>NC_140578.1:47495894-47588394 GCF_057381845.1 Rhamphochromis longiceps
TTCTCAGGACACTATCCATCCTAATGGCTACTGTAGCAGCAGTCAATTCCAGGCGGGGTATGGTAGGAGGCCTGAGAGGCGCCACTCTGGACTTGCCCATCATAAATGCACATTGTGTCTCATTGCTCGTGTTACGCATGAGTAGGTAGCTGACTGAGCCATATGCATCCTCACTTGCGTCTGCAAAGTGATGTAGTTGTGCAAATACATCATTTCCAAAATCTTTGGGCTTGAAACATCTTGCAACTGAGAAGTGTTCCAAAGCAGGAAGGCTGGTTAACCAGTCAGTCCACCGCCTCTTTATGTGCTCAGGTAAGTCGTCATCCCACCCGATCTTCAATCTGCACAATTCCTGCAGGGTAATCTTTGCTGGCAAGACTGCTGGCGCCAAAATGCCTAATGGGTCATACACTGATCCAATGACAGAAAGAAGTCCTCTTCTTGTGAATGGGCGATCTTTGATGTTGATCTTAAATCTGAATGTGTCTGACTCAACACACCAATTGAGACCAAGGGCCCTCTCAAGTGGAAGTTTGCCATGATCCATGTCCAGGCTTTTCATTTCTGCTGCCAGTTCAGACTTTGGGATGGAGTCAAGCACCTTCCTTCGGTTGCTCACCCATTTGTTGAGACGGAAGCCTCCGTTGGCACAGATTTTCATTAGATCTTGACACATTGATATAGCTGCCTCCTCCGTAGCGACAGACTTGAGACAGTCATCAACGTAAAAGTTCTGCAATACTGTTTGAACAACTTCAGCTCTGAACTGCCTACTCTGGTCTTCAGCACACTTCCTCAAAGCGAAATTGGCACAACTGGGTGAGGATGTGGCCCCAAACAAATGCACAGTCATCTTGTGCTCAGTCAAAGCTTGATTGCAGTCGCCACCTGTCCACCAGAGGAACCTAAGTAAGTCAGAGTCACCGTCAGGCACCTTCACCTGGTGAAACATTGCTTCAACGTCTGCAATAATTGCAACAGGTTCCTGTCTAAATCGTATGACAACACCAATGAGACTGCTGGTCAAATCTGGACCCTGAAGAAGTTGATCATTCAGGGATGTGCCCTGATAGGATGCTGCACAGTCGAACACAACTCTTAATTTCTGCTTCACAGGGTGGTACACGGCGTGATGGGGTATATACCACACTTTTCCTTCTTTGTGCGCCAGTTCATCATTTGACAGTTGTACTGCATAGCCCTTTTTAAGAAGGTCTTCCATGAAGTCTGTGTACTCTTGTCGGAAGCAGTCATTCCTGAGAAATTTAAGCCTCAAGTTACGTGCTCGTTGTTCAGCGACTGAGCGATTATTTGGCATGTTGACCAATCTGTTCTTCAGAGGTAGACATATTGTATAGTGGCCATCCATCAGTTTTGCAGATTCCATGGCCATGCCCATAAACTGATGGTCCTCTCTTGACATTTCCACTTCATCATGTTTTCCTCCCTCTGGAAAATCCACCATGAACTGTTGAAGCCACAGGTTCTCTAAACGGCTCACTGATATGCGGTTTGCATTAGCCTTGGCTGGGTTTCTCTTGTCTGCATGACAGCCAGTTTCTCTCAAAGGTCCATTCACAGTCCAACCTAGCTTGGTTCTTACAGCATACGGTCCATTACCTACACTGCTTACAACCTCCCATGGCTCCATTGCTTTAGGTACATTTGCTCCGATGAGCAATCCAATGTCAGTCTCAATTCGAGGCAGTTTTACTTCTTTAAGGTAAGGCCACTTTTCGAGATCCTTCTGTAGGGGTATGTTTTCTTTTCCTACAGGTATTGTCCTTTGTGTGAAGACATCTGGCAGATCAATAAAGTCGTCACCAGATAAACTACTGACCTCCAAGCCTGACACTACATGAGTACAGACAGGTTTCTCTTCATTCATAGTTTTCAGTAGTATGTCAGTTTTCCTTCCAGTGATCTTCAATTTGTCCATTAATGTCTCTGTACAGAATGTGGCAGAGCTTCCTGGGTCCAAGAAGGCGTAAGTCTGCACTACTACACTTCCCTTTTTGGCTTTGACCTGTACAGGAACTATTGCAAGTGTGCAGTTATCTTCCCCGGCCCCAGTTGGCCCACAATCCTCAGACTCTGCACAGACAAAGGCACTTAAGATCGTTTGACTTTCACTGTTCTTAGTTTTCTTCTCTGTGTCAGCATCTGTGTCCCTTTTCTTAATATGCAACAATGTATGATGAGCAAGAGAACATACCTCACAGCTCACCTTTCTCTTACAAAGTTTGCTCATGTGACCTTGCTTCAAACAGCTAAAACACAGTCCTTTGCCTTTCAAAAATTCCAACTTTTCATTGTGTGGCTTGCCCTTAAACTTACCACACAGGTCTATGATGTGCCCACCGTTACAGAACAGACATGCCTGTGGAGTGGGTTTCACATAATTTGTGTTTTCCATTGGCTTTGTGTCTTTCTCCTGCATGTCCAATGGTATGGCACTGGTGGTGAATGACTTCTTCATTACAACCCTTTTCTGATCCTTGTTACTGTTTTGTTTAATGGTGAATGGTTTAGCAGTGGTGCTATCCTTTATGTCACCAAAAACAGGGTGAAGTGCAATTTTGGCTTGTTTATTAACCCTTTAGAGCCGATCGGAGCGGGAACGCTCTGTTATGCGTAACTATTTTTAAATCCCAGTAGCACTGCAACCACGTAAGGTAGCGCAAAAATTTTTTTTGCATATGAAACCGGAGGAGTTGTACTTACATCTGATGCCATCAGCTTGTCCTAGGTCACGGTTTCCTTCCACATAAAGCTTTGCAAAAACTGCATAAAAAGCGCTTGCAGGAACAAAAACATAATATTCCAGAAACACGCTTTACCGATCTGATCAGCTGTTCAAAACACTTCCTACGTTGGAATAGACGTCAGCGCGAACTTTTGCATTTCCGCCATTACCTGCCCGAAACCGGAAGTGACGTCATTTTCGCGGAAATGTAGTCTTTTTTGCGATCAGGGCCTCAGGGCCTATACTGCTCTTTTTAAAAGTTATCTTTGACTTTATGACTTTCTGTGTCGTTTCTGGGATTCTTAGGACTCATATTGCACTGCTGGAAATAGTTTATTTTGATGCATATGCTGCTTTTTTGCAAATTTGCAGTATAATATTTATTTTCGTTTTTCCTGCAGTGTATAAAAATTGGTGTATTTCAAAAATAAAACTATGAAGACACTCAAAATAAATTTCCTGTGGTGGGAAACTATTTTGTGCAACTTTTTTGTATTTACAGTTTTGAGGGATAAGACTCTTAAATTTCTCTAACTACAAATATATGTTAAAAAATCAAAAACGATTTTCAATTTTTTTGTAGTTTATTGCACTTTTTTGCAATTTATGTAATTACTATGCACTTAATGAATACATATTATTAAAATCTGGGCTATAATGGTTGTATTGATGTATAGCAACTTGAAATGCTCCCAAAAATGGCTCCACAGCATGTAAAAATATAATATAAGCTCTGGCGGACTTGGTTCTATGGTAGGTCTTAAAGGGTTAATAAACTCCACCAAATCCTTGAACTTGACTCTTCTGTCGCCTCGCTCTTGCATACCACACACAACAGATCTCCACCTTTCACGTAACTTGTATGGAAGTTTTGCTACAATGGCTTTCAAGCTTGCGACGTTATCAAGTTCCTCCATGTAACTCACTTCAGCCATGGTGTTACAGCAAGCTGTCAGAAAGAGTGAAAACGCATTTAAAGCTTCTGCATCTTCTGGCTCGATAGGTGCCCAGTTTGAGACCTTGTTCATGTAGGCTACAGCAACTTTGTAGTCATTTCCAAAATGCTCTTTAAGGAGCTGTTTAGCCTTGTGATAGCCTACATCTGGCTTCATATGAAGGCAGCTCTTTATTAGCTCTTTCGGCTGTCCATTAGTGAACTGCTCTAAGAAGTAGAGGCGGTCCTTAGGACTTTCAGTGCGAGACTCTACTCCGTGCTCAAAGGCGCTTACAAATGTATTGTAATCTAGAGGATCACCACTAAAGGTAGGGATGTCTAAAGGTGGCAATGTCATCATTTTTTGTTGTTTCACCATCAGCTCAGTTATATTATTCTGACGTGTCATAACAGTACAGAGCGTTTCAACTGCTTGCTCATCTGCTGCAAAATCCACTCTAGACTGCTGCGTACCAATAGGGTGATTTTGTAAAGGCATGAATTCCCCATATCCATTTTCTGTGTTGGTGACTGGAGTTTGACTTACAGGTAATGGTATGAATCCAGAATCAATAGTCGTTGGGTATGCAGGACTCACATGTGACGAGCGCTCATTTTCAAAACTCTCTAATACCTTTAATTTAGCATCAGAGGCGGCAATAGCAGTTTGCAGATCTAGCTGCTCTCTTTTTGCTTTCAACTCAGTTTCCTGTCGTTCAAGCTCTTGTTTTTGTTTGAGAGCAGTTGCTTGTGCGAGCAATGTGGCCCTCTCCATTTCAGCTTTGAGGCGTACTGAGGAAGCAGTGGACACTTGGCTCCCAACGGCTGACCTGCGCTTCCTGCTTTTACTGCTTAATGCAGCGGACATCACAGAAACACTGTCGGAAGGCTGGATGTCTGCATCACACTGTTTAGCTTGTTCTGTGCGCTCCTCAGCTGCTTTAACCCACGTTTCCACATGTTGCATAAATCCACGAATACGACTAGCATTAGGTTCATACCAAGCACTTTGGTCCTTTTCAAATTCTTCCTCATGCATTAATACTCTCAAACTATCATTTATCTTACACAGTTCTCCAAATGAATCTTGGTAGTCTAAACGCAATTTCTGCTTAACAGCATTCACGTTAGCATCATCTTCCATTAGCCGTTCGAGCTGATTAGCTTGGCTAGTTAGGTGGCCTAGCTTAGCCTTTCTAGACTGGGTCAACCTCTGCAGCTTTTCCTCGACAGCCTTTTCTGTCATTTTTGATTCTCTTTTTCCACACACTAGTTCTTCATCACTCTCATGCATTATGACAAATTTCCACAGTAGCAAAGCTTGTTTTCACTGCTTACCGTGATTCTTCCTCCAAGTAGGCTATTACCTTCAATCCACAGTGCACGGCGTTGCTAAACATGATCCTTTTCAGTATTCCTTTTCCCAAAAAAGGAGCAAGAGGGGTTTTCTGACTAAATGTAGGGTAATTTCCAATAAACCAAGTTCAAAAAAGAAGAGTCTATGGCTGACGCGTGTTCCTGGTTTCCAAAAGAAATGCTTCCAGTTGCATTTTGATTTGAAGACTGTTTATTTATTACAAACTGAAGATGTGACAATGAACTCCTTCCTAAAAGGCATGACAGTTCCAAAAAATAGCAGTTATCCAGAACTAGCTGTGCACACGGTCAGAAAACCGTGAGACTCCTAACCTCTCTGTCCATGCTCCTCCCCTTCCCTCTCACACAGGGTTTTATGCTACTATTGCACTTACATACTTAAAGTGAGAGGTACCCCCTTTTAGGTTCCAATCCCAAAACAGTGACTTAAAATTACTTTATGTAAACACATATATTTTCACATTTATTAATCCTGAAAAGATGACCTATGTAATGAATCTATGAATTATAAAACAAACATGAACTCAATCGTAAATAAAAATATAAAGCAGACGTCTGGCGCTTACATGTATATATGTATATATACACACACACACACACACACACACACACACACACACACATATATATATATATATATATATATATATATATATATATATATATATATATATATATATATATATATATATATATGAACAACCGCAGCTGACACAAAGTGCTGTACATTGGAACTATATAATAAAATTACATAAGATATAAATAAAAGCAAAAGTAAAATAATTAATTAAATAACTAATTTCATTACAAGAGAAACTGAGTCTCACTGAGGTTAAAAGCCAAAAGCGGGATTTAAGACGTGATTTAAAAGTGGACAGTGAAGTTTAGGATAATCTGACAGTGCTAACCTGTCAGATTATCCTAAACTATGACAAGAATAGGAAGACAAAGTTTTTCATTTGCATGAGTGCAAAGCCTGCCTTGTGATTGTGAGCTATTGTGCAGTGATGTTAGCACCCAGAACCGGGTTTGAAGAGTAGCTGGTGCCATGCTCCATGCCAGAGCTGCCACAACTCAGCGGCTGGTTAAGGGTGATGGAGAGAATGCGGCAATCCATTGGCTGCAGGCTTAGTATATTTCAGTCGGTGTAGTCCAATGGCAAGCGAGAGAGAGAGAGAGAGACCTGGTTTCTCTATCACTAATCTTGTCCGCGCAATACACTCGGTCTGCGAGAGCAATTAGATTCAGCACCGTTTCCAGTGCCTCTGCAGTGACTCATTGAAACATCTTCTGTGCTGATAAAGCCGCATCTCTATTCTCCCATACCACACACACACACACACACACACACACACACACACACTCAGTCTGTCTCAAAGACACATGCTGGACGTACAGTTAACTGTGTTCAGAGCGCAAAGACTGCGCGTCTTACTTTGGATTTGCAGAGCAGCGGGTTGGACGTGGACTTTATTGCGTTTTTCTTATGTGGTGTGTATTTCGCCTGAAGTCGGGACTTACATTTAAGTCAGACGTTGGTGATACAGGCTGAGGTAAGTGCGCTGCCGGCGGGATGTCATGGCGAGCCTCACAGCTTTCCCGAGCGAGAAATAACAGTGTAGATTTATAGAGAAGGGGAGAAGGTCTGTGCGTTTCCATGGGCTGACCCCCTCCTCTGCTGTCTCGCAACATAGCACAGTCCAAAGGGGATTCTTCCAGACACTGGTAACCTTAATAGAATCAGGCTTTTCCTTTTTACAGTTGGAAAAACTGTTAGGAGTCTGGCATGGCGATTTTTTCACCTGAAAACCCCGCAGCACGACAGGCTTGTTCTTGCGCACTTTCATTAGACTCCAGTTCACGTGAACGTGTTGATTAGAGAAACGATTTGCTGCAGTAAAGATGTCGGTTGATGCAGAAGATGATAAACATACATCTCAAATCCCGAACTGCACTTTTTGTTTATTTGTGTATTTCTGTGTAGACACGCAGACTTGGAATCGTGTCTTAAACCAAACTCTGCGCCCGTTGAACAGCTCGGTTACCTTTATTGCGACAGCGCCGACACGATAGGCGGATGTATTCCACCAGCTTAAAAACGTTTTTCCCTCTAGGTGGCAAAACGTTTCAACACGCCACACACTCGCGTTTTTCCACAACTCTTGTGTGTATGGGATGCAACAAAGACGGGCATCTTCCAGCAGGACTTCTCTGCGTGCGTCTCTATCGAAGCATCCACAAGATGGTGGTGTGGATATCTGTACGTGGATTTTGAGAAAAAGGGAGGAAAAAAACAGGAAAAAAGGCGGTTAGAGTGGAAGGTTGAGTGGGGTTTGTCTCTTGCGTGGATATTTACAGCTTCATCGCTGCTAATGCTGTGGTTTCAATGGATCTGTGGCATTCACACTGGCTCCGTAACAGCAGCAGATTGCAGTTCCACACAGGCTGCTGGTTTAAAAACGGATGACCTTGTATGTGTTGTCATTCATGAACGCACAATGGAGTGGTGAACTTGGTGCAAAAGGGACCATAAAAACATAGACACACCCAGAAAATAGATGTGATGTGTGAACATCAGGTGAAACATATGTTTTGCATTTGAAAGCCGCTGCAGGAGTATTATTGATTATTATTGATAATCATATGATTCTCTAAAGAAATACATTCTTCAAACACCAAGACTTGAGTTTAGCAAAGCTTTGATTCATTCTGATGTGTGTGTGTGTGGGGGGGGGGGGGGGGGTAACTCTCTCTCATGTTCAAAGAAGGGTGCTTGAAAGCATCATCTCTCTTAGAGAATGTTTTTACTGTTGCATGTTGATGGCATGAGCTACGCGCTTGGGCCTACCTTAACTTTTAGTTCATTGTGTCACTGGTGTCCACAGGGGCCAATGCAAAGGGCCGGCTCCTCTGTGATGGTAGAATAAGCAAACAGAGATGGACCCGACTCATGCTTAGCCAGTGGTTGTTCTGCCACCATGTTACCACACATGTGAGGGTGTGGAGTGTGAGTTTACCCCACAATGGCTTCTGTGGGTAGTTCATGTTTTGTCAAGTCAAGTCAAGTCAAGTTTATTTATAGAGCACATTTAAAAACAACCAAGGCTGACCAAAGTGCTGTACAGTAAATACAGATAAAAATACAATAGAACACAATTTCGTAAAACACCTCGCTGATCAAATAAAAAATAAATAAACAAATTAATTAAACCTTTCTAAAAGCCAATGAAAAGAGGTGAGTTTTAAGAGCAGTTTTAAAAGTTTCTAGGCTTTTGGAGAATCTGATGTGAGGAGGTAAACTGTTCCACAGTCTGGGTGCAGCCACAGCAAACGCCCTCTCTCCCTTTGTCTTTAATTTATACCTGGGAACATCTAAAAGCATCAGATTGGCTGACCTCAAAGATCTCCTGGGGCGATAAGTACTAAGGAGTTCTGACAGGTAAGAAGGTGCAGTGCCATTTAAAACCTTAAAAGCCAGCAGTAAGATTTTAAAATCAATCCTAAAAGCAACTGGGAGCCAGTGGAGAGAGCAGAGAACCGGAGTGATGTGGTCTCTTTTTTTTGAACCGGTCAACAGGCGAGCGGCAGCGTTCTGCACCAGTTGAAGGCGATGTAGACAGGAACGATCTAGGCCAGCATAGAGGGAATTGCAGTAGTCCAGCCGTGAAGTAATAAAAGCATGGACCACTCTTTCTAGATTGTTCCTGCAAAGGTAAGACTTGACTTTGGCTAAAATCCGTAAATGACACCTGATGGGATGAGCCTGGCAAACACAAAGTGTCAGTGCATTTTCACATGCTGCTCAAAGCAGGTGGTCTTCTCCCTGACATTTGCAGGTTATGTTTACGTTAGATTGGTTACATAATTGGGGTACTTTCTCACATTGCTGCTAAACTGGAACAGGAATTACTTGGCACATGGGGTGTGTGTTTTTAGTAGAGTACTGTATGGAAACGTTTAGGTCTATGGCAACCTGCTAGCAACATGGTTGCTAGTAAGTATGAATACTTTCTTGTAAACATCTTGACCCCTTTATGCACATTTTCTATCAATGTGTCCATAAATTGGCAGAATTAGAGGGAGTTACCCACAGTTAATGTAAAAAATCAGACATCAGGCCCTTAAGTGGCTTGGCTGTGAAGAAAGTCCCAGCATTGTTATGCTACCATTACAAGACTTCTTGCAAAGTGCAGCCTCCTTGCTATTTATACCATTGCACCCCGTTGCAAGGGCCTGCCTTTATCAGGAAGAAGAAATTAAAAGTTAATGTTGTCGATTACAAGCTGATAAAAAATCAGATTGGGTTCTTTTTCCCTGAGAAATGTTTCTTTACAAAATTAAAATGATTAGTCTGCTTTCTCTAGGATACGGTGGCCGCGCATCGAGATCCCACACACTTCAAAAATCACCCTGTGATGATTAAACCAATCTTCAGACAAGTTATGAAAAACGAGATGATGAAGTTATTTGACTCGCCAAGGGATCAGAGTTAGCCTCCGGGTGCTTCTAGTGCTAAGCAGTCATATTGATGCAAAGAGCTCACAGTCAATAGTTATTGATCAGCACAAACATTTTATGTCATTTATATGAAATGCTATGAAATCTTTGAACTATATCGAAATGACTTTTGAGATGAAGAGCACAGGTGTAAACGTCATCGTCCTGGTAAAGGATACTTCAGGAAAACACATATTTAAGAAGCTAACAACTTGAGTCACTCATCATGTTTGTGTAACATAAGAAGGAGAAAATAGAGACATTCTTCACATCACAGCATATCTGAGTTTCTTTCTCTGGTTTAAAACCAATGTTAGTAGGCGAGATGGAAAATGCAAAACAGACATGCTATCTATCTATCTATCTATCTATCTATCTATCTATCTATCTATCTATCTATCTATCTATCTATCTATCTATCTATCTATCCATCCATCCATCCATCCATCCATCCATCCATCCATCCATCCATCCATCCATCCATCCATCCATCCATCCATCCATCCGGCCTTAGCACATCAGAGTGATTGCTGGAATTTCCCAAGTTTCATAGCATGTGTTTTAGGAGCGTTGGCCTCTTTCACACTTTCCCTGTTGCTGCTTAAGACACTTTTACAGTGAAGAGGGATTTAAGATCATTTATCCTTCAAATATTTCAGATTATTCAGATTTATTGGATGCCTTCATTAAAAAGCTTAGAATTTTCTTTAAAAATGTATTTTTCTCTTTTTTCTGCATGTGATATGCTCGTTTATTGTCTTGTTCTTTCATGCAACATCTACTAGTTATCTTCTGTCTAAGATGAGGCAGCTAGCTGTGGGTAGCATTTTCATTCATTGTTCCTTCACTTATTACCAACCAAAGCAGCCTCAAACCCCGATGCTCCCTCCACTTTCCTTTAAATTTGTGGTGATATTTTGTTGTTGGTGTGCAGTTTGATGTTGGCAGCACAGATTTCTTTGGTGGCGCTGCTCTAAAGTCAGCTGATCCAAGTAGCTTCTGGAGAAATGACACGTTTACTTTTTCCAGCCTGTAATCCATTACTGATTACTCACTATGTTCAAGAAAGACAGTGGTTGTTTCTGTAAAGTGGAGATTCTGAAAAAAACGAGTGTGTTATTAGCTTTGTCAGATTGTGTGCTTTGTTGTTATGACTTAGATGAATCTCAGAACAGTTTTATTAATAATCAATGCAGAAATCCTGACAACTCTAAAAGATTTACTTTTTCTTGCAACTGTATGTTGCAGTTCTATTGTTTTATGTCTGTTCAACTTCCTGTGATAGCCACAGGAGTAGAGAGTGCCTGACTGGATCATTTTATGATGATTGAAATGCAAATGACAGACTGCGGCTTCATTGATATTCATAAGACGTATCTCATATAATCATTACGAGTCAGAACAATGTTCACAATCTCCTGTGTGCTTCTGTCAAGGAGACCTATGGATGCATACTCTGTATTCAGCTCGAGCCATCTGAAGGACTTTTTTGAAAAACACAAACACACCCTATCCCCCAAACACACATCATAAAATGCCCCATTACTGCAAGTAATATAAACTCTGTCAATTTATCACACACACACACACACAAGGGAAAAAAAGAAAAACAAGCATATACCCTCAGTTAAGAATGAGTAACAATTTCATTTCATTTGCTGCATTTATGCTTTTACTGTTTGGTGACTCCTGTGCTGCCATGCGAGGCAGCGTGAACATAATAGGAGCCAGTGATGTACAGCCTGCGGTTGTAGTCAAACACCAAACAACTGCTCACTAAAATCAATACATCTTCTGTTAAATATATGTTGAATATATGCAGTTATATAATGTTACAGTGAATAAAAGCCCTTGCCCATTTTCAAAGGCATATAGCTTATTTCACATCATTTTCATTAATAAGACTTTTAAATGAGTCGAAACTTGCTTTTTCCTTATTATTTATATGCAAACATGTATAATGTTTTTATTTATGGGTTCCCTGTGTTAAGTAACCTGTAGTGGCTTGAAAAGCCAAAATTGTATTAATTCATCCATCAGTAGTTTTCTGCATGCGCTGATGAAGACATAACACTATGGCTCTTTTGTGGTGGAGGTTTTATTGCCCTTGGGAACTTGTAGAGCAATGTAGTGGAAGACCATGGTGGTCTGGTAAATCCTCTGAGGGAGGAAGAAAGTACAGGTGTAGGAGCCATAGAGCCAAGAGGCCGTCCTGCCTGACACCAGTCCTGACTCTTATAAGCACCTGAAACAAGTGAATGCTCAGCATTACCAGGTACACTACCAGTCAAAGTTTGGACACACCTTCTCATTTAATGTTTTTTTCATTATTTTTACTATTTTCTACGTTGTAGATACAAACTGAACACATCAAATTCACGAAGAAAGATATATGGAGTTATGTAGCAAAGAAAAAAATTGAGGAATAACTTTAAATATGTTTTATATTTAGATTCCTGACAGTAGCCGCCCTCTGCTGTGTCGACAGCTGCAAACCCTCGGCCTTCTCTCAGTGAGCTTCATGATGTCATCACCTGACATGGTTTCACCTCACAGGTGAGCCTGTCAGGGTTCATTGGTGGAGTTTCTTGCCTTCTTAATGACGTTGGCACCATCAGTTGTGTTGTGCAGCAGTCAGGTTGGTGCACAGCTGACAGCCCTATTTGACAACTGTTAGAATTCATATTATGACAAGAACCAATCGGAGTAGAGAGAAACAACAGCCCATCATTACTTTAAGAACTGAAGCTCAGTCAGTCCGGAAAATTGCTAAAACTTTGAATGTGTCCCCGAGTGCAGTCGCAGAAACCATCAAGACCACGATGAAACTGTCTGACATGAGGACCAAGAGCCACCTCTGCTGCTGAGGATAAATTCATTAATGCGGTAAATCTCCGTTAACGAGTTACCACGGATCGTTAAAGAGCTAACGGTGCTAACGCGTTGACACCGTGCAGCCCACACGGGCTGATCCGTGGTAACTCGTTAACAGGATTTACTTTAATGCAGTTATGGTGTTAACGTCATTTTAACTAGATCCATGCTGACAGCACTAATTATTATTAAAAATCATTACTTAAACATAATTTTGTGAATGCTTTGTAAAGTTGCTCTCAAAAACCTAAAAGAAAACTCGGTGCCAAATGAAGAAAATTTCAAGAAAGATGGATGTTCCAGTACTTTTTTGTTGAGTTCAATAGAAGTGTGAGATGACTTATATGGATTGAGGAATTTGGATATTGACGCTGCAGTTGAAGTAAGTTACCTGACAGCTGACGAGCTGCATGCTGCTGATATTCCAGGTCTTGCTTGTTAAAGCAAGTTCAGGTCAGGGCTTCCAGATGCCCACCTGGAAGCTGTACTCAGAGTTTCATCTGTAACATCCATCAGAGTAAATATGGCTCAGCTGTGTGAACAGAAGTGCTGCCAAGTGGCTGGCAAGAAAGAAAGCACAAATGGACTCAGAGGTGATTAGTTTATTGAGCGCAGTATTACAATATATGCTTTAAAAGGGAAAAAAGCACTAACTGTTAAAAATACATATACAAACAGTGTTGGGGAGTAACGGAATACATGTACCGCCGTTACGTATTTAGAATACAAAATATGAGTAACTGTATTCCGTTACAGTTTAAAAAGGTGGTATTCAGAATACAGTTACTTTGTTGAAATAAATGGATTACACTGCGGTACTGTCCTGTTTCATGTTGTCGCGGGTGAGGACTGTTTGGGTTTTGTTTGACAGCTACGTTCTGTTGTTCCAGGCGGCAGCGTTACGGTTGCCATGGTTACAGGGTGATGCTCTCTCTCTCTCTGTGTTTCCTGGGTGAGAGAGCGCCTTTTCGTTGTTGTTGTGCTAAGCTAACAGGCAGAATGCTACAAGCATAGCTCTAAAGAATGTAGCATCATGGGCAGTGTAGTCCGTGCTGCAGGGAGAATGGACTGCCATACACGTTATGTGTCTGTGAGCGCGAGGAGGGAGAAAAAGGGGAGTGGAAAGGTACGAGTTGTCGTCGAGCAAAAACGGGAGCTGGAAGCATGTAAATATAATAATAACCACTGCAGCCAAGAAGAGAGCCTGACGAGCCCAGTTGTAAGTAAGCTATTAAGACTCGACTGTACACTGTGTTCGTGTTTTCCTCCGAAACAATAAGTTCCGTTGGAGCAGCCTTTCAACGCCTCTCTCTGTCTCTCGCAAGAAAAATTGACCCACACAAGAAAGTAAAGCTATTTTTCGGCTACGAGCCGACAGGGACCCCGCCGTATTAGTCAGAGGTCCCTTTACTACAGTTCGGAGTCGCGGACCTTCAGTAACAGTAATAAATCACAGCAATAGTACATTCACGTTGTTGTAAAAAGCACGATAATATATTAAGTAATCCAAAGTATTCAGAATACGTTACTGTCATTGAGTAACGTAACGGAATACGTTACAGAATACATTTTGGGGCATGTATTCTGTAACGGAATACATTTTAAAAGTAACCTTCCCAACACTGTATACAAATGTATATTTGTGTGTTTTTTTTAGACATATCACTGTAAAAAAAACAAAAAGTGCTGTTTTTACAGGAAAACGCTGGCAGCTGGGGTTACCAGGGACTTCCTGTAAAAAATACAGCAGCAGTAGATAGCTTTACACAGAAGATATGTAAACTGGAGTGGTAAAGGAATCAAATATTTAGAACATATACTAGAAGAAACAGAATTTATTTCATTTGACGGACTAGTTACACAATATGGGATCAACAAGAAAAGACTTTTAGAATATCAACAAATTAAATCCATAGTAAGAAAGAAATTTAAACCGGGTCAAGTTGAACTACAAACACCACCAAGTGCGACACATTTCCTTACTCTTAAAACCCCCAAATTACTATCCAAAATATACAGAATGCTTTCTAAAACAGATGAATCAATATCACTTCCTATTGCAAAATGGGAAGCGGATTTATCAGTTAACTTAGACCTAAACTTCTGGTCTCAGATTTGCTTAAAAACCTTTCATCTAGTTAGAAATCCCAGTCTTCAATTAATTCAATACAAAATATTACATAGAGTGCACTATACAGGTCATCGGATGTTCAAGATGGGCTTTACGTCTACCAACAACTGCTCACACTGCCAAACCAATTCACCGGACAATTATATCCACGCTCTTTGGTTCTGTCCACCAGTTCAGAAGTTTTGGCGCGAGATATGTAAAGACTTATCAAAGTGTCTGAAATGTAACATTCCAACTTCCCCCTTAGTGTGTTTGTTGGGCAGCTTAGATAATGTCACTTCAGAAAAGAATATCGCCCATATGGTTTTCACTGCCCTATGCATAGCCAAGAAAACAGTCCTCATGAACTGGAAAAATAAAAATAATCTTAATTCTAACCAATATAGAAATTATCTATTAGATTACATTAGTCTTGATACAGCCTCTGCCATCACATCAGATCAATTGCTCTGGGCTCCTTTGATCAGCTCCATCACCTAGTGGGGGTGGGGGGTCATAGTTTGGTCCCGCCTTCACTGTTGTGATTGGTGTGGGGGTAGGGACAGGCTCAGGGCGTCGGGGGGGGGGGTCCCCAGGAGCATCTTCCTTGGAGGACTCAACACGGGGTAGCGGTCATGGCCCTTTAAGGGCTCTGTTGGCTCTCAGGTGACTGTTTCCTCGCGGCTGCGTGCAGCGGGGCTAGGGGAGGGTCTGTGCTGAAGGACGTGGGTTACTGACCTGGTAGCCTGGCTGGCCCTGGGTGGGTCCGGGATGGGCGTGAGGTTCTGGGGGCGCTCCGTCTCTGGGCTGGGGCCCTGGCTGGGTCTTGGGGGCTTGGGTCCTGGTTGGTGTGTTGCCGGGGTTGTGGGCGGGTGGGTGCATGGGGCCCAGCCCTGGAGCAGGGTGCCGCCAGTGCATTGAGCCACCTGGGGGGCTCTTCAACTGGTGGGGGAGATTGTCACATCTTGCAGGAACTTTCCTCTCTTCAGGAACTCTCTGCAGGAGGGGGAGATACAGGAGAGGTGGAGGAAGATCTCAGCCTGGGCGTCTATTGTCTCATGTAGTCTGGAAGATGAGTGGATGGTGGGGTGGGTGCAGTTTTCTCTGTGGTGGGGTTGGGTGGACTGTCCCGGGCTCTGTGGGGCCGGGCAGCGCTGCTGTACTGGGCCCCGGTCCGGATGGGCCTGGGCCCCCTTTCCCTGGTGGGTTGAGTATGGGGGTGCCTACTGGGGTCAGCGGGGGAGCTGGCCCCAGGGAGGGGTCACTTGCCCCTCCCTTCCTTCCCTCCCCATCTCCAGCTGCCTCCCCCTTCCCGCTTCACCACAACCACCCACACATGCAGGGCCTTGGAGTAGGGGTATGTCACCAGGGTGCAGAGGAGGCTACCCCCCCCTCTGCCCCTTCTGGCTGCCTGTTTCTCAATTTTATCCCACAACTTAGACATTCACATTACTCACACTCTCATTACACATACATATAGGATCTTGGGGGTGGGCACGCTACACGGACTCCAAAAGACCATCAGGGTGTATACCCCACCTAGGGCTGGGCGATATGACCCAAAATTCATATCTCGATATTTTTTAGCTGGATGGCGATATAAGATATATATCTCGATATTTTTTTTAAGCCATAAAGTAAGAACAAAAAGAGTTCTTAGTCAAAGCTGTGTCCCAGATGTCACACAGGCACTTTTATTAACATACAGCACAGATGTACATGAAAAATTACTCAAAATTAAATTATGAGCATTCATTAAATAATCATGCTCCATAAATAAAAGAAAACAAGGTTGTTTTTGTGCATAACAAAGAGCTCACAATTGTGCAGTCAAAATGTAAACTAAAAGACGCTGAGCGTAATAACAAAGACAGATTTCACAGCTGCTCTGTTCCCAAGTTTTACTGCGTGACTGACAGCCTGGAGTTTGAAATCCGCTTCATAACCACGTCTCTTACAGGTGCCATTTATGGTCCTTATACACACACAATACGGTAATATTACGTTGATGCACAGTACGTATCACTCCGCGAAGCTCCTCGGTAGCCGTAATGCGCCGACAATCTATCAAGCGGTGCAGCTCCGTAGCTTACCAAAGTCGTACTCAAACATTTTTGACAGATTGCTGAGCGCCGTGTTCCACATAAAATCGGTTCGCGGCCATCAAGCACAACCAGAATTCATACATAAGGCGCGCTGTCAACTTTTGAGAGAATGAAAGGATTTTAGGGTTAGCGCTGTTAGCTCGTTAGCGCGGTTAGCTCGTTAGCATGTTTAGCTCGTTAGCACGTTGACGCCGTCCAGCCCCACGCATGGGGCGATGCGCAGTAACTCGTTAACGGAGATTTGCCTTGTCCGTCTTGTCGCTGCCTGCACGTGAAGCGATGGGGTAGGAGGGGGAGTTGTCTTCAGTGAAGGCGAGGCGGAGTAACGTTGCGTAGAGACAAAAGTGGACGAAAGAGAGGCAAACTTGCGGCTCCACAACTATAATTATAACGTAACATAGACTATATCGATATAAAGGATATTGTCACATCTTATATCTCGTATAAAAATATATCGATATGTTTTAAAAACTCGATATATCGCCCAGCTCTAACCCCACCCCTGGCGTCGTTGCCCACCTCTTAATTTTAAATACACGTAGACATTGAGGGCTAGCAGGAGGGACCATGCGCTTACCTGCTGCTCTCTGGCAGGTAGCTCCATGCCCTCCTGGGTTTTAAATGCACCTTAGAACACACATGCATCAACACTACAATGAGCGGGCGGAGGGAGGTTTGGAGTCTTCTTTCACCCCCGTTCTCTGCGGCCTGCTGGAGCGAGGGGGCTAGGAGGAGGAGTTGGCCGTCCGACTGGGGTCTGGAGTGTGGGGCCTCCCTGCTGCTGCGGAGTCGGGGCGGTCTGCCTCTCCCCACCGCAGGGAAAAGGGTAACACCACCTGGGTCTGGGTGCAGTTCCCCCCTCCAGGGGCAAGGGTACCTAGACCCGGTTTGTAGAGTACGCTTGGGGAGTGTGATCGTGTGTACAGCGTCTCTTTATGTCTGTCTCCACGTTGGTTGAGTGTGGAGTAAGTGCATATGAGAGCATGAGGGTGGGAATGGATGTTTGTATCTGTGTGTGCCTGTATGTCTGTGTCTACATGTCAGGTTGGGTATCAGACGCCACCTCTCTGGGGACATCTCAGGCCCTCCAAGGTTTGGAGGCCTATCTCCCCCCGCCCAACACCACCACTACCACCACCACTACTTCCCCTGCCAGTGGCGGACTCCCTCAGACATCGGTGCGTTGGTGGTTCTTTGTGTCCGGGATGGGCGTCTGGGTACACACTGGCTCACTCCTTGGTGGCTGCTTATCGGGGCCTGGAGCCTGGGGCTCGCTAGGGCCACTTCGGGGGTGGGGTACTCTCGGCCTCTCGGTCTGGGGCTCAGTCACTCAGGCACAGCTGGCTGCCGGCAGAGCTCACGGGCACGTCGCTGCAACCCCCCCTGGCTTCTGCTCCACGGAGGCCCCACACTCTGTTGCCCCTCTGTTGGTCTTCCTTGGTCTCTTGTGTTCTGGGGGCCTCTGGATGTCTGGAGTTTTGATCTCCTCCATACCTGCTTCATGCCCTGGAGGACGAGGCTGTGGCCCCCCCACACCCTCTAGCAGATCATTACATGAAGGAACCTTTTAAAAAAGTTTCTGATTCAATCTATTTTTGTCTCTGAAAAAATGTCTCTAAAAATTGTGATGCAAATTGTTGTTGTTTATTTCATGGAATTCATTTCGTAGAGTTCCTGTGATTGTTATGTATATTTTTATCTTGTTTGCATTTTATGTGCACCTGTGGGAATGACCCACTTTTACATGGATAAGGTGACATCCAGTCACCTTATCCTATAATGGTTCGGTCCAGAACCTATTTCAACAATCATCATCCCCATTAATGATGATGTTTATGTGTGAGTGGCTGATTGGGTCATTAGTTTTTTTATTTTCTGTTGTTTTATTTTAAATTAAGCACAAGCTGTTTGGTGTTTTGTAATAGCCCCAATGAAGGCCACAAGCTGAAACATGTTTGTCTGGTAATAAAGTTGTTCCTTAGGGTTTCAGGCAAAAAAAAAAGAGAAAAGAAAAAAAAAAACAGAAAATATGTAAACTGATTTACAGTGAATGAAACACACAACTGTTAAATCTACAAAAAAAGAAATTAATTTCACACAACAATTGTTGTGTATTCATAGAATATTTCCTGTATTTTTTACATGTAATAATTGCTTATTGTGGATCCATAAATTGTAAAATTAAAAGGGAAATGTCAAACAAAAAACTAAATTGAACTGGTAAAACAACGGTGAAACTGTGCATTTTAAATGGAGCTGCTCTTTATATTATACATAAAATCTATTACTATGCTGTATTTTCATGTTTTAATGTAAAATTTGAAATCATAAACCTGCAAACATCTTACTGCTGTGCCTTCACTTAAACATGCAAAAATACATCTTCAGAAAAGACTAGTGAGGAAAATATCACTTTTGGGGAATTCATTTTGCAGCCATCCATCCTCATCCGCTTTATCCGAGGCCGGGTCGCGGGGGCAGCATTTTGCAGCCATTATCAATAAAACAATTGACAACAATTGGATGCATTTTTTCCAACTTACACAACAACTTGCACAGCAGTCACACAATTCAATCAAAATGCTATAAAACTGTGGAACATTGCCACAAAGCAAGAACCATCTTCATTAAACAAGCATGTGGCACACCCTCTACCAGAAAAAGTTACAGTAACCTGTTAAGACTAAAAAATGACATATTGTGCGAAAATTACCGTAATCACCATCCCGCACGACACATACTCTGCTGTCACCACAACCGTGGCCCTGGTCGATCGTGGCTCAAGAGTTGGGAGTTCGCCTTGTAATCTGAAGGTTGCTGGTTCGAGCACTGGCTCTGACAGTCTCGGTCGTTGTGTGTTTGGGCAAGACACTTCACCTGTTGCCTACTGGTGGTGGTCAGAGGGCCCGGTGGCGCCAGTGTCCGGCAGCCTCGCCTCTGTCAGTGCGCCCCAGGGCGGCTGTGGCTACAGTGTAGCTGCCATCACCAGTGTGTGAATGTGTGTGTGAATGGGTGGATGACAGGTTGTGTAAAGCGCTTTGGGGTCCTTAGGGACTAGTAAAGTACTATACAAATACAGGCCATTTACCATAACAATTGTTTTCCCCAAATTCAAGTTAAAATATAACCAAAATGCTTTGGGAAGTGAACACTGCATGGTCAAAAACATGTGTCTGTTGCAGTGATAAATCACACTTTTGCATTTTTAAAAAAAAGGTTATAGGTAGTCAGATGTCAGCCAAGTCTTGGTCTGGCCCTGAATCTTGGCCAGGCTTGGACCCAGATTCAGACTGTTATTTTATAAAAACAGTCTGAATCCGGGTCCAAACCCAGCCAAGACTCAGAGCCAGACCTGGATTCCAGAGTCTCAATTACAATTGTTATAACGCGAGATTCTCAGGTCTGAGAAATAAGAAAGACATATTTGCTCACCTTTTGAAGAACCTCCAGAGTGGAAGCCAGCTCAGATAATGGATGTTAAAGTTGTAGTATTTATTAATGAAATTCATTTTGAAATATAAATATAATTTTTATTTAAATGAAATGATTAAATAATATATTAATGTTTAAATAAATACAGTGATTAAAAAGTGAATTTGATGCACATGGCTCTTCTGGTCCTCCACAGCTATCATGTGTCTGGTGTAAACGTGTATTCAGGTGTTTTATTTGTTAGGCCAGCGGCCGCGAGAGTCGAGGCTCGGGTGTGAAATTGATGGTTTTCAGGGTTTTTGTCGTTAACTCGGTTTCCCTTGTTTTTTTTTCAAATGTTGTGGTTGTGTGTCTTACTTTGAAAGAAATAGTTACGCGTTATCATAGAGAGCATTAAGGGGCAGAGAGGAGGATGTTACTTTCGATGTTGTTGGTGCAAGTTACACAATTACACAGTGAATTGATGTTTAGTATTATATTTACAAAATAGCAGTTTTTGTCTTGGCTGCATCCTTTTATTTTGTTGTATTTATCCGCGACTCCTTAAAGGCCGGTCCGTGAAAATGTTGTCTGATATTAAACCGGTCTGGAGCAAAAAAGGTTGGGGACCGCTGAGTCAGGCCATTTCAAGATTTAAAAGGTAGCATTAAAGAAATATGAGCTCAAAGCATTAAAATGTTGAGGCACTGGTTGTGTTAGTTCAGTGAATGGAAGTTATTTGTAAGGGAAACTATTTCTACTTGCTGCCAACACAAATGTGTATACTTGTGTCTCTTTTCACAAACTAAATGTGAATCTGATCATGGAAACTAATGATCCTCGATACATATGGAGCACAGCAGCAGACACCCAGTGCATTGCAGGCAACTATAGTCACATGTTACACAGTGTTACAGGCATATACAGTGTTCCTGAAACATGAAAACTATAAAATTCTTTATCATTTTTTGTGATGACTTTAACTAATTACACTTGCTGCACTGCAGTGTCGCTGATCAGGGACATACTCTCTTTTCACTACATCCACACTCATTGTAGGGCTGATTGACTTTGTGATGTTAATGTTTCGGAAATTCACTCAGTTAGTGTTAGGGTGCCTGTACAGCCATTTGCCTTTGTCTCAACTATGTAGTCAACATTTTCTTCCCCTCTGTTCTGTTTTACTAATCATTATTGTAAAGCTGTTGGAATCGGACAGATCGGCACTTTGACTCTCTTACTAAGATCATCTATTCATGCAGTTTTGTTTTTTTCATTTTGAGAAAGGACTCAGTGCTGGTCAGCATGAGATTGAATCACTGATTTGGCTGCTTTCAGTGGCACTTAATGGGAGGATAATTAATCAACACATTTGGATTGGAGCTGATTTTCCTTAACCAATAAAATATGAAAACTATATAGTTTAAAATGAAGAAGGTGCTATAACAGGACCTTGAATTAATATCAGTGAGATGCTTCAGAGCCTACAGGATAGATTTATAATTCCAGGAACTTTCCAGAACTCCCTCACCAAAGAAAATGTGCTGTTATTGACTCATTTCCACCAGTCTCAATCCTTCACAGTCCTCTGCTCGCTCTTTTCTTTTGTTCTGGAGCCAACAAAGTATTCTCATTTTTAGCTATTGGGCAGCAAGCAGTGAAAATGAAGACGTTTTCAGAATAACTGCAGGACACCGATGCCTTCGGTCACTTTAACAAAACAAAAACCAATGTGATGATGATGATGATGATAACAATAATAATAAAGTATAGTTAACACATGTTTTATTCAAATTAATGTAAACACAATCAGCAGAGAGTTACGAGTGTCGCAGAGGTCAGATCAAACTTTGACTTCATTCCTGGCCACCAACACAAAACAGCAAAACAGGATGTAGGATGGAATATGGAAAACAGGAAGAGTTGTTTAGACTCGTATACACTTTATAGTATATTTATTTACACTATTTGCTGCTACTTTCACTCAAAATGTGGTTAGGTACATGCAGCCAAACTGGTTGTTTAATATAAGACGAATCGTGGTTCTGCTTGTTAAAAAGCAACATTTTGAAACCATTAATGTTTCAATCTATGATGCAAAACGACACATAGAAACATTACAGTTGGGGGTGAGGTCAAGGTAAGTTTAAAGAAAACCTAAACCAAACAATATATTCTGAGAGCACAGAAAATCATTTCAAATAAAAGTTTGAACACTTTTTAAATTAAAGTCAAAATTTTGTCCTTCGTCCTAACCAACAAAACCATTTAGGCGATAACCAAGGTTAAGTTCACCCTCTCAAGAACATACGTGTGCATACACATCATATATCCAAGTAATTTTTCCCTAGTAATTTGCTGAATTAAAGATGATTAATCTGCTCAGACTCATCTGGTAAACTGCAATAACACTGTAAATATGTCGTAGTGGAAACACTCAACATGCTTTTTGTTGTTCTTTTAGGACTATCTATCTCGTCAAGCTGGACTTGAGATAACCAAAGTGTTCTTCAGAGTGCTTTCTTCTGGGAGTGACAGTTACCCAGCAGCCATCAACCTCCACAGAGTCTTGGGATGGGGAGCTCTGAGAAAGCTGCTTTGACTGGCCGGGGCTCATGTGCTCAACTTGCATCCTGAGGAGAAGCAGGCAGCTTCTTGGTGGGGTGCCCAGGACCCAAGCGTGGACCAAAACCACAACCTGCCAGGCTCGGGCTCAGCACAAAAGGAGCATGACAGCATCTGGAGGCCTTTCATGGATGTGTTACTGCATGGCTAAGGTCAGCATTCTGTCGTGGATGGGGCTGGTGTTGATCTCGTCAGCTATCGTTCAAGCCCAGCAGCACCCTGTAGTCACCACCAATTATGGGAAGTTGCGGGGAGTGAAACTTACATTGCCCAATGAGATACTGGGACCAGTGGAGCAGTATTTGGGGATTCCATATGCAATGGCCCCAACGGGGGAGAGGAGGTTCCAACCACCAGAGCCCCCCATGTCGTGGCCCGGTATCAGGAATGCTACTCAGTTTCCTTCAGTTTGTCCTCAGTTCTTAGAGGACCGCTTTTTACTCAATGATATGCTCCCCGTGTGGTTCACGGCTAACTTGGATACAGTAGTTACCTACGTGCAGGAGCAGAGCGAGGACTGCCTTTATCTGAACATCTATGTCCCCACAGAGGACGGTAGGAAAACCCCGTTTTTCTGCTCGTTGTCATGTGTCTGTGTTTTTACAGCTTATATTTCACTTTATTTGAGCTTTAGTATTCCTCTGGCAGACTTACATTCATCTCCCAACACCTGCTCAGTCTCACATCAATCTGCCACTTCCATTTTGTAATGATTCTGCAGTTTTGTATTGTGTTATGACTAAAGCACAGCTCTTTCCTTGACAGACTGCTTTCACCGTTCCCTGAAAGACATTTACTAAGTGAATTATTCATCCACTAATAGAAGACATGAGTTTGGATTAGATGTAGACAGGTCTGCATCACCTACAGGTGCTGCGCCGGGGCAATGACCCAATCCTCTTTTCAAATATACATTGTTAAAGCGCCACATTTCCTTCAAAGTTCCATGAATCCACAGGGTAGTAATGTTAAATAATTTACATAACAATATTTTTAAAAAGAATCACAATTGTTATTTTCTAGTTAACTACATCTACAAAACATTTAATTGTTTTTTGTGCTGATATAACAAAAACATGGTATATACAGGAATTATAATTCTGCAAGTCAGTTGCTAATAAAAGCACATTTTAAAACCTCTTTAAAGCAGAGTGAGTAGCACAATGGTGATTATGACATGATTTAATGACGTGAGAGATAAAAAGTCGCTACCTGTTAATTTTAGCTAATAACACTGATCTTTAACCATCGAATCCATTTATTGATCTTTTTTGGCTAACCCAGTTTCATATGTTATCATTCATATTTCATTTCAAGAAAAGATGTGATGATAAATACATCCTGTTCAGTATTACAGAGCATTAATTTTTTTGAATCAACCTTATACTGAATTGATCCATAAATCCACAGAGTCACGTGTGACATTCAGGTGACTCCTTACTGGAACTTACTTAAACCGTCCATGGAACAGGAATCGAGCTACCGATGGAGAACTGGGAGAAAAAACAGAAGCACAAGGTTATGGGACAAATAACTCAGCAATAAGCACTAATGAGCGAGCCAAATTAGCACCATGGTGGATTCATAAATGCACAGTCATTATGAGAGGATGCACTGCAGGTGCAAGAGTGCGAGCCTGGGAAGGGCAGTTCCACCTGTGGGCAGAACACAGCCCCCCTCTCCACCTGAGAGAGCAGAGAGAGAAAGCACAGGTAGAAACCTCAAACCTGTCAAACACTGACAGTTTGCTTAAGGTCGATAAAAACTTTAGAATGGTCTTTATTGAGATATGATACTTCTGCAGTTTCATTATTGGGTGAAAGTCATGTAAAGATAGAGGAGGATAGTTGTTGTCTGAGTTTATGACCAAAATATAATGAATCTCCCACATGTATGTGTGAACTCTGTAACAGAGGTGAAACATATGCAGTGTGGTCAGCAGCTTGGTGAGGATCACCTGCACAAGCTGTCAACAGATTCTTCTGACCAGTTACCCACGACTGTTGCTTACATACTTTAAGTGATGCTTGCACATTTGTATGCCTGTGATTAGCTAATCAACACCTGTCTTTTGGTGGTCCTGGTCAGGTTGTCTGATTTTCTTTTCCAGATTCTAATTGCCGATTACCTTTTACCTATTCATTTATTACTTACCGTATTTCCCGGACTACAAAGCGCACCTGAATATTAGCCGCACAAGCTAAAATCAGGGGAAAATCCTGTTTTGTACATACATTAGCCGCACCTGACCAAAAGCCGCAGGTGTTTCAATGTTGACTTATCATATGTAAGAGAATATGCACAAAGGGAATTGTCAGGAAAGAGATGGCTGTTTGGAGACACACCCCTTTTATTAATATTTTGAAAAACAAGTTATGGGTACATATTTGCACATGTGCTGTGCTTCATAAATGAGTAACAAATGTAGTACATAACAGTAACCTACAGCACACCAGAAAAATAGATTCGGACTACCTTTTATGCTCAGGTGCAGTGACACGGCTTTAACAAGAAGAAAAGTCAGTCATTCACCACCATCTTCCTGCCACTAAAACCACCAAAGTCCTCTCCTCCAGTGTCGGATACGAACAGGCTCAGGATGGCTTCGTCATCCACTCTCAGCTTCTTTCCTTCGTTGTCACTTTCAAAACAAAAGAAATCCTCGTTGTCAGAGTCGAACACCCTCAGAAGGGCCGTGGCGGTGTCCTCCTCTCCATCATGCAGCAGTCCAGCCCTTCAAAATCCGTTGGTGATCGTGGATGTTTTCGCACTTTTCCACGCTGTCAGAATCCACCGGTGGAGTTGGGCATAACTTGCTTTTCGCAAGTTTATCGCCGCTCATCATCCACGCCTCCCACTGAACGCGTAGCGCTACTTTGAAGTTTGTTTTTCACGCTACTTCGTACGGCACTACGTTGCCTGGCGGACGGACATGTGACTAACATACCACTCTTGAACCCCGATCCTTCCCCGCCAGGCAACGTAGTGCCGTACAACAGCGGAACAAACAAAACAAATCCTCTTACGATATGACAAAAATCATGGACAATCCATAGAAAAGCCGCACCTGACTAAAAGCCGCAGGGTTCAAAGCTTGTGCAAAAAGTAGCGGCTTATAGCCCGACAATTACGGTATTTGATTTCTTTGCAAATTTGATTTCTAGGGCTCAGCCAGTGAGGTCTCCTGACAGTCAGCACACAGTGGTTGAAATAACCACACGTTTCCTTTCTTCTTTCTTTTTTCTTTTCCAAAGAAAGAGGAAATGCAAAAATTCTTGTCAAATGGCTTAGAGTCCACGTTGCTGTGTTAACCAAGAGCACTGTTTGATTAAATATTTTTTAAAAAGCATGAGGTTTGAGTGGAAGACTTCTACGTTAGCTGATTTTCCACACGCTCTTGTTTGAAGGAGTACTTGTGATTTGGAGTAGGTGTGCTAATGGTACCAGCCGAGCACTTCAACAATTCAGGCTCTGCAGCATCGTCTGTGGACGGGATTCTAAAAGCACAGTGTGTAACTCGGAGTCAATGAAGATCAGGGGCTGTAGATCTGTTGTAGACTCTGAAAGGACAGTGAAACACATCAAGTTGTGTGTCTGGCTCATATCTTTGACAGTTCCATGCTAAATTTAGTCTGAGCCCTTGAGTACGCTGTAGATTAAAAAGTGCTGAAGAGAGGGATAATCTCACAATCCTTCTTTGGTGCACAGTTGGGAGCTAATCTCAAATTATTAAGGACTATTAAGCACTTCCATGCAAAACACACACACACACACACACACACACACACACACACACACACACACACACACAGACATATAAAGATATGGATTAGTATAGACTAATATATACATACCATATGTATATAATAGTCTGATACTATGTGATAAACTGTTTGAGTGTTCTTGGCAAATGAGACTGTTTTACTGCATAAAATAGTCCTGATCACATCTGGTTTGTGCAGTTCATCACAGCCGGGCGGACGAGGGGAACTCAGAGTGTCGGACTCCAGATTGTCAGTCTGGTGATTCAAACAGGATCTCCTGCACATAGTCCTCATTTACAAACACATTACAGCTTACAGGTGGATTTACCTGTTTCAGGGCAGCTGGCCAAACAGTGAGAAACCACTTATGGCTTGAGAGATAGAGAGTGAAGCTGGATAGCACATCCTTGGTTTGTTAACATAAAACTCAATGTTGCAGCCAGAGACGCTACAAAAGTGGACACCCCCCCACACACACACAGACTGATTTTTAGTTTTGTTCTCATTATTTTCATCTGAGTTATCAGTTCTGTCACCAGTTACCTAACTTAAACCAATGTAAGTCAGTTAGCCGCAACCAACTAACCAATGACGTTATGTTGTGTGCTGGCACAAGATGGCCCTAAACATGCTCTGATAACTTTAAGGACTTATTTCTTAATCCCACCTTCACAAGTCTATGTCAGTTTTTAAGAGTCGGGCTCCATAGTGTAGTGTCTCATGTCCACTTTAGAGTTCCCAGTTCTCAGACTGGTGATGGTCTGTGTAGGATACAGAGCATTACAGCGATTGCACTGTCACCATTTTAGGCTCATTTCCCCTCCCGAAGGACAAAAAGGCAAGTTTTAAATGCGTGATAAGCCTGTGTTTAAATTGAATTCTCTGTGCAGCATCATTTAATGTTTGGTAAAGTTACCTTACTATAACTAACTGGCTTTTGCTGCATAGTCAGACTGTTAGCAGATAAAATATTTGTACTGGACTTTTTGGAGTAAAGACTCGCTATCCTTGCTACCGTCCCCTGAGTGCCGGAAAGAATGTTATAATAAGTCACATAAATCCCACTGTTTTGTTGAAGTTAAATGCAGTGTAGTCTTCTTACAGCAGGTAAACTCCATGTAGATAATGACTATATAATGACTTATACATACATATGTATGATTTAAAATATTTACATAGAAATTATGCAAAATTCATGTAGAAACTAAAGTAGACTTTTTCCTCTGTTATACTCAGCTTGGACAGCTGAGACAGTTTCCGTGTTCTTATAAACATGTATGTCTGTGATGCCCACCTGTCCAGTAACTCTTAGCTGTATTCTTTTTATTGTCGTTGTGAATGAATATTGGTGTCCTGACTTGAGTGTTGAGTGACATCGATGACCTTTTTCACTCCTCTTTCAAACTATCTGTCTTCTCTGTTTAAAATGTGGACATTTTCAGAGTGACCCTTTAGTGCCCAACTCCAGTCCTCGAGGGCCGGTGTCCTGCAGGTTTTAGATGTGTCCTTGATCCAGCACAGCTGATTTAAATGGCTAAATTACCTCCTCAACATGTCTTGTAGTTCTCCAGAGGCCTGGTAATGAACTAATCATGTGATTCAGGTGTGTTGACCCAGGGTGAGATCTAAAACCAGCAGGACACCGGCCTAGAGTTGGACACCCCTGCTTTAGATGCAGCTTTACAACTGAGTCTTGTCCAATCAAGGTGGCTCTTCTGTAAAAATAGGGGAAGGTAGGAGTGGTTTGAGCTCCTGCAGAGTGCGGTTGATCTTATTCTAGAGTGCTTCTATAGTGAGATGGACTTGTGTTTTCACTCAGACGTTGGTTTTGTACTCTATAAAAATTAGCTCAGCTCTATGTGTCCTGATTGTGGATCCAAAGAGGAACCACAAACCACAGAGACTTACAGAGTTTGAATGTACCTACATGAACGGCTGCAGAGTTGCACGTGTTGTTAACCGTCCTATTCTCCTCAAATATTACCAACCCATTTCACCCTGAGGGATATTTGCCTCCAGACAATGGTAAACATACAACTGTTGACCAAGTGTTTGTGTCAGGCACTTTGTTTATTTTTGGACTACATAAATAGCCCCATTGATAATGAAACTCTAGCGCCACCATCAGGCCAAACGTTTAATTTAGAATAAATGTATCTTGAAAAGTTTGCATTCAAATCTTTTCATAATAACTGACAGCATTAATGACCACAAGTGGATGAACCCTATTGGTTTTTGGTGACGGCGTGCCCTTTTCTCTAGCGCCCCCATCAGGTCAAACTTGCCTATGTAAATTGCATATTCCAGGCAAAGCTGGACTGTGCATCACATGCTGCCCACGTTCTGATGCCATATTTGGCAGGTTTGCTCGGCATACGAAATGGACAGCAGCCACGAAACCAAGGATTTGTCCACAGTCATGGGGGTCTGAATTGTACCGCAGGGGTAAACACTGTACCCACTTGTGCCACAAGTTTGTCACGTTCTTGTCGGACCTGCCTTGTTTCCTCGTCATCAAAGCGTATAACCTGGGACAAAACTTGGAAGGTCTTGAGAGACATGGTGGCTGGAAATATTGCCCTTCTAGTCTCCAAAGGCTTATGTTGCTTCACCTTTTGACTTGTAAACTCCTTCCAAAATGAGCCAGCCAATGTAAGCTTCAGTTACATCCAAGTATTTCCAGCTGTCCCCATAAAGCATCTCTAAGTTTGTCATTCAAAGTACATCGATGGTGTCAAGGAGAGCTAAAGTGATGACTTGATGTCCTCAACATGGCTGATTGGTGGGGTCTGGAACCATTCTCATAATATTAGCCTCACTCAGTTTATCCTGTTTTTGGAGTTGGGAAAGGGACCACATCATTGGAGGGGACTGTTTCTGCTGGTGGCTGAGAGACAACAGGAGGGTCAACACTCTCGTTCTCATCAGATGAGAATTCCTCAAAATCAGTGTCCTCCTCAACATGATCCTCTGACACAGTCTCCTCCAGGTCTCTTTCACTGTCAGAGTTGTGCCAAAACCTCATTGGCACTAAAGCTTTTCCCAGAGGACATTTTTTTAGAGAGCATACGGACTGCAGAGTACACAGTGCACCGAGAGTAATCATTTAGATAGAAGGCTGTCATGGAAGCTTCGTCTGCCACACTTTGAACTGTGTATTTACCTTTTTTTTAATAAATGTAAGGTATAGTTATAGAACTGTGTTAGAGGAACAAAATTTCTTTTGTATTGATTTCTATGCATTTCGACACTTGAAGAACATGAGTTACATTTTTGCAAATGAGACTCTAATTCTATGTTAAATCATTGGATTTGTAGATTTATTTTTGATGACCGGTGAAGTTCGGCCCATTTTTATTTCTGAGAAGCTCTTCTCTAAGATCCTCTTTTTATACTCATGTACACCCACAACTGTTTCCAGCTGTTTTGTTTTAGTAGGACTGACTGTCCCAGCATTTTGTTGCATCCAGCCATCAGATTCAGAATGATGTATTATTTCTCTTAAAGTTTTCTGACTTTAAACATTTGATATATTTAAACTAAGAAACATATTGTCTTCTGTCAGTACACTCAAAAAACAGATTCAGGTCCTCCTTTCAAAGAACACATGCAAATTATGTTAGTTGTTCACAAATGCAATTAAAAAATACCAAATTAATTTGATTTTCTTTGTGTAAACCTAAAATTATTCAAAACCAGCAGAGGCTGATTCTGAACACAAAATGAATGAGTTTGTTGGGGCACTGGGGGTAGGAGGAGTACATTTTTGCACTTAAGTATTTGTAAACTCAAAGAAATCAATTCAAGCCCCTCTTTAAGCTTAAACATTATTTTTAATCTCATTCAACGCAAATGTAGCACTCCAGCGTTACTGCAATTATTATTCGTGTGGTGAACCTAAATTATTTTCTCTCAAAGCAGTCTTTGTCACAAGAACACAAAGTTACTGAGTTACACAACGGTCCGCCTTCTTTGAAAATTTTGCGCTCTTTCAGGATCACCTAAATGAATGCAGCTGCTCTTCGCCTCTCTGTACTTTTTGGATAAAACTACACCTTCAGGTAAGGTAACATATTATTTTTCCATATATCCAATTGTGTATTTCTTTATCAGCTAAATCTATAATGCTATTTATCATAGAAGCTTGTAACAGTTGTTTTTTGAACTTTTGGTGGTGCTACCATTCTCTTCTCTGCTTGAATACTATTTTTTTTTTTGACAATATAGCCAGGTCTTTTCAAAAGTGCCTTGTTTTAGAGGAGAAATTGTGTAGCTGCCAACTTTTAAGTCGGAGCGTGTGCTAGCTTATTAGCAGCTAGCCATTGTGCTCAATGAAAGATGATGTCCTATAGCTAACTTCTTTCTTACTGTTTTCTTTTTATAATCTAAAAATGTGGTATTCTGTGTTTATTATTATATGCCATTTTCTAGTAGAAAGTATCGTTTTGAGGTGTCTTTAAAAGCACTACATAGTTTACTGAGGGTGCTACCAAAAGCGAACCATGTGCAGAGTAACTGCAGGCAGCACAATGCGCACTCCCATGACGTTCAAACCTATTTATTATTATAAAAGATTTCGGCTACGTCCACACGTACACGGGTATTTTTGAAAACGGAGATTTTCCGTTTTCGTTTTAAAAAATAATCCCGTCCACAGGTAAACGCAAAAATGAAGGAAAACGCTGCTAGGAACATGCCAAAGCAACAGGTGGCGATATATTCCTAAACTCAGCTAAAAACAGTTTAGGTCTTGACAAACTTCACTGATGGTTCAAATGTTTAGCAACTTTCAGTGTGTTGATTCAGCAGTCTGTATTTAAACTTCTAGTTTATTATATTTGTGTATGTTTTATTTCCAGGTGAATGCAGAGTTCCTGCAGATCACTACAAAACCCCTGCAGGCGAAGTTCTTGGCTCAGCTGGACAATTTAACAGACAAGCTGATGCAAAATTTTCAGGGGAGCAAAGGAGCAAAGGGCCAAAAGATCAAGGATATCATGGCGATCAGTAGTTTGGTCGGTACTAATGATAAACCCATCAATTAAATGCAATCAATCAATTCCATTTTTTTCACCATTTTTTTTTCCACCCTTGCATTAGTATGATGACATCGACATAAAGAGGGAGCGTACTCTTAAAAGCCTGGTGATCTACTTTAATGAAGATCCAGACCTACTGTTCAAGGAGTATCTGGTACGCTTATCACACCTTCTTTTCTAGATTCAATTTGAGTTAGGTTCATCGCACACAAAATCCTCATATATTCAAAAGAGACAATATAATTGTGAAATATGTATTATTCTTAATAGTCATTGTTGAAACTTGCACTGGAGAGCACTTTTTAAGGGGATAGTTTCAGCAAAAATTCAATTGTTCATTCTTTTGGTGCTGCCATGTAGGTATCTACTGCCTCTATAAACACAGTAAATGTGGACAAAACATTCATCCATTTTCTGTCAGTGTTTCAATTCAGTTTATTTATATAGCGGTATATCACAACAACAGTCATCTCAAGGCACTTCAGAAAGTAAACACTCCAGTGGAGTTCAGTTTATTATGCCAATTAGTAAAAAGTCTTCATTATAAGGAACACAGCAGATTGCATCAAGACACTAACTAGTGTCACTGCCATTACAGCAATCTCCTGGTTTCAGGAATAATGTGCATAAAACAAGCTGTTTCAAAAGGTTCCCAATTGTGATGAAATAAGGGAAATTGACCCAGCCCACACACACACACACACTGATAGACACTGGAGGAGCTCCTGCTCTATATCAAGCCCCTCCCAAAGGGAGGTACATAATACCTGAACCCAAACTATTGATAGGAAACAGATTGACGGGTTTTATTTATGTTTGGAGTGTTTATAGAGGCGGTAGAGACCTATGTTTCAGCACAAAAGGATACAAAAGCTGAGTTTTGCATAATATGTCCCCTTCCAAGTGACAGAGCCCTTAAACCTGAAACAACCTGTTTTTCAGACCTCCTCCACTGAGGATGAACGGTTGAGGTCCACTGCAGCAACTGTCACTGTATTTACACCATCAGAAGAGAAGGGATTCAGGAGCCAGAGGATGTTGGAGTTGTCATTGAAGGTACTACAGTTATGAACAACCTCGGTAGTGTCATCATGGCATTCATCGTCCTCTTTGGACTGATTTATGCACTTGATCTGAGCTATCCAAATGACCACAAGTACACTTTTGAGTTCTGTCAGAAGATTTTGATGAATCTGGATGGACAAAGGCTCAGTACAAAGATGCAGCAAATGAAAATGAAGATGTTTGCTTAGGCAAACAAGACCCAGCACAAAAGTTGATTTTGGCCTTTTTATATCTTTTGTTCAAACTGTGACCTTTTTTTCTTTCTTTTTTTTGGCCAAATGGAAGTTGTCTATTTTTGTCTGCTGTTATGTTGTGAGTGATGTGACCTTTAATCTGTACTACTATAGATGGATGAAAGGACTGGGGATTTAGCTCAGAAAAAGTTTCATGGTTGTAACCACCATTTTCTTTTTGATTGCTTTTGGGATTTGCAAAGGTAATAGAAAAATGTTGACAAGTTTTGTGTCTTCCAGTGTTTTAAAGTTGGTCTTCCCGTTCTTATAAGCTTGTAAATGTTTACATGTAATTGGTTTTGGAGAAGTAAAGTTGAAAGATTATTTTTTTATTAAAATACCTCCCCCTTGGTAACAGAAAAATGTTCGTCATGAAAACACACACACACACACACACACACACACACACACACACACACACACACACACACACACACACACACACACACATATATATATATATATATATATATATATATATGTGTGTGTGTGTGTATTTATGTATATGTGTGTGTATTTATGTATTGTTGGGTTGTTTCAAATCTTCAGTGACTGCCATACTATGGTGTGAATTGCAATGTTTAGTAGGTTATCATTGTGAATTTGCAAGTGTCACTATAAATATATACAATGATTCTGAAGTGAAATCTGATTTTACAGATTCCAGTTTGTTTTCAGTATTGCCTAGTAGTACAGAGGTGTGTGCTATTCAGATTTGACATTCATTACAAATGTACGTCAGCACTTTTTTGTGAGCACTTTGATTTTTGTTAAGGTTGATTTGACCATGTGACATGTATGTTTATTTACAAAATATTCTGTTTCTGCTTTTAATTCAAGTGAATAAACCTGAGTTGTAAAAACAAATTCATTTTGTCATTATTTTAATTAGTTTTCTGGTAATGAAAATTATGATTTAGTTGAACTCAAAATAATGATTTCAATGCAATGAAAATCTAGCTCAAGTGAATGACATTGTATTGAGTTGGACCAACCAAAACCTTTCACATCATTTTAATGTACTTTTTTTCATTTTAGCAGTATTTACGAAATTGTGTTCTACTGACTCAATTTAATTGAATTGTCATGATGTATGTAGATTAGGTTGGACCAAAATAGATGTATTACGTGGAAAACCTGCCATCAGTCCAATTGAGTTCATCCAATGACTTATTTTTTTGAGTGTAGGATATGGGTTTATGAAAGTTCAAACTGCAGGATTATTGTTTTATTTTACATATCAAAACTTTTTTCAGAACCAGTTTATATTTATCCAAGTTTTTATAAAATTGTCACTCTCTTTGTGTTTATACACAGCCAATACATTTAATAATTAGTAATTCATTTTAACCTCTGGCTGTCTCCCATGTGTTTCTTTTGTCCCATCTCCTTTTAGTCACTTCCCTTCCCCTTACAGATAAACCAGCAGATGACTGTGTTTTGCAAATAAAGCAATATTATTGATATCTCTTATCCCAGAGACACATTTGGTGCAGATCTGTAATGTCAGTAACAGAGCTTTGTTTGTCTTCCACAGTGGGAGTGTTTTTTTTTAAATAGAAGATTTCCTCTTCAATATGCTGTACAAATGCTTTAAATAATAATAATAATAAATTTTATTTATGAGCGCCTTTCAAGTCACCCAAGGACACTTTACAATAAGAAGACACCTAGTAAAACAATGGCAAGATAAGAACAATAAAACAAAAGCACAAGATAAAATTGACAAACAGTGGATTCACAGTGAATATGCAGATTTGAACAGATGGGTTTTGAGTTGGGATTTAAACTGGGGGAGAACCAGTGTTTCTTATTTCAGGGGGCAGAGAGCTCCACAGCCTGGGAGCAGAGCAGCTGAAAGCTCTGCTTCCCATGGTGGTGAGGCGGAAGGAAGGTACAGCAAGCTGGATAGAAGAAGAAGAACGAAGTGAGCGGGCAGAACAGGTGGTGGTTAACAGGTCAGAAAGGTAAGGAGGAGCAAGGTTATGAAGGGCCTTGAAGGTGAGCAGAAGAAGTCTGAAAATTATCCGGAATTTCACTGTGAGCCAGTGAAGTTCCTGAAGAACAGGTGATGTGCTGGTAGGAGGGGTTCTGGTGATAATGCGAGCAGCAGAGTTCTGAACCAGTTGAAGCTGATGGAGGGATTTTTGGGGGAGACCATGCAGAAGAGAGTTGCAGTAGTCAATACGGGAGGTAACAAGACTGTGGACAAGAATGGACGTAGACTGGGTGGAAAGAGAAGGAAGCAATCTGTTAATATTGCATAGATGGAAGTAGGTAGAACGGGTGAGATTATTGATGTGAGATTTATAGGAAAGTGAACTGTCTAGGATGACACCAAGGCTCTTAACCTGAGGAGAAGGGAAAACTGTGGGGTTATCGATGGTGAGTGAGAAATGGTTCGCCTTCAAAAGGTTGGATTTGGTGCCAATAAGGAGAATCTCAGGTGGGTTCCAAAGTTACAAAAGGCCTTAGTTCAGTTGGGCTAAATCGAGTCACTCTGTTCACGTTGGTTCTTTCACTTTCCTTTTTTTAAATGCTCTTCATCAGGATACATACATGACAAAGGCCTCGACTCAGTGATTCAGAATAGTGTTACTGAAAACAGATAACAGTCCTGCAGGTGACAGACAGAATTGTACCTATATTTTTATTACAATGAAATGAAACCTCTAAATATAAAGTGTCATGAGAAGACTGCTGGGACTTTTCTCCAAAGCTCTCTGAGGTCTTTTCAGTTTGTGGTGAATCAAAAATGCTGCAGCAAAGACAACAAATAGAAGCCGTGGTGATGTCTCATCTTTCCTTCCATGTTTGAAGCAATAACCAGGCCAGAAGAGTAATAATAGTAATAATAATAATAATTGGAATAATAATAATAACTCCACTATTCATTCACTCTCACATTCACACACTGGTGGAGGCAGCTACAGTTGTAGCCACAGCTGCCCTGGGGCAGGCTGACAGAAGCGAGGCTGCCATATCGCCATACCTGTGCAAGTGTTGTTATAGTTACTGTGCATTGTGATTTGTGTTTGGTAGGAGTTGACCTATAAAAGATTCAGCCACATGCAATTCTTGGTACAGGCAAAGAAACGTACCGACCCTCATTTTTTACTGTTTTTGTTGAAATCCTCCATAACAGATGCTGTTCAGCCCTATTCAACACTGCAATGACATTTATCCAACGGGGTCTCTGAGTTATTTTAATGCAATTTTGAAAGCTGTGGGAGCCGCTGTGTTTGGAGGTGACTCTGTAGGAAAGCACAACATAGAGGCTTTAGACTACAGCAGGCCACCTACAATGGACTTTTTACTTTGACATTACACAAAATGTGAAGCTTGTGCAACATCTGTGGCTTGATAAATGGGCCAAATATTACATTGCATCCTATGTCAGCATCTCATTAGGTCTTATTATTGCACATATAGAACCAAAAGTGTGAGGCACAGTGGCTAAAAGAGTTATAATAAATTACCTCTACAGACTGAGCTCAGCAGGGAGTGACATGTGTATCCCAGTTAGAGCTCCCTTCACTGTCCATCATATTTATATCCCTTGAGTCGGCCTTTTCAGAAATCCAGTGTAATGTCAAAATATCCTGCCAGCTGAGGATCAGACTGGATTTATAGTTTTTCTGCACCTCAAGTGAGTTGAGAGATTAAGACACCTATTCTTTGTCATCCAAAGTTGAAAGAGTAAAATCCACCACAGCCGGTGCTGAGCACGTTCAGATGACTGTATTTTCATAGCCTTTTAGATTTCTTACTGAATTCACTGGGCGAGCAAACGAGGCACTGGCTGTCTGCAACAGAAATGCCCAGCCGTTCTTTTCATTTGTTTGCATAAAGAGAGGATGTGGATATGGAGATGTGGATACAAGAAAGGGAGGCAGTTTGGAGTGTGTATGTTCCTTTATCAGCCTCTGCAGTAGACTGGGGAGGTGGTATGCAGCTGTAGTGCATTAATCAGAGTGAAGGTGTTTCCTCAGGGGGCTTTCTCACAGAGTAAGACAATGCTGAGGCTGACTCACTCCCGTTTTTACATTTCCAACATCTCGCACATTGGTTCTGTTTTACTGCTTAACATTAGGCTCAATTGTGAGACCCAAAACAGTGTTAACATTTCCTTCATATACCCTTCTATTGGCATTACCAGCAGATTAATCTTTCAGTGGTCATGATTTACTCCAAACTGTAAAACCAGAAGACATTTTTCAGGTCCTTGTGCTGCACTGGAGGAAAGTGTTGCAGCAAAGGCAAAAAGACTGACTTTTCCAAGCCAGTGCAGTCCAGCTTTTTACTTCCCTAAGGATCAAATTGTCTCCTTTTGGGAAATAAAATCAATCAATTAATATTTTCAGTCATTTTTATATGTTTTATCATTATAAAAGTCCTAATCAATTACAGTATTATTCAGCCTCCTTTCTTCTGTGCTCGCACAGTTAGATGATTGGACTGATCCAGCACCTACAAGCTCAGGGGGATGGACTCTAGTGCCTACATACAGCCAAATCCAACAAACATTCAAACACACTACACACCGTTTCTTGTCTTTTCATTGTATGTAATAAAAATGTCATATTTTTATAGAGATTTTCTAAAATTAGTGACCACAAGTCAAACAAGTGCATCAAGAAAAAAGTATGCTAATGCAAAGTGAATTGTCTGAACCATGAAGGGTTAATAATGCTGTATTAATGTTGCTAATCTGTTTACCCTTTTTGCCTGTTTTCAGCTGCACCTTGCTCCATTTAGCTTGATGAATATCTACCATAATCTTATCACAATAATCTATGTTTTATACCTTCTCATCTAAAATGATGAGGAGGTATAAAAGGAAGTAATACATCTTTAAATATATTATTTTATTTACTTTTCTTTCTATATTCCACCAAACAGCAAGGGGAAATGGCCAAATTTCCTTCAAGTATTGAGTGACTCGTGTTCACATCCAAGATTTATGAATATGCAGCGTGTGTGAGGCCTTTCATGCTCCCACCTGTTAAAAAAGGACCCTCTTGTTGCTTTACTGATCCCAGTTGTTCAAGGCTGCATTTTCACTAATTCCACAGCTGTGATCTTTTCAGCACTAAGCCTTCTAGAGTTGAAAGTGTCATGAAAGGCAGGAAAGGTTAGGACACACATTCATTCACATGAAGAAGACGAAGGAAATGACCAGTGTTGGTCAAGTTACTTGAAAAAAGTAATCAGTAACTAATTACTGATTACGTCCTGAAAAAAGTAATCCCATTACTTTACTGATTACTAATTTTCAAAAGTAATTAGTTACTTAGTTACTTTTTAAAACATGATTTATCCCCTAAATAGGTAATATTGCAACAGACCTTTCAGCCCAATTCTATTTTTTCTGCATAATCCATCATATAAAATGTAATCAAATGGAAAAGTCTCTTTTTAAAACTTGTTTTATTAGTTTTAATCTTTTAACTTTACGCATCAAGCAAACATTAAATTATATGCAACATTCTCTGACTGGAAGAAATGTGTTTAACATTTAAACCTATTTCCAGCACATAAAATAAAATAGTTTTTTGTGTTTACACTCACTCAATAGATGCAAGTAAAACACAGCAGAAAATAAACAAAGTCAAACACTCAGCGGTCCTGTTGCTCTATTTTCACCTGTAAAGCAGGAGTGGGGCAGGCGGAGGTTTGCCCTGGTGCAGGTGTGCGCAGCGGTCAGTGGAAGGATACGGCAGCTTCTCTGTGGATTTCACATTCATCTCTATGCTTGCTCGGACGTTTAGGGTTTTTTTCGCTGTACGCTAATGTTTTTAAGGAATCAAACTCAAAGTAAGGTCAGTACTTCCACGCTTTAAACGCTGCACGCTCATACTCTCTGCAGCACTCGTTGTATTATCCATTTTTGATCTGCACACAGCTGTTGCCACGAATGTCGCACTTGCTTACGTCACAGTCATGAGACACAAAAAAAATCATGGTTTTAGTAACGCAGTAACGCAGCGTGCTTACAGGAAAGTAACAGTAATCTAATTACCTTTTTTTCAATAGTAATCCCTTACTTTACTCGTTACTCAAAAAAAGTAATCGGATTACAGTATCGCGTTACTGCCCATCTCTGTTCAAGACGTAGCAGAAAGACAGAAGTGGTGTCTGTCTTGCAAACTCCTCTTAGTCCGCTCGAGGTGACAGCGATATAACAGCAGTCAGGATGTGACATGTTAAGTGTGTGATCTTGCACTTGGCTGCCATCATCTTTAAAATAGCCCTTGAAAAGTACATGGTGGCATATGAGTGATACCATAAGCTTAGATTAGTTAGATCAGTTTCCACGCTGTTTTCCAACTTTTAGTCAACCCAATTAGCCCATCTATTCGTGTCGACTCCCAAATCAGGTTTTGATTTTCTTTTTTTTTAGCTTTACTACCATTTTGCCAAAGTTACTGGTATCTCAGAGATATGCAACACAGCTTACAAAAGAACTGAGATGTTAAAAACAAAATGCATGACTTGCAAGTCATTAAAACTCAATGTGCATTTGGAAACTATATGAAGACTCATTCAACCATCCAGTCATGTTCTTCTGCTTATCCGGGGCCGGGTCGCAGGGGCAGCAGCCTAAGCACAGAAGGCCAGACCTCCCTCTCACCTGCCAGCTCCTCTAGCTTGTCCGGGGGAACACTGAGGCGTTCCCAGGCCTGCAGAGAGATATAATCTCTCCAGCATGTCCTGAGGCTGCCTTTGGGCCTCCTCCTGGTTGGACATGCCCTAAACACCTCACCCAGGAGGCGCCCAGGAGGCATCCTTGTCAAATGCCTGAACCACCTCCTTTCCATGTGGACTTCTATTCTAAGCCCCTCTTGGGAGAAAGCTCATTTCCGGCACTTTTACCTTTTTTACCTTTGTGACCAAAATGAGGGCAGATCGACTGATGAATCAAGGGCATCGCTTTTACGCTCAGCTCTCTCTTCACTGTGATGGACCAGTGCAACGTCTGCATCATTAAAGCCACAGCACCAATCCGTCTGTCAATCTCCCACTCCGTTCTCCTCTCACTCATGAACAAGAGTCTGAGATACTTAAACTCCTCCAATTGGGGCAGCAACTCATCCATGATCCGACGTGGGCGCTCCACTCTTTTCCAGCTGAGGACCATGGCCTCAGACTCGGAGATGCTGATTCTCATTCCTGACGGTTCACACTCTGCAGTGAAGGAGAGGAGATTCTGAGAGCACCCAAGCAGAAGCCTACTGGCTCTTCGCTACGTCTTGAAATTCTGTCCATAAAAATTATGAAAAGACAAAGGACTGTCCTTTCCAGCACCCTGGTGTAGGCATTTCCAGGGACGCTGAGATGATCCCCCTATAGTTGGAGCACACTCTCCGGTCTCCCTTCATAAAGATGGGATTTAACACCCTGGTCTGATCAACACGCAACATCGTAGAGGCATCTCAAGCAAGATTACAGTATTATTCTCAGGGCGAACCTCCTCCACCCAGGGGCTCTGCCACCAAGGAGTTGTTTAACTGCTTCAGTGACCTCACTCTGGCATCAAATTGCATCAAATCCATTTCTCAAAGCAAAAAAATAAATATATGGTAAATGGTAAATGGCCTGCATTTGTATAGCGCTTTTCTAGTCCATAGGACCCCAAAGCGCTTTACACTACATTCAGTCATCCACCCATTCACACACACATTCCCACACTGGCGATAGCAAGCTACATTGTAGCCACAGCTGCCCTGGGGCGCACTGACAGAGGCGAGGCTGCCGGACACAGGCGCCACCGGGCCCTCTGACCACCACCAGTAGGCAAACATGGGGTTAGTATCTTGGATATTTGGCATGCAGCCAGGATGCAGCCTGGGATCGAACCACCGACCTTCTGATTAGTGGCTGACCTGCTCTGCAACCTGAGCTACAGCCACCCCATATAAAAACAAAACAGAAAAGCTGGGCATCATCTGTGTAGCAGGGGAAATTTATGTTATGTCTTCCAATAGTACTGCCCAAGGAACGCATGCATAATGTGAATAGAAACAGAATAGCCAGAAAAATATTTATAACCTTGACTAGAGCAGTTCATGCAGAATCCACACAAATAAACATTCTAGCATCTACAGAGTTTATTTTTAGAAATGGAAAATTACATGGTAATATACACTAATGGTCAAAATTTTTAGAAAAACCACATTTTTTTTAATCCCTTTTCATTGAAAATTATTCCGTTTAATGTCTCACTGCACTCTGAAATGAAAGCATTGTGCAAAAAAGCAATTGGAGTTAAAAAAAATCATGGAATCAATTTATGGACCAAAATGAACCAAAACTTTGACTCATCAGGAGCCACCTCTGACAGATATAACAGCTGAACACAGCCGTGGCTTCTTTCTACAATAGAAATCAAATATTCTCCCATATCTGTTGCAGAAGTTCCCATAAATGTGGACCTTGTAGCTGCTTTGCTTTCACATTTCTGTCCAGTTGAAACCAGCTCGATGGGGTTTCAGTCTGGAGACTGTGCTGGACTCCATGTTTTCAAGCTCACCATCTTGTTCTTTTTCCTGAGGTAGTTCTGGCACAGCTTGGACTGTTTGGGGTCTTTATCCTGATGTAGGATGAACCCCTGACTAACTAGCCTCATACCAGAGGGTCCTGCACAGTGCTGCATGAATGCTGTGGTAGCTGTTTTGGTTCAGGGAGCCTCTCACTCTGTACAAGTCACTGACCCTGGATCCAGCAAACAGCCCCAGACCATCACACTTCCTCCTCCATGTTTGACAGTTGATGCCACACACTGTGGAACTGTCCTTTCACCCACTTGACGGTGTACAAAGATCCTTCGTGATGAACCGAAGGTTTCAGATTTTGATCCATCAGCCCATAAAACCTTCTTGCAGTCTTCAGTAGTCCAGTGTCGGTGTTTCATGGCCCAGACGAGCCTCTTTGTCTTATTCGGGCTTTCTTGCTGCAACTTGTCCTGTCAAACCTGCAGCTTGAAGTTTTCTCTTCACAGCTGAAACTGAGACTTTCTCACTACGACCAGTATGAAGCTGCTTGAAGCTGTTGTCCTGTGAGCTGCTGATCACACAGCTGTTAACTCTCAGAAACTTGTCCTCTGATTCAGTCGTGTCTTTGGGTCTGCAGACCTCCTGCTGTCACAGTTTCTGAGCCTTTGATGCTGAAGGAAACTGGACTCACTGACACCTTGACTTTCTTTGCAGTTTCTCTGTAGGACAGACCGACATTTATAAGTGTTATGATGGTCTGTGTCTCTTCCACTGTTAATTGCCTCTTTCTCACCATGTTTGTAGCAACACATTACTTTCTGCAGGACAATATTGTTCAGCTGATGCTCACGAGGGTACATCAGTGTGTCCCAGCACTGCTTTTATGCAGACAGAGGGGGAAGTAATCCAGAAAGGTTGGAACAGCTGTGGGAATTAGTAGCAGCAGCTTTCAAGGCTTGATCAACCTCCATTGCTGCAGAACAGCTTTAAACTGTTAACCCATGTTGTCCCTGAAAAAGGCCTTTTTGTATAATTCTGAAATGCACATTATTCTTCAGTTTTGGTCAACCTTACCTTTTTTAGCCTCTGGCAGTTCAGCACTTACCTTTGTACCATTTAAGCTGTTCATTGGACTTGAATGACTTGAACTGCAATAACTAACTTGAAAAATTGGGCTGTTCTATTAGTTTGACTAAGTTGGTGTTGTTAAGACTTTTTAAAGAAGAACAAAGATATACACTTGGGCTTAATTTGGGCTTCTTTTTTTTTTTTTTTTTTTTTTAAATGACATCAGAAACAGCAGTATGCGACATTACGTGATGGCAGAGCTTCAGTTCATCCTTTGTCATTTTTTTTTTTTTTTTTAATAAATAGGACAGGGGGAATGAATGAGAGAAAGAGGGGGAGAGAAAGAAAGAAAACCAAAGGGGAGAAGAGACGGTGAGAAGGGGGGGGAAGAGAGAGAAAAAAAAAAAGAACTCCTGGGTCACCTGTATGGAGAAAAAAAAAAAACAAACAAACAAAAAAAACAAACAGAGGAGACAGCAAACAACAAAGAGCAACATAATAATAGAGAAAACAAAGCACCATCACAATAAACTAGCTAGTCATAGATATCAATATTTACTAAATAATAAACGATATTGTGCAGCACGCAAGATAGACAGCGCACAGTGTGCTTTGAGGCAGCAGCCAAGAAAGCTTTAGTCCGCGTCTGTGAATACCCATGTGTGCATACCTGTGTGGATCAGCATGCTTGCATTCCAAAGGTTTCTCCATGTAATGATCTGCTAGGGAGTGTGGGGGGGCCACAGCCCCGTCCTCCAGGGTGTGAAGCGGGTATGGAGGAGATCAAAACTCCAGACATCCAGAGGCCCCCAGAACACAAGAGACCAAGGAAGACCAACAGAGGGGCAGCCGCGCCACTGTCCCAGTAAGAGCTGAGGAGAGTCCCAGATGAGGGCTCGCCCAGCAGCCGCGGAGCAGAAGTCAGGGGGAGTTGCAGTGACGCGCCCGTGAGCTCCGCCGGCCCCCAGCTGCGCCTGAGTGACCGAGCCCCAGGCCGAGAGGCCGGGGGCACCCCACCTCCAAAGGGGCCCGAGCGAGCCCCAGGCCCCAGGCCCCGACAAGCGGCCGCCAAGGAGTGAGCCGGTGTGCACCCGGACGCCCACCCCCAGACACAAAGAACCACCAACACACCGACACCTGAGGGAGTCCGCCACCGGCAGGGGAAGTGGTGGTGGGTGGAGATAGGCCTCCAAACCTTGGAGGGCCTGAGGTGTCCCCAGAGAGGTGGCGTCTGATACCCAACCTGACATATAGACACAGACATACAGGCACACACAGACACAAACATCCATTCCCACCCTCATGCTCTCATATGCACTCACTCCACACTCAACCAACGTGGAGACAGACATAAAGAGACGCTGTACACACAATCACACTCCCCAAGCGTACTCTACAAACCGGGTCTAGGTACCCTTGCCCCTGGAGGGGGGAATTGCACCCAGACCCAGGTGGTGTTACCCTTTTCCCTGCGGTGGGGAGAGGCAGACCACCCCGACTCCGCAGCAGCAGGGAGGCCCCACACCCCAGACCGCAGTCGGACGGCCAACTCCTCCTACTAGCCCTCCCGCTCCAGCAGGCCGCAGAGAATGGGGGTGGGAGAAGACTCCAAACCTCCCTCCACCCGCTCATTGTAGTGTTGATGCATATGTGTTCTAAGGTGCAATTAAAACCCAGGAGGGCATGGAGCTACCTGCCAAGGAGCAGCAGGTAAGCGCATAGTTTGGGCTTCTTAAATGCTTATGGCTTAGTTACACCATTTGTAAATGTTGTTTGGGCCATGGATCAAAAGTCTTAACCTAAGTATTGTGCAGAAATAATATCATCAGAGTCACTGTTTTTTACCTTTTTATGATATGACAATGTTTTCATTGTCATATCATATCTTGATCAGTTTGCAATGCAGGGAACGTGTTTTGCATAATAGCTAACACAAATAAACACTTTACAATTAATTAATTAATTTTGGCAGCAAAACTACCGTAATTGTCGGGCTATAAGCCGCTACTTTTTCCACAAGCTTTGAACCCTGCGGCTTTTAGTCAGGTGCGGCTTTTCTATGGATTGTCCGTGATTTTTGTCATATCGTAAGACGATTTGTTTTGTTTGTTCCGCTGTTGTACGGCACTACGTTGCCTGGCGGAAGGATCGGGGTTCAAGAGTGGTGTGTTGGTCACGTGTCCATCCGCCAGACAACATAGTGCCGTACAAGTATCGCGAAAAACAATGCGAAAAGCAAGTTATGCTCAACTCCACCGGTGGAATCTGACAGCGTGGAAAAGTGTGAAAACATCCATGATCACCAACGGATTTCGAAGGGCTGGACTGCTGCATGATGGAGAGGAGGACACCGCCACGGCCCTTCTGAGGGTGTTCGACTCTGACACTGACAACGAGGATTTCTTTGGTTTTGAAAGTGACAACGAAGGAAAGAAGCTGAGAGTGGATGACGAAGCCATCCTGAGCCTGTTCGTTTCCGACACTGGAGAAGAGGACTTTGGTGGTTTTAGTGGGCAGGAAGATGGTGGTGAATGACTGACTTTTCTTCTTGTTAAAGCCGTGTCGCTGCACCTGAGCCTAAAAGGTAGTCCGAATCTATTTTTCTGGTGTGATGTAGGTTATTGTTATGTACTACATTTGTTACTCATTTATGAAGCACAGTACATGTTTCCTACTTGTAATTACCGCTACTTGTACATATACCTAAAAGGTTATGCAAATATGTACCCATAACTTGTTTTTCAAAATATTAATAAAAGGGGTGTGTCTCCAAACAGCCATCTCTTTCCTGACAATTCCCTTTGTGCATATTCTCTTACATATGATAAGTCAACATTGAAACACCTGCGGCCTTTAGTCAGGTGCGGCTAATGTATGTACAAAACAGGATTTCCCCCTGATTTTAGCTTGTGCGGCTAATATTCGGGTGCGCTTTGTAGTCCGGGAAATACGGTAATATGGTACACATGCTTTCTTTTTACAGGGAGTGCAGAATTATTAGGCAAATGAGTATTTTGTCCACATCATCCTCTTCATGCATGTTGTCTTACTCCAAGCTGTATAGGCTCGAAAGCCTACTACCAATTAAGCATATTAGGTGATGTGCATCTCTGTAATGAGAAGGGGTGTGGTCTAATGACATCAACACCCTATATCAGGTGTGCATAATTATTAGGCAACGTCCTTTCCTTTGGCAAAATGGGTCAAAAGAAGGACTTGACAGGCTCAGAAAAGTCAAAAATAGTGAGATATCTTGCAGAGGGATGCAGCAGTCTCAAAATTGCAAAGCTTCTGAAGCGTGATCATCGAACAATCAAGCGTTTCATTCAAAATAGTCAACAGGGTCGCAAGAAGCGTGTGGAAAAACCAAGGCGCAAAATAACTGCCCATGAACTGAGAAAAGTCAAGCGTGCAGCTGCCAAGATGCCACTTGCCACCAGTTTGGCCATATTTCAGAGCTGCAACATCACTGGAGTGCCCAAAAGCACAAGGTGTGCAATACTCAGAGACATGGCCAAGGTAAGAAAGGCTGAAAGACGACCACCACTGAACAAGACACACAAGCTGAAACGTCAAGACTGGGCCAAGAAATATCTCAAGACTGGTTTTTCTAAGGTTTTATGGACTGATGAAATGAGAGTGAGTCTTGATGGGCCAGATGGATGGGCCCGTGGCTGGATTGGTAAAGGGCAGAGAGCTCCAGTCCCACTCAGACGCCAGCAAGGTGGAGGTGGAGTACTGGTTTGGGCTGGTATCATCAAAGATGAGCTTGTGGGGCCTTTTCGGGTTGAGGATGGAGTCAAGCTCAACTCCCAGTCCTACTGCCAGTTTCTGGAAGACACCTTCTTCAAGCAGTGGTACAGGAAGAAGTCTGCATCCTTCAAGAAAAACATGATTTTCATGCAGGACAATGCTCCATCACACGCGTCCAAGTACTCCACAGCGTGGCTGCAAGAAAGGGTATAAAAGAAGAAAAACTAATGACATGGCCTCCTTGTTCACCTGATCTGAACCCCATTGAGAACCTGTGGTCCATCATCAAATGTGAGATTTACAAGGAGGGAAAACAGTACACCTCTCTGAACAGTGTCTGGGAGGCTGTGGTTGCTGCTGCACGCAATGTTGATGGTGAACAGATCAAAACACTGACAGAATCCATGGATGGCAGGCTTTTGAGTGTCCTTGCAAAGAAAGGTGGCTATATTGGTCGCTGATTTGTTTTTGTTTTGTTTTTGAATGTCAGAAATGTATATTTGTGAATGTGGAGATGTTATATTGGTTTCACTGGTAAAAATAAATCATTGAAATGGGTATATATTTGTTTTTTGTTAAGTTGCCTAATAATTATGCACAGTAATAGTCACCTGCACACACAGATATCCCCCTAAAATAACTAAAACTAAAAACAAACTAAAAACTACTTCCAAAAACATTCAGCTTTGATATTAATGAGTTTTTTGGGTTCATTGAGAACATGCTTGTTGTTCAATAATAATATCATTCCTCAAAAATACAACTTGCCTAATAATTCTGCACTCCCTGTATAGGCTGTGTATATTTGTTCATGAAGCCTCAAAATCAGAAGAGTAGAAAACATAAAACAGTGATTTTCAAATGCTGCTAAAAGTCATAACTAAAATGTGCCAGTTTCACTTATCATGTGACCGAGTTCTTGCAGGTCGTAGCTGTTTTTCAAGAGTCTCCTAGTTTTTGCTCTCCTTTCAGTATCCTTGAGCAAACTCAAATCCAGGCTTGATCTTTCGGATTAACCTTTTAAATCAGAGGTTTCTCAGGCAAAGGGGTAGCTTTAAGTAGGAAGGAGGTCCCTATAATTAAACATCTAAACATTCTTTTGTACATTCTGTCCTTCATTCCTTGGTGCAGCATGAGCGCTAACTTGTGTTGTTTAGAAAGAGAAATTTGTAGCTCTGGAAAAACGTTTGCCACGTGTGTGTGTTTCTTTGTTCCTGTCTTCTATTAACACCTTGCTATGCATGATAATAACCAAACAGCACAGCATCGAGTTCTCTGTGCTGTGTACACAATTATAGATCATATGGAGATTAAAAAGCCAAAGTGCATGTTTCAGTTAAAGGGTACATTGAACTAAAGACATTTCACTTTAGTGTCTTTGCCCACCTTCTCTCTTAGTTAGCCATAGAGTTAGTAAGTCCACAGAAAATTGGCTATGACTAAATGAAACCTAAATATCTTCAGTCATATAATTTCTAATCTGTTTTTGACCAGAAAGCGAGAATAAAATAAGGAACAGTAAAAATGTATCTCATCTTTCAATGCTACCTCCTCTTCCACCAGATCTGCCACCAGTTTCTCTGTTCTCAACGACCCACTTTACTCTGTCCCAGTTTGGTCTCATCGCCTCGTCCAGCCCTGCTTTTTACTCTAGTCTTTACTTGCTTAGATTATTTTGCCACAGCAGTAATTCTCTGCTCGACTCAGCAGAATCAAAGGTTCCCTTCCCTCCCTGTTTTCCATGCCTCCCATCACATTCCCCTTCTCCTCCCCAGCTCAGTATCCCATCCCAAATTCTGGATTGGTAATCTATTAGTAAATTAACTGAAATAACTGAACTAAAATGTATGTATTAGCTATCATGAAAGCACAAGCGGGTATCTGTGACAGATGAACCAATTTCAGGAGTAAAGCTTTTTATTGTGTTGTCAACTTGCTTTCTATGAATTTTGGTTGAATAAAATGCTGAAAAAATATTATGAAGTGATACATTTTAAATACTCCGAATGTTTTGTAGGTAACTGTGATTTATTTATTTACTGTTTTATATTAGGATCTTGCAAAAACCTTGCATTTCCTCAGGGGTTTTTATTACATTAGTTTATTGCATTTACCCCAAAGAGGGTTAGCACATTTTACATGACATTAGATGGACCAGTCCACTGGGAGATGATATTTTGATGTTAAAACACATCTGAAAACACACTATTTGCTGACAGCAGGTGTTGAGAAAAGAGACAAAAGAGCCATATTGGATATCCACCTTTTTAACTGCAAGGGCGAAACACACTGCCTGTGACTATGCACTCAGTAGTTTTCCTACTGAGACACTGCTAGCTCAAATTCACTGTTAAAGAGTAATATACCAGCTAAGTTGAAACATCAGATTTTAATATAGCCTGATGCACCAGGAGAATAGATTGATTTATGCTGAAAGGTCTCGAAAAAGCATCTTCAGGCACTTCTTTGGCTTGCCTGTTTTTTAAGGGAAGCACTCAGGATCGATGCACACTGACTGTTTGAATATCTGCAGTGGCAATTTATTACTCCTGTAGCTCCCCTGTGGTTCCACCTATACCTCAGTGGCTGATGCAACAGGCAGCACTGCAGAGAACCTTTTAGACTTCATCTGCCACAATCACTCTTGAAGTTTGCTTTCGAGCATTAGCTGAACTTTTCTAACAACTGCAAATGAAGTATAAAGACAGTTTCACACTTTTTTATTGTGTTGCATGATTAGGAAAGCATTGTGATGAGTCTAGAGTATAGTGGCTTCACAGAAACCAGTTCATTGGCCAAGGCTTCAAACTGCCATCCAGTCGAGTATCCAGACATTTACTACATCCAGGTTTAGCTACCAATGTCCTAAAGTAAGAAACCAAAGGACTCTTCCAAGAGGCTGCGTTCAACAAAGTTTTTGACATGCAACATTTGACATGCTGATAACTTTGGGAGCGCTGGGGTCTTTATGTCGGCCTTATTAAAGTCACCTGCAATTATGTGAACACCGTCCGGGGATGAGGGATCTGGCATTGGAGAGATAGAGGCTTGGCAGAGGTGGCTTGTGTGGTTGGTTTTTTAGCCTCAGCAAGGCCCTGGCGGGTGTAGAAAGGAGTACTGAGACGGAGAGCCGTAAGCCGCTGCAACAGTGTGCGCCGCCATCTTTAGGTAACACTCTGCCTGTTGCCTTCTTATTAAATCATTTTTTAAAATAATTTTTAAAAATATTTTTTCAACTAGGGGCGATCGTGGCTCAGATTTGGGAGTTCGTCTTGTAATCGGAAGGTTGATGGTTCGAGCCCTGGCTCTGACAGTCTCGGTCGTTGTGTCCTTGGGCAAGACACTTCACCCGTTGCCTACTGGTGGTGGTCAGAGGGCCCGGTGGTGCCAGTGTCCGGCAGCCTCGCCTCTGTCAGTGCGCCCCAGGGTGGCTGTGGCTACAATGTAGCTGCCATCACCAGTGTGTGAACGTGTGTGTGAATGGGTGGATGATTGTGTATAGTGTAAAGCACTTTGGGGTCCTCAGGACCAAGTAAAGCGCTTTACAAATACAGACCATTACCATTTTACCATTTACTAGGGATGACATGGGCCGCGAGAATGAGACACAGGCATTAGAGCCTCTTAATGCGTGTTGTGTTTGGTTTTACACCGGTGTGGAATTACCAAAAATAGAGAAGGGACAATCTAACATGTGAAACAGGAAAATACTGCCGTGTAATCCATTTATTTCAACAAAGTAACTGTATTCTGAATACCACCCTTTTAAATGGTAACTGTAACAGCAACTGTACAGTTACTCATATTTTGTATTTTAAATACGTAGCAGCGGTACATGTACTCCGTTACTCCCCAACACTGGTTGTATTGACTCGTAGATGAAAATCCGATGGTGTTTTTCCAGGTTCAGTTTTGACACAATCCCATACACCACCTGCTGGAATGAAGCACCGATAGAGCCTCCACCATGTTTTACAGATGGCTATAAACAGTAATATACAATATAAAGCACCTTGAAGAAAACGTTGTCAATACTCAAAACTTTCAAATGGAGATACATCGCTACATCAGACTTGTCACCCCGTTCTTGTGTAATGTGTCCTTGCTTAAGATTTAAACATACAGAGTAGATGGTCTGCGGTGCAGGTTTGTTTCTCATGCCCTGGGCCAAAAAGCAACTATCACTCCTGAGAGAGGAGGTTATATCACTGTGATTGCAGTGATAGTGGTGCGATGGAGATGCACTTTACAGAGTTTCCATTAACCATCTTCCACTGCCAACAGCAGAAAAAGCTGAAGGACCCCTCCACCCCACTACACTACCCCAAACATTACCCCACTCGCTTCACTCTCTTCAGCCTCCACACCCATATAAAATGAGTAATGTGTGCAACACGCGCAGCCAGTAGAAGAATATATTCTCTCCCCAGCCTGGATGGCAGTGATGAATGTGTGGGACAAAGTTGCTGCACAGTCACCCCGGCAGCTCCACATGCCCAAGAGAGTACAGAGAGCCAGAGATAGTAAGAACAGGGCAGAGAGAGGAGTACTTGAAGCACTTTGATTTCTTTAATTCTAAGTGCATTCCAAGCTGACAGGATTGGGACATGGTGCCCCAAGACCACCTCTCCTTCTCCAGTCATAAAACACAGCTCTAAATCTATGGGCTTCTCTCTGTTGGATAAAAGTGCCCTGAGTGCATTCACTCACCTCCTCCTTCTCTCAGACTTCTGACTCCACTGGTGCAATACACCAGAAGAGATGGGTAGTACCGGTTTGTCTGTTAGTTTGATGGAGAGCCAACAAATAGTTTTGCCTGAGCCCACAGAGGCCTGAAGCGACCATCAGATGTCTATCAGTTAGAGCCTATGACAGTGGCAGTTGTTTTTTCCGCAGCTGCCTCTTCAAGGTTGTTTCCACCACCCACACTGTTCCACTGGGCCTCTACTAGTGTGGAGCTGAGTGATAAACAGGAACACACTAACACCACGCAGCCATCATGGCCCTGTAATTAACAGGCCTGCTTTTATGCATAGTAAGTCCAAGGTTGGTTTTGGGTGTCAGCGCCAGTTCCTTCTGAGAGTTTTGATGCAGAGACATTAGCAAATCTAAGGTACAAATTCACAGCAGAGATTAATAACCTCTCTCCGTGGGCTGCTCTCCACTGCTTCACTTCATTGTTTTCTATGCAGAGGAGTGGAGTGATACACTCCTCCTGCTCCATGCCCACCTGCCCGCCTGCCTACATTTGTAGCAAGCTTACTGGCATGCCTCATACATACAGCCGTGTGCTTTCCACACAGCTTACAGGAATTGAAGAACAGACCAGTAAGTGACCAGTTTTAGCTGCCGCTGACATCTTTGTTTTTAGCCAAATCGGATAGACTCATCCACACTAACTGGTCTGTTTAGATGGTTGTGATGACAATGGAAAGAAAATTAAGAATACTGAAATGTGAAACATTAGGATTTAAAACATTTCACTCATTCAGATGACACAGAGTGGTTAATAGTTCTATAAATGTTAACCCTTTTTAGTCTATACTTTGTAAGTAAAACCTGAGCCAATTTGAAAGAGCCAAAAAGTCATGAGCAGACAATCTCCATAAAAAATGTCTCGTGCTAGAATAACCTTATTCATCCTGGCTCAAATGATCACAGGTGATCACAGGCCTTGCACTGGAAAGCCTCAGTGAACCTAAGGTGATTTGACAGGACATAAAACTATCAGTAAATTGTCCAGGGGTGGTTGTGTTGTTTAGGTTCTTCAGCATGTAACACATAACACAATATTGTGTTAACTAATCATCATTTAATTATCATCAAGAATAAAAAAGAAGCAGGCTAACTTTCTATAAGTTAAAATAATATAAAAACATATATATGCTCTCTCAAACAGAAGCTTTTACTAAGATGTTTGGAAGTATATAAAGGCTTCTATCTGTCAGTATATGCAGAATCATTACTTTCAGATGTTTAGTTGGTCACCTCTACTCCCAGTTCAGTATTTTCCTCAGTAGCTGCTTTCATCGAAATGACATCTGGGAGAGTTTGCAGCAGTCTAGTCAGCAGGGCCATTGATAATGTGTTCGTTCGACTGTTGGACACTGAGAACTGTTATAGTGCAGCAGATGCTGGGCAATGTGAGGACAGCACTGATAACTCCATTCTAGAGTTTTTGCCCTTGGGTTAATAGAAGTGATGTGTCCACTAACGCTTTCCTGTGTCAGTGGCAGCAGAGTGCTCCCAGAGTACTCTCAGATATTTTCTTGTTAAAATATGCTGAGGTCCAGACGAAGAAGCTGCTGCTGAGCGATTTATTGCAGACCTTGCTTTTTCTGACTGGTTGCATCTCATTCCATCTTCTTTTATGCAAAGGACCTGCTCTTAATTTATAATGACCACCTACACATGTACTAATCATGCTGCTTAATCACAGCTGGGCAGCTTCATAAACACGGTATTCATCTGGCCTGATTGCCATGCTGCCTGTGCATTATATAAAGAACAAAAGGAGGAGGTGGGAGAGCAGACAGATATAGAGATTACTGGGTAAAAGCCAGCAGGTGTGCTCGAGAATGTCAAACCATATCTCCAGCACACACAACACTCCTCAAATGTCCACTTTAAAATGGGCTGGTACTTAAATGGAAGGGTCCTACTAAAGAAGAGAAAGGTCAAACTAATGTCCCCGCTGTACACACTATAATAGTTTTTAGAACTTGCATATTGATTGTATGATCTAAACTGAATATTACACAACTGCAAAAGGTTTTCACAGGACTCTGTGCATGTGGAAAACTAAGGACACTGTTGCTGCGTCTGCAGGAATGAAGCTAACACATCTATAAACACAAAGGTTTGCTGGTCAGGAGCATTCGGGTGTGTGTTAGCCCAGGAAATTCAGCCCAAGCCAGAGGTCAAAGGTCAGAGTAATTGCAAAAACAGGTTTGCAGTAATGAACTGCTTCTGGAATAATGTTCGGAGGACAGGTGAGGAGGGGGGATGTTTGGCTACAACGCACGATTTTCCATCACAAAGTATTCTAGAGAAAAGGAAATCTGCCCCACAGCTACAGCTCGGCTAAAATTGGGTCATGAAACAGCAGAATGAGCACAACAACAAATCTACAAGGGAGTTACACAGAGGCTAGCTAGCCTAGCCAGTGTACAATGCTGTTATAGAGATAGTCTAAGAGCTTGCAAAGAAAAGCATCTGGACTTCTTTAAGTTACTTGAAGACGTTTCACCTCTCATCCGAGAAGCTTCTTCAGTTCTAAGGTCAAATGGTGGAGAGTCCCAGATATAAACCTAGTGGGAGTTTCCCCCCACAGAGGGACAAAAGGACCCCCTGATGATCCTTTAGCCATGTCCTTGAATGTGTCCAGAAAGACACTGGGGCCAGACCACTTTTACATCTGAAAACTATTTTATCAAAATGCAGGAGGCAGAAAATAGGGATGCAGTCTGCAGCATGGATATGGATATTACTTATATTTTTATTGCACAAAAGGGCGAGGGCATGATGGTGAAGTGCAAACTGCATCCAGGACGGAAACAACTGCATTATGCTGCAAACACATCTTTGGCTCACTGAGAGAGTAAAAGGATTTATTATTGTCTGTGAAGGTTCTCAGTCATCCAGGTCATCGTAGTCAAAGGAGCTTGCAAAGAAAAGCGTCTGGACTTCTTTAAGTTGCTTGAAGACGTTTCACCTCTCATCCGAGAAGCTTCTTCAGTTCTAAGGTCAAATGGTGGAGAGTCTCAGATATAAACCTAGTGGGAGTTTCCCCCCACAGAGGGAGAAAAGGACCACCTGATGATCCTCTAATCGCCTGAGCCAAGGTGGGAAACTGGGTGTGGGTCCCAATCAGCCAGAGTTTCGGGTGAGCTCATTGTGAAACCTGGCCCCACCTTATCATGCGAATTCCTGAGGTCAGATGGCCCAGGATGTGAGTGGGCATTAAGGCGTCTGGGAAGAATCTCAAAACTGGATTATAGATGGCAGAGAGTTGGTGTCGTAAACCCCGCCTCTGTTCAAAGATGGTCGCTCACAGTGGACATAGATGCTTCTTTCACTCCTCTTTCAAACCATCTGTCCTCTCTGTCCAAAATGTGAACGTTGGCATCCTCAAAGAGTGACCTTTGACCTTTAGATGCAGATGGACTGCTGAGTCTTGTCCTGTGGAGGTGGCTCTTCTGTGTTGTGCCATGCGCTTGTGAAGTGGCTGTTTGGTCTCTCCAATGTAGAGGTCTGAGCATTCCTCGCTGCACTGTACAGCATACACCACATTGTTAAGTCTGTGTTTTGGCGTTTTGTCTTTCGGGTGAACCAGTTTCTGTCTGAGTGTGTTGCTGGGTCTGAAATACACCGGGATGTCGTGCTTGGAGAAAACTCTCCTGAGTGTCTCTGATACACCGGCTACATAGGGGATGACAATGTTGTTGCGTCTGTCCTTCTTATCCTCCCTCGCTGGTGTCTGGTTTTCTTTTCTGTGCCTCTTTGCTGACTTTAAGAACGCCCATTTAGGATAGCCGCACGTTTTGAGTGCTTCCTTTACATGTGTGTGTTCCTTCTTTTTTCCTTCAGGCTTAGAGGAAACATGTTCTGCCCGGTGGTGTAGGGTCCTGATTACTCCAAGTTTGTGTTCCAGAGGGTGATGGGAGTCAAAGAGGAGGTACTGGTCCGTGTGTGTGGGCTTCCGGTAAACTTCGATGTTGAGGTTGCCGTTCTCTTCAATGTGCACGGCGCAGTCCAGGAAAGGCAAACAGTCGTCCTTTGTGTCTTCCCTGGTGAACTTGATGTTTTTATCCACAGCGTTAATGTGCGCGGTGAAGGATTCCACTTCTTGTGTCTTGATTTTGACCCAGGTGTCGTCCACATATCTGTACCAGTGGCTGGGTACTCTTCCTTTGAAAGAGTCAAGAGCCTTCCTTTCCACTTCCTCCATGTAAAGGTTGGCTACAATAGGTGACACGGGGGAGTCCATGGCACAGCCATGTTTTTGTCTGTAAAAGCCTTCATTGTATTTGAAGTATGTGGTGGTGAGGCAGAGGTCTAACAGTGTGCAGGTCTGATCGGGGGTGAAGTTGGTCCTGTCCTCCAAGGAGCTGTCAGGCGATTAGAGGATCATCAGGGGTAGTGATGGGTCGTTCGCGAACGAAATGGCTCTTAGAGCCGACTCTTTGACGTGAACGACGCGAGCCGGCTCCTTATCGCGAGCCGTCACGTGGGTTGTATTTTTTTTTTCTTCTCTCACCCTCTCTCTCGCACTTTTTTCCCGCTTCACTCCGCACGCCAGCCTTGTGCTTTACGCTGGGCAGAGGGGGGAGGGGCGGTAGTTACACTCAGTAGCACAGGATCAGAGCGGGAGAGAGAGAAAGAGAGCAGGGACAACAACGTCACATTAGAAAGGTATAGTAATCATCCACAGCTATTTTCGGTTGCAGATGATAAAGGATTCAGAAAGTTTATTCATGCAGGTCCATATGACAGAGAATATGCATGTTCTTTTAGTTTTCATATTATAATTTATATTTAATTGTGTTGTGTCTTGCAGTGTTTTGTGTTGTTTTCACTTTAAATTTGTAAAAGGAAAAAGCTGAAAATTTAAATAGTTAAAAGTTGAAATGTGAATAGTTGATTTTTGTATTATATGATTTATTTATTGCATTTTATGTGGAGTGAATAAATAAAAGTATATTTACGGTGGCCCCTAGAGACAAAGCACATACAAACTCCAAAACACGTACAAACTCCAAAACACGTACAAACTCCAAAACACGTACAAACTCCAAAACACGTAAAAACTGAAAACACGTACAAAACACAACAGAAGTGCTCCAGGATGCTGGGCGCAGTGTTGAGCTTTTGTTACCTAGTGGCTACACAAGCCAGCAAGTACCAACGACCGGATTTGGTGTGTGGTAGTAACAGGTAAATGAACTTTTTTTTTTTTTTAATTATTTGAATATATATGAGTGCCTGTGTATAAATACACAAACAACACACACATGCTTTCAATTGTGTAATTTAAGTGATCTAGTAGCTCTGCTTTGGAGGTTCAGTTCATGCTAGAAATGTGTTTTGGAGTTTGTACGTGTTTTGTCTCTAGGGGCCACCGCATATATTTATATATAAACATATATAAATAAAACCACTTTTTTTTACGTTAGTAATTCCTTTTGTGCATAATTTTATATTATTGTTAATAATAAATTAATTAAAGCAACAAAACAACCCGAAGAGCCGGTTCGGAGCCGAAAGAGCCGGCTCTTTTTAGTGAGCCGAACCGAAAGAGCCGGATCTCTAAAAAGAGCCGGAAATCCCATCACTAATCAGGGGGTCCTTTTGTCCCTCTGTGGGGGGAAACTCCCACTAGGTTTAAATCTGGGACTCTCCACCATTTGACCTTAGAACTGAAGAAGCTTCTCGGATGAGAGGTGAAACGTCTTCAAGCAACTTAAAGAAGTCCAGACGCTTTTCTTTGCAAGCTGCTTTGACTACGATGACCTGGATGACTGAGAACCTTCACAGACATGTTATAGAGCTAGTTTATCACTTTAAAATGACAACACTGCACTAAAACTCTTCTTATCAATAGTTAAACAATTTACAGTGGTCATATGTTCATTACAGTGGATGCACAGATGTTAATGCACAATAATCATATAGGATGCTGTGCATTAAAACCCACCTCAGCCAATCTGTCATCAGTTCAACACTTCCAGTGGCATTTATCCACAGATGTGGTTATTTTGACAAATGGAATTAGGTACAAAATAAACAGCAGTTGTTAAAGTCCAGACCTCAACTCAATACTGTGGCAGGACCTGCTGAATCACAGTATGGAACAGAACTGCACAGAGCCACGTGAAAACTTTAACACAACGTACATGTTTGCTTCCTGCCAACAGTAACCAGCAATTCTTACCACAGAGAAATGACTCTCAGACAGTGTTCAATGAAACCAAAGTGAATTATGTAGTAACTGTAAAAGTTATCGACATAACTGTGTTGTCGTCATAGAGCAGTCACACTATATTGATGTATTTGCTTTGTGATATAAAAGCTACCAGATGAATTTCCAGTCAAATGCACAATTTGTTGTCATATTTTCTACTGAAATGTAAAAAATAACATTGAATATCCAGTTTAGTGAACAGAAAGGTGCCATGCTACACAACGTGAGCAGTAGTGCTTGCTACTACAAGAGTCAGTCAGTCTATTACACCAAATTCATACCATGCATTTATCTGTGCCTACTGGGTAAATGCACAAGTTCAGAACTTTGTCCAAGGATACTTTGACACATGAACTGGAGGAGCCACGGATCTTATTTTGAGGAATGACCTTTTACACTTTACAGCATTCTGCTAACCATACACACAATAATCTGTGTATCGTATAGTATGGTAACACTATAGTCATTACCCTCATAATCTTTCAGCCCCTGAAACAGGGAAGTTTGAGTTTTTTAAATTGTTATTTCAAAAAGCAGAGCCTTGTGATTCAAACGATGTAAACCACTTTCAGTTTGAAAGTTTCACATTAAGTGAAATATAAGAACCCAACAGTGGATCATGACACTGTCAATATGGGGCCCCGCAATTAAAACATAGTGGTTGCCTTAAGGTCTTTAAAGCATCTGATGCTTTGATGTAATCTCTTTCCACTAATGACAAACAAATGTGCACTTCACTGAAGTGCCACACAGTCGGCCTGGAGCCCTTTATGGTCTGGGAAGTTAGAGAAACGTTGTCATCTTTGCATACATTTGATTTGTGCTTCCTGTTCTCCTAAAACACATTAAAATAGTATATGTTATATGTTATCATACTGTCTTTAGAACAGATCATAAAACAAAAGCGAAACACTGAATATTAGCTCCGATTATTTGTTTATCTAGTCTGTTTAGTTGTTTTAGTAACCTCAGTAAAACATTATTGTGCGCTTCCTGATTTTTGTAGGTTCAGGTGCCAATATAGCACTGAAAACACTTTTAGTGTATTTGTTTAAAAGTTGTAAACAAAATAAAATGTAATCACATTCTGCATGAAAACGAGTTCCTGATTTTAAAAAAATCATTGGGTTCAATTAAAAAAGACATTTTTGTTGTATTTTCTTATCTACAGATATCCACGATGAGAACGGGTTAAAGCCAGTCATGGTTTACATCCACGGAGGATCCTACATGGAGGGAACTGGCAACATGATTGATGGCAGCATCCTGGCCAGCTATGGAAATGTCATCGTCATCACAATCAATTACCGGCTCGGAGTTCTCGGTGAGTCCGCCGCTTTAATTGTGGTGTTTTAACTGGTTTGGAGAAGTGCTGATTGTGGCATAAGTGGTTCATTGATTTATTGATTGATTTGACTGTTTGGCTTCCCCTCTTTCATTAACTGGCTCGCTGTTACATTCAGGGAGCGGGACATTAGAAATGTTCTTCTTTGATCACATATTTATCTTTGAAACTTTTCCTTAAAAATTGATTTGCAGCTGAAATTCATACGTACACAGATATACTTGATACACTATTCCCACTCATCATCGTGGAGTTTTCAAGCTGCAGTTTCTTTTTCCTGTTCTCCAATCCTCCATGTTGCCAGGTTAGGACGTGGTTTGCATTTTTGTCTGTATTCATCTCTGTTTAAAATACCTTTATATCAGTGCAGCCCACATTTCTTATTAGGACAATAACCCTTTTCTTTTTGAGATGAACTATGAAGAGACGTGTTTCTCTGAAAGTATTTTATCAAATTGTAACAACATTCTTTAATTTGGCATGAAAAAACCCTTTAACCTAGCTATCCCAGGTTGTCAGAAGAAAATGTACAAATGAAGACAGATACGCTTTTCCAGGGTCAGATTTCGAGTCAAAGCTGCACTTTTTGTCATTATAGTAATTATTTAAGTCATGATGCAAATGGACAAAGATTTGGGTGCTAAGGCTTGTGTTTGGTGGACCAACTGTGTCAAGATCAAAACAGCTTGCTGACTTGATAATCTTGCTAATGATGAGGTAGGCATAAAGGCACTATGATTTTTCCTTTAGAAAACAACGATGCATGTATATTAAGATGTATGTTGACTTTGTGAATGAGTCTAAAATCATTGGTTTCTCTGATAAACTTTATTACTTGCTTCATTTTTTCCTGATGGCAGCGTGCAACCATTCTGCAGGGATGTACAGTGGTCCCTCGCTATAACGCAGTTCACCTTTCGCGGCCTCGCTGTTTGGCTGATTTTTTTGATATTTTTTTATTTTATTTTTTTGTGCAGCGCATTCTGTTCTGAGTCCTGATTGGCCAAACAGACACAACAATGTCGACGAAACGTCGTCACCTGCGGGCGCCTTTGGTTTCGTTCTATGATACTGGACTTATTTTTCTACGAAGGTTTGAACTTCGAGAGTTTAAACAAGAGAGAAAAGTGTGAAAATGTTCATGCCTGTCTGAGAAAAGTGTGTAAAGTGTGTAGTGAGGGGGTTTTACAGCCTTAAAACATCTATAATAATTGTAAAAAATAAAGCTGGCTACTTCGGGGATTTCAGCTATCGTGGGTTATTTTTAGAACGTAAGTCCTGCGATAAACGAGGGAGCGCTGTAATTCTAAAACCGAGATGGATAAAAGCACTGAAGCCTTGTAACAGTTGTACTAACTTACAGTTACCAGTTTGAATAAGTAGTCCATATTTCCTGTATAGTGTCTTTACAGCATGCATAATATTTATAAATCCCTCATATTTTGGCATCCATGTCTTAGATTTAGATACAAATAACCTGTTTCCACTCAGCATGATTGTAATTGTTCAGTTAGGTAAGATAAGAGGAAGATATTGTGTCTGTGTTCAAACTGCTTTGGAGAAGCATCATACAACTTTGATTTTCCTTTACATCAAGTTTGATGAATTGACTGGTACATCGTCACATACAGGAAATCTCGACCAACTGTTTGTCTAAAGGGTCAGAGTCTCTGCTTCTAAAGACTGTCGCCCTTTTAAAGTGGTGGTGGGCAGACACAGCTAGCTCTACCTGCCTGCAGTGCCTACCCAGCTTCCTCATGTATAGCATTTAACTGAGTAGTCCCACAAGTCAGATTTGTTTACCAGCCAGACTCTCCCCTTAATGACTTGTTGCACTAATTTAGTGACTATGAAAATAAACCTAAAGGATCTGTTAAACCTGATGAAACACATCAAATTAAGTTTTGAAAACAAAGTATAATCTAGTGTGTGCTGTCAATGCTGTTATTTATTTCTCAAGTGACGGCTGCACATTACAGCTCTCAAACGTTGAACTGGATTAAATGATTAAGGGTACTGCCTAATGAAGACGGTGTGGAAATCTTTTTATTTCTTGGCAGATAAATTGACATTTGTTTGACTGACTATTCCAGGTATTCCTGGTATGCGTTCTGTAGGGTTGCCAACTCCCTGAAAAATAAATAAGGGACACCTCGTGGCCAGGGCCGGGCGACCCAGTTGTCTTCACCCTTCCCAGTGTGGTGAATTTTCTAGCTCTTTTTTTTGTGTGTGAAATTATTTTTTAACCATTTGACTTGAATTTGATTTAAGCAGATGCATATTCTTTGTGATATGACCATATGGGAAACAAATGATCATTTAGCCATTTATTTTTAGCTCAAAATGACAACATTAACACAGTAAAACAGGTCTCTTTCTTAAACAGAAGCCTGTCATGCTTAACTTTTGAGAATATAAGTAAATCTTTCTTTAAAAATAACTCTGTCCTGCTTAACTTAAAATTATATAAATTAATAGAAAACAATAGAACGAAAAACATTCTTGTAACAGTGCACATTTAGTGCATTTAGTACAATTGGCTTCAGTTGAGGTATTATTTCAGCTTTTCTAATGCTAATCAGCTGCTCCTGTTTGTAAACCCACTTGTTCCCATGATTACGCATCTTAACTCATCATCATTATTCATCTATGTATTACTTTTATGTATTAGTCATGTATTTGTTGTAATCATCTATCCTTGCAGTTGTTTATTACACAAAATAAGTTATATTATCACACTTCTGGCCACATAGCGCTGATATTCACCGCACATGCCCATATTAACCTTAACCAGAGGGTTTAAACAACAAACCAGTGTTTACATACCATATCTGCTTCTGCCGTGACCTGGCGGACAAAAAATTGGTTAAGGGTTCCCTGAGCTTTCACGCCCCTCATGTTCTTCATGTGCCCACCACTAGAAGCATGCCTATGAAAAAAGTGCGCCGGCACACAGTGCAGTGCGCTTTATAGGTGTTATCGTGCACTTTCCCAGCCAGGTGTTTTCCCTTTCCCATTCCTCCCTGTACTTTTGCAGCCTTTTTTTTCTTTCTCTGAGGGGAACAAACATTGCTGCTCTAATGCTGGGCTTACACTGTGCGATTTTTGGCCCATTTTGAGCCGATTTTTGAGTCGTGCGACCGATTTGGTGATCGGCCCGATTTTGGCCTTCATCGTGCATCGTGTAGTATACGTGGGGTAACGAGAATTGCTCGTGAGCTGCTCACACTGCTCACGCTCAAACACGTAAACGTCGGTGAAAAAGACGGAGCAGCGGTGCAGCGTGTGATCTGGACACAAGCGATGGAGGCACAACTTGTAGAACTTTGGAAAGCTCATCCGAGCCTTTTCGATGTGGCCTCACAAAATTATCACGACCACAACAACCGTGAAAATAGTTGGATCTACATTGCTGCTTAATCACAACTGCCTGATCATGTTTTTCATTAGCAATTTAGCAAAGTTGATGGTGGTGGTGGTGTGTCTGTGTGAGTGAAAGACAGAGAGAGCGAGCGACAGAATTTCTGTTATAACCTTCATTTTATGGAGGCACAGTGTGAGCACTCAGGTCGTATCAGAGCATCGGGCGGTATAGTGTGAGACCTGCATCGTGACCTACCAACTTCTAACCCCTGCGAGTCAATCGTGCAGTTTGAAAATTGCACAGTGTTTGCCCAGCATTAGGTGTACTGTCGTCCGAGACTTGCACCGCAGTGTCGGCGTTTGTTTCCCCGCTGGCCATGCTTGTTGTTGTGGTCATCTGTTGTCTTCCAATATTTTCTCTGTAAGCGACCTTTCCTCGACCAATGAGATGAGCTGTAATCCGACTTGTCATACTCAAATTGTCATAAGTGTGCTGTCAGCTCATTGGTCACAAAGCAGGAGAGGGGCTGGGAATTATGTTTTCAAACAAAGCGTTAATTCCATTAAAAGTTATAGACTACTTTTGATTCTCACTGTATTACGGGACAAAGTGCGTCCCTTATTAGTGCTTTTGTTTCTAAATACGGGACGATTCCGTTTTTTAAGGGACGGTTGGCAACCCTAGCGTTCTGTGTTCGAGTAGCAGCAGATTAGCATTGAGTAGCACACCATGCTCTAAATCAACAAATTACATACATACATTTGTTGGGTCTGCGCTTCCACAGGCCCCGCTGGTTTAGAAACGTATTCCCGTTAACGACAAGGAAGCAAGACAATCAGCAATCGATCGATTTTTCTTGCGAGAAAGGGAGGCTGGTCGGAACCAGGCTCTTGGAGCTAAACACTCCTCACCCGTCTCCTAGCCAGCTTCAAATAAACAGCCTTCCTTGCCGCCTTTTATTGAAAACAGTTACAATACACACAAGCACCACCCATTGTAAAACCCGCCTATGGTTCTAAAAGACACCATGTGTGTGCACGTGTAAGCACGTGTGTGTATGTGTGTGTGTATGCAAGTGCGAGAATGTGTGTGTCTGTATGCATCTGAGTGTTTGTGTTTGGGGGTACGTTTGTGTGACCTCATGCTCACCAAAAGGGTCATAAAGGCAGGAAGTTTACTAACCAAGAAAACAGAACCCTCACATAGGATGTCCCATAATAAAACACTACATCCTCCCCCATCATTCAACAAGCTGGAGAGGTGCTCAGAGACAAAGGGATGTCTTTGATAATGCTGCTTGAGTTAAGACTTTACAAATTTAAGTAACGCTATGACAACATTTAACAATTTAAACCTAACAACGTTCCTGTGAAAATGTTTCACACAATTTCCAGCATAGATGCTACGAACACCACCCCTGACATGAAACAGCTCAAGTTGTTCATTTCACACCTTGATAAGCAGCTTTATGTGGCTGCTTCACCTAATCGCTAATGTTATGTTAAGTAAATCCATATAACAGAAAGAATATCCGGTCGTTAAGTGATGACGTGATGACGTGATGAATCCTACTTCCGGGTCTAAAGTAGTCTGCGTTTAATATGGCTTTTGTGTTGTTAACATGTTTAATGTTTTGTATTTTCTTCTATTTGATCTCAAAAAGCTCCTAAAACAGTCAGTGATCCCTGTTGACCTCCCTCGGCTTTTATTACCGCTAATCATTTATTTAAGCTCAGTTTTTAAAACCTTAGGATGTAACTACAGCCCAGCCCATGCAGCAGTATATGAATGACTAACCTCGTATTGTGGATGGATTATCTCAGTTGTTCTCCTGGCTGAAGTTTGGTCCTTTTACAGCATCCTGCCATGCAATTACATTTGTTCCTGACCACCGAGAACACTCACGGTAACTTTTATCGAGTGGGAAAAAAGTTAGCTTGTTTATATTATGCTAACATAGCTGTGTCGCTAGCGGTCACGTAGCACATCATTATATACCAGCTAGCCAAACTTCAGTAACCCTACAAACGTCACTGCTGTTTAGTTTTCTGTCTTCATTTATGCTGGAAGTGATAACAGAGCTGTACGTTTTAATTTGTTTCCAAAACCCCGCAGTCAGGACATGCTATATTGTATTTAGATAGAAGCTAGCGAGCTAACTCCCTGCTAACTTCTAACTCTGTTAAATGTCATAAATTCCATTTTCATGGATGCCTGGATGTTAAACTCAATAGTTACACCTGGTAGAGCAGAACGCTGCAGCGGAGTTTAGGCCCAGACACGGCTAGTGATGTCAGACTTAACAACCGGATTGAGTGTGAGTATGTTGAACTTGTTACCATGTTACCATGGCGATTTACCCCAGTAAGAAGTGAAATGCTTTCATAGTACTGAAAACCCAGGGTTACCCCTGAAGTTACCTGGACAAGCCAAAATCCTGCTGGTAGTAGAAGCCTGGAAGTCCCTGGAAATTGTTAGGATAAGAGCAGCTACAAGTGCATTGGACAAACCATATATGATGATCTCCTACAGGCTAGCATCTGCTCATCAGATCAGTGAAGTACAGAATGCAGCACTAAATAGTAAAAACAGCAGCCAGTCTGAAACCAAGGAGGAAAGTAGCTAGAGTAGTTAGCTATACACCTACCAAGCTGTTAAGATAGTTTTGCATAATTTGTACACAAAATGTGTACATAAATATCTGACATGTAACAGATGAATTATCGATGTAAACCTGTTGCTGCAACCTCCCTGGCCTTTAGTTCCTCACAACCATCTGTGCTTCAGCTGTAGGTGTATAACTTGAAGTCACATGGTGATCATGGCTTGCATGTAGAAAAGCTACAGGCCGCAGAAATAGACTATCGAATGTTTGCAGATCAGGGAGCCACATATGAACCCCAGTCAGACTGGTCTGGTAGGACCTTTGCTCTTTTCAGTGTCTCATGTTGTCGTGTTTATTCCTGTGCTTGAAATTTTCAGGCAGAGCCCAACAAGAACCCTGTCTAACACGTCGTTAGAAAAACTTCCATAGGTGTTCAACGGAGCTGAGATCTTATTGTTACAAAGGCTATAACATGGGATTTCAATTATTTGCATATTGTTCTTAAATGTGTCACTCATCTGTACATATGGATGAGTGAAACTTGTCTTGACACCAGTTGTTGTTCACTTCTGATGAAGCTGTTTTCAACAACCACCTTGTTATACAGATACACACAAATATAAAACACTTATCTCGGTGTTAAATATCAAATTTCCTTCATGGTTGTTGTTTCCGGGTTTGAATTGAAAGTGCGCTCCATATGGTTTGTTTGCTGTTTGCATGAGGTGTGTTGTTTAGTGAAGTGAAGCCACAGTATATCCTTATGAACGCTGCCGCTGCTCTGCTGCACTGTGCCGTGCTTTGCTCTGCTTACCATTTGTTATAAGGCCGAGCTGTCTGCACCAGTCTCTATATTTAGTTTCCTGGGAGCCGGGGGGAAAAGGTGTTCTGGAAAAGTGTGCACTGCAGAGAGGAAAAAAGAGAAGAGGAGAGAGACAGAGAATGAGAAAAAGAGGGAGAGAATACAGATGAAAAAACAGATAAAGACAACGGATGAAGGAGAACATTAGGACAAATAACAAAAAGACAGTCAGAATGGCAGCGTAGCCAGAAAGATGATTCTGTTCAGCTTTCAGCAGAATCACCTTTCTGGATTAACCATGCACCCAGACGTTCAAATACTAAAATCTTTATGTAACAAAGAAAAAAAAGGGAAAAAAATCACTCATGAGCATCAATCTGGTTACTTAAGCATCGTAGAGTGGCATTATGAACAAACTGGTGACAGTTCTGTGTTTGTTACTTTGTTTCTTTTCCTACAGAGAATGGAACGTCTTAGGGTTTGACTGGATTGATTTTTAAGATTTCTATCATCATCCTGCTCTATTAAAAAGTGTTTCCCAATACAGCTAAATTATTCTGTTACATTTAGGAGAAAGCAAAGTGATGCAAAAGTCAAAGATTCAGTTCCATGAAAACCATCTGATTTAAAATGCCTCAACAAGCTTACTACCAAGAACTACAGAGAGAGTTTCTCCCAAACTGACTGACTGTTCATTTCAGTTTAAAATCCTTCACTTGAAACAAACCCCATCTAGTTTTCAATTCAAAAAGGTTTTTTAATATAGTGCTAAATCACAACAATAATCATCTCAAGGCACTTTATGTGTCAAGTTCAAAAAAGAAAGTATAGGAAGGCTTATGGCCTCGCCACCATGAGTACGCCTGATCTCAGAAGCTAAGCGGTATGGGGCCTCGTTAGTACTTGGATGGGAAGCCATCTGGAAATACCAAATACTGCAAGCTTTGGGGCGTTTCTGTGGCTCAGAGGTACAGCGGATTGTCTATTTGGAAAGTTGGTGGTTTGATCCCCGACTACTGCATTTTGCATTTGTCCTTGCTGAACCCCAAACTGCCCCCAATACCTACATCAGCATGTGAGTGTGTGAACGTTTACTTAAAGTGTTAGGTACTTGTATGAATGTGGGTGAGTAAGAAAGTGCTGTGGGTGGAGTCCACAGTGCAAATGAAATCCTACAGTCTGAGCCAAAAAACCCACAGACACAAGTGAGGAATCGTTCAGGGTCACTGGATCACCCCTAACTGCAGGTTTTATCAAGTTTTGATCCTATATATCTTCCAAAGACCCCTGTATACTGCATCAAGCAAAAAGAGCCCACTGAGAGCACAGCCTTACTTGTGATTCCTGAGTTTCCAAAAGTAGAATGGGAGCGCTTCAGCTATCAGGCCTGTCTTCTGTGGAGCCAGCTCCCAGTTGGGATTCAGAATGTCCCATTTGCTTTTAACAGTGGGCTTAAAATTTCACTTTTTGAGTATAAAAAGAAAAAAGCTTACACTCAGGAATGATTAGGGTGACCCTGAATCATATTCTAGACCTTAGGCTCAGCCCACTGGACCTCTAATGCACTGTTTTTGACCCTCCAGTGCTTCTTAGGGTTAGGGTTAGGGGTTACTTCTATTCTATGCCATTAACTTGTGTTTGCTCTCTCTCGCAGTTTTTTTATTTTGTTGTTTTGTATTCTCTCTGTGCACTCTTTTCCAACTTTTCTTTCCCTTCCTCTCCCAGTCAATTATGAGAGACTGTTAAAGACCCTTTGTGCCCAACCATCGTCAACTATCTCTCTCTAACTAGGGAATTCAGCGAAAGCATCCTCCTGTTCATTTGACATTGTACCTGCATAATTATTCAAAAATGTCTTCCAGGCTATTGGTCCATCTGTGCTCACTCTAATCCACTCTTCACTGGCGTCTGGTATAGTTCTGGTTTATTTTAAACATGCTGCTATTCTCCCACTTTTACAAAAACCTCAGCTAGACCCTTCTCTTTTGAGCAGCTACAGACCAATCTCCAAATTACCATTAATTGCTAAGCTTCTAGAAAATGTTGTGGCTAAGCAGCTTATAGCAGCTCTTGAAAACCACAGCATTGCACTAAGTTTCAGTCCGGCTTTCGCAGAGCTCACTCCATGGAAACAGCCCTTCTTTGGGTCTCAAGTGACATTTTGATGAGTAATGATGCAGGAAAATGATCTGTTCTGCTTATGTTGGACCTCGCGTCGGTGTTTGACACAGTTGACCACCACATCCTGCTTGAAAGGCTTAAACATTGGGTTGGTCTACCTGGAGCTGCCTTGGAGTGGCTCTCATATCTACATCACCGACGTTTTTCTGTGGTGGTCTCTGATTTTAGGTCATCCTCTACCTCCCTAACTTGTGCTGTCCCTCGGGGTTTGGTTTTGGAGCCTTTATTGTTTTTAGTATATCTTCTCGCCCTCCAGCATATAATGGGCTCCTTCAAGAACATTTCTTATCACTGTTATGCTGGTGACATTCAGTTGTATGTTTCTTTTAAGCCCCAGGATTTATTGAAGCTTCAGCTTCTGAATGACTGCTTAGATTCTATCAGATGTTGGCTGCAAATTTCCTCCAACTCAACGAGGGGAAAACTGAAGTCCTCGTATGTGCTCCGGACAGATTTTAATCCCAGATAGTGAAAGTCCTTGGTCCTCTCTCGGTCTATGTTAAATCCTCTATCAGGAATTTAGGTGTCACCTTTGACTCGACTCTCGCATTTGGATGGGCATGTGAATTCTCTGGTTCGGTCTTGTTTTTATCATTTAAGAAATGTGGCTGAGTTAGGCACTATTTTATTTTGCTCTGATTGCTATACGTACATTTATTTCTTCGCGCTTCTACTATTGTAACTCACTGCTTATGTGTCTAAGGTTCCCTGGAGCTTCTGCAGGTTGTGCAAAACACTGCAGCTGGGCTTTTGACTAAATCCAGTATTCACATGTGACACCGCTGCTATCTGAGCTACACTGGCTTCTTATTGAACTCAGAGTCCATTTTAAGACCCTGGTTTTGACTGGTCATCTGATCAGAACTTACTTGCTATGAAACAGACTAACATGAGAACTAAGGGTGACAGAGCTTTTGCCACTGTGGCCTGAGACTGTGGACTCAGAACTGTGTTTTTAAAAAACAATTCAAAACTCACCTTTTTAAAACCGCTTTTGGTTCATTTTTGCCTGTTTTATGTTGTCTGTTTCACCTTTATGAATTGTTAACTTAAAGGTGATATATAAATACAATGTTATTTGTTATTAGTTATTTAACACAGGATGGTCTGTAGCGTATTCTATAAAGCACCTGTGAACTGGAACTATATAAATAAAATGACTTTTTATTTAAGAATTGCAATTTTAGATACATTTCAGTGAGAAGTTGTTTCTGTGATAACGCTGCTCTCACACTCATCCTCCAGTGTGGATCTGCACCAAAGGAAGAACAAAACAGGTAGAATGAGAATCGTCTGTGAAACACCTGTAAACACGGCAGTATTGTCACCTCACTATTGCCTGAGTGTTGCAGTTCAAAGGATTCACACAGATATTTGCAGCAGCTGTTGAGAAGGTGCTAACATGCAATGGTGCCTGACTCAGTGAGTGAGTAAATGTGTGACACTGGGCTGAAGCAGATGCCTAGTGTGAAGGGACAACAATCTCTGCAGGCCGAGCAGCCCGATCGTGTCTGTGCCGGCAGGCTGATTGGAGACGGGTGTAAGAAGTCATCAAACACTCATCAGCTCGCACCACTTTAACATCAAATTCCCTGCTGGACGGCCGTCAGTGTATCATTTACACCTTTTTCCACATCTCACATTGCTCTGCTCTGGTCTTGTTGTTTCCACAGGACAAGTGTACAACTCAATCCACCCTGTTGCTAAAATTAACCTGCTATAATGTGTCAAAAAGTAGCACATGTCAATATTGGGTCAGGCCAATATCGGCTGCCCAATGCGGGGGAGCAAGAACGATGCTTGTGTGGATCATACATGTCAGGATCCAAATGTGCATGCGCATTACCTCACATGTCAGTGTTGTGGCGCATCTCTCACTATATGACCAGGAGGAAAAGACCCTTAATTGATTGGACATAAAATAAAGTTTCAGTTTGTGTCGTATATCTCTGGATCTTGTTGCACTGAGTGTGAAATTATTATTTCTACATCTTCTGTTGCATTATGCTTTCTACCATATTGACTTGTAACTGCACAGCTGAGTCCAATTACCCTTAGTGATTGGTCTTTTCTAAGAAATTTCCCAGTGCGCTGCAGCAACAGTATTGTGACAAATGTTTTTGTGTGCTGCACTAATTAGTGTGAACTATGGAGTTTGGCACTGTGAAGCGTTTAGCATTCGTTTTCAGCTCGTCATTTTCATTTTTTGGTTGTAACACTGAAGCTGCAAAGAGTAGGCATAGTTACTGGGGTCAGTCACCCAAAACAACAGACGGTGCACAAAAGAGGTGAAAGGGAGAGTACAGGAAGGGTGGAGGTGAGTATCAGGGGTGATTTATTGCAGAAGGATAGCAGCAAGAGAGAAAGGGAAGGTTTACACGATGGCAGAAAGACATGCTTTCATGTATGGTTTGGAAACCGTGGCACTGACAAAAAGACAGGAGGCAGAGCTGGAGGTGGCAGAGTTCAATATTTTAAGGATTTTGTTGGGGATGACCAGAATAGACCGGACTACATATGGGTACAACAGAGGGACACCTCGGGTGGAACGCTTTGGAGACAAAGTTGGAGAGGCAAGGCTGAGATGGTTTGTGCAGGGGAGGGATATATTTAACAAAGGCAGGAGCAAATGAGGAAGACCACAGAGCTCATGGATACAGGGAAGGGGGGCATGCAGATGGTTTGTGTACAAAAGCTAACACTTTATAAAAGCTGAACACAGCTAAAGGAAGGTAATACACATTTATCACACGCAAACACTCAATTTAATTCCCTCCAAATTACATACTTGTTGGAAATTATTAAAATAAAGACACATTGCATTGGCAAAGAATTAAATACACTTTCCTTTCAAATAGCCTTTTTAGTATTGACATTCAAAATGTGAGCATGTAGCTATTATTGAGTTTGACTGCTGCTGTTGACTTTCAGACCACTGTGGAAATAATGCAGCACTGAAGAATTTCAAGTCAAGTCATTATAGTTTGAAAGGAATGCTACAAGCTACTGCAGTGACTCAACTAGTTGTGATCTCAGCAATATCACTAATTAGCTAACAAAAGCTTTCCAGTTACTTTGTACCACAGGGACTGATTGCTGAATCTGTGGCAAAGAAGCAGAGCTGCAACAAAGAAAAGAGCCTCACTCTCAAACACACCTTTCATGTCACATCTCACAGCTTTCCTTACCCAAGACAAGAGATAACAGTTAATTAGAAACAAACACAGAACAGTTAACAGTCACTAATATGTGTAAAGATGTTCCTACCCGAACAAAAATATAAGTACTGCCAGGCCTTTATCGTTTGCTTTTCTTTGTTCATAGAGAACAAAGAAAGGTAAGAAAATACCCCAAATGAATCCAGACATAGACCCCATCCTTCCTAATTAGGATTCAAAACCCCTTCAGATCTTATCATATGTAACCATGCTCTGCTCCGAGCTTTTTGTTCTTAAATCTTCCAGAATTTAGTTCTTGACCACGCATCAACAAGGATTTCCTCTACATTGTTTTAATTTTATCATACTATCCAAGAGGAAGAATCCTTACGTAATAGTGTTGCACAATTTTGTGTGTGTGTTTTTTTAAGACCAGTTTCCGTACATCTGTTTGAGTTTCAGTCTCACTGCTCTCGTTAATCTTTTTCCGACGTCGATGACGTCAGTGCGCACACTGTGTCTGAGGAGGATGTGCGGAAGTGCTTCAGGAAGGTGAACGCACGCAAAGCTACTGGTCCGGACGGGATTCCCGGCCGCGTCCTCAGGTCATGCGCGGCTCAGCTGGCTGGAGTGTTCACGCACATCTTCAACCTTTCCCTCTCTCTGTCTGTAGTCCCAGCCTGCTTCAAAATGGCCACCGTCGTCCCTGTACCCAAATCCTCCACCATCTCCTCATTGAACGACTGGCGACCTGTAGCCCTGACCCCCATCGTAAGCAAATGCTTCGAGAAGCTGGTCAGGGACTTCATCTGCTCTGCACTACCCGACTCACTGGACCCTCTACAGTTTGCATACCGCCACAACAGGTCCACTGATGATGCCATAGCCCTGACACTACACACTGCCCTGTCACACCTGGAGAAGAGAGACACGTATGTGAGGATGCTGTTTGTAGATTACAGCTCAGCATTCAATACCATCGTTCCCTCGAAGCTGGACAGGAAACTGCAGGATCTAGGACTGAGCAGCTCCCTCTGCAGCTGGATCCTTAGCTTCCTGTCTGACAGACGCCAGGTGGTCAGACTGGGCAGCATCACCTCATCCCCCATCACACTGAACACTGGTGCTCCACAGGGGTGTGTACTGAGCCCTCTCCTGTACTCACTCTACACCTACGACTGCACAGCCACTAACAGCTCCAACATCATTGTGAAGTTTGCGGACGACACTACAGTGGTGGGTCTTATCACCAACGGTGATGAGACGGCTTACAGGGAGGAGGTCAGCGCCCTGACCCACTGGTGTCAAGACAACCATCTCACCCTCAACGTCGCAAAGACAAAGGAGTTGATAGTGGACTTCCGGAGGTGCAGAGAAGTACACACCCCCATCACCATCAGCGGTGCTGCTGTGGAGAGAGTGAGCAGCTTCCGGTTCCTTGGCGTACACCTGGCTGAGGATCTTACGTGGTCAGTACACACAAACAAAACAGTGAAGAAGGCGCAGCAGCGCCTCTTCTTTCTCAGGAGACTGAAAAGATTTGGCATGAGCCCCCGCATCCTCAGGACCTTCTATCGCTGTGCCATTGAGAGCATCCTCACTGGATGCATCACCACCTGGTATGGCAACAGCACCGCCTACAACTGCAAAGCTCTCCAGCGAGTAGTGCAGTGCTCTGAACGGATAATTGGAGGTGAGCTTCCCTCCCTCCAAGACATCTACAGGAAGCGGTGCCTGAGGAAAGCGGGGAGGATCATCAAGGACTCCAGTCACCCCAGCCATAAACTGTTCAGACTACTTCCATCAGGAAGGAGGTTCTGCAGCATCCGGTCCCGTACCAGCAGACTGAGAGACAGCTTTTTCCATCAGGCCATCAGACTGCTGAACACGTCATAGACACCTCAGCTTCACTACTGGAACTTCAACATTATGCACTCCACACTGTATATAAATGCCACTTGTTTTGCACATATTCAACTCTGTATATTTTATATATTTTATTATTATTATTATTATTATTATTATTATTATTATTATTATTATTTTATTTTTTTACTATTTAATTTGTAAAAATGTGTATACACACACACACACACACACACACACACACACACACACACACACACACACACGTAGGAAAATATTTAGTATACACATCCAGAAATGCATACACTATTATATATTGTACATATATTTATTAGTTTCAGGTTGGCCATTCTTGTATTTTGCTCGTTTGTGTTGTTGTGTTTGCACATCTCTGTTGCTTGTGGGGCTCGCACACAAGAATTTCACTCGCATGTGCTGTGCCAGTGTGCCTGCACATGTGATGTGACAATAAAAAGTGATTTGATTTGATTTGATTTGATTCCTTCAGTGGGCAACTGCTTTGAGGGAGAGAACTCAAACCACTGCATAGTACCTGCTCACAAACAAAGAGCACAATTAAACATATAACAGTTTTAACAAAGTTAGATTTTTGTAGCTTATTGCAGAGAAGTTAAGAATAACAGAGAGGGAGACAGGAAGCTGATAGTTTGTTACTTTTATTTAAAACTCTTTTTTAGTCACATAGCTGTCTTGCGTATTCTGTGTGATTCCTCTTTATTCTAGTATTTCATTCTAAATTCTTCTGTTCCAATCCTTTACCAGCCTCTCTTGTAGTCAGAGGCAAAGTGCTCAGCCTCCCAAGCAGCCTCTTCTTCCTGCTTCTCTATAACTCCTCAGTTTCTGCAAGGACAGCTATTGCTGGGAGGAGGTCATTACCACTCCAGAACTCTTCCCCCTGGTTGTGCAGCGATGACAGCACGTGAGGAGAGAGAAGAATATGCTGTCACTGCTGTCGCCTCACGACAGTGGTGAGCAGCAGCTATCCACTTTGCTTGTGAGTCAGGGTATGAGGTAATGTCTTCTGACATGACACAGAAAGGCCGACGGCTGGAGCTGCAGTTCACATTCTGCTACCAGAAAAAAAAGGGCAGAAAAACCCTGAAAAACATGCTTTTGATCTTGTACACATGAAGACGGTGAGTGGATGATGGTGAGTGGAGTCATCTGTCACTTACAGATGTTGCTCTGCAAATGCTGCTCTGTGTGCCTTTGACAGACTGTGCCAGTGCCTTGGTCCCAACTACTCAGCAGTATCTGCTAGTTCTCATTACATCTGCCCTTTCCTTTCCCCCCATGTGTCACTGATTCAGGATATTGGGTTCGATACAATTTCCGAGAAATACTCTGATTTTTTTAATGTATGATAATGTCATGAAACAGTTACTATCATGTTTAAAGCACAGAGGAATGCAGATATGTTAGCCTAGCCTAGTGTTAGATCCCCAGACAAAGGGTAACCTCCACATAACATGAGGTGCCACTCCCCACTCCAACCACCCCCCAAGAAAAGACCAGCAACACGGAACCACTGAAAATACGAGACGGCAGTATATTTGCTGTAGAAATGAGCAGTTCAAAACCAAACTCATTTCTAATGCTGCCTAGTTTTCCCTAACTGAGAGTAAAACTATAGACAATTGTCTAACTTTGACTCATTTCAACATTCACAAACTATTTACAAAATGCTCCAAAACAACAAACATATTAGAAGATATCAGAATATGTTCCCCAACAACTTTTGTTCAGACTTCTCATACTCATCTGGTCTGTTTTCTGGGTGTCAACTGGAGGTTCAAGGACTCAGGAAGTCACCAATCACTTTTTGCCAAAGTTTGTTTTCTCTGTTGAGTCAGCGTCACAAGAATTTATAGTCACAAACAAAGTAAAGTAGTCCAAAATGCTTCTTTCTGGATTGGACTTTCAGCAGACGTAACAAAATGTGCACCATGTGACCAAAAACTAAATCAGGAAGACTGAACCCCAAAGATTCCTGACACATCTCTGGTAGCAAACAGCAGAAGCGATGACCTCTCATGGCCAGTGTTGGTCAAGTTACTTGAAAAAAGTAATCAGTAACTAATTACTGATTACTTCCCCAAAAAGTAATCCCGTTACTTTACTGATTACTTATTTTCAAAAGTAATTAATTACTTAGTTACTTTTTAAAAACACGATTTACAACCTGAAGAGGTGATAAAGCGATAGATCTTTCAGCCCAATTCTACTTTTTCTGCATAATCCATCATACAAAATGTAATCAAATGGAAAAGTCTCTTTTTAAAACTTGTTTTATTAGTTTTAATCTTTTAACTTTATGCATCAAGCAGAGATTTAATTATCTGCAACATTCTCTGACTGGAAGAAATTTGTTTAAACCTATTTAAACTTATTTTCTGCACATTCCAGCTCATAAAATAAAATATTTTTTGTGTTTACACTCAGTCTTTCAAATAGATGCAAGTAAAACAGCAGAAAATAAATAAAGTCAAAGACTCAGCGGTCCTGTTGCTCTATTTTCACCTGTAAAGCAGGACTGGGGTAGGCGGAGGTTTACCCTGGTGCAGGTGTGCCGCGGTCAGTGGAAGGATACGGCAGTGTCTCTGTGAGTTTCCCATTACGTCGTAGCTACTCGGTGCTTGTTGGAAGTTTAGGGGTTTTTTTGCTGTAAAAAGAAGTTTTCTTCTCACGCACAGCGGACACTAAACTCAAAGTAAGGTCAGTACTTCCACGCTTTAAACGCTGCACGCTCATACTCTCTCTGCACTCGATATATGATCCATTGTTGATCTGCACACAGCTGTTGTCACGAACGTCGCACTCGCTTACGTCACTGTCATGAGACACTCGCAAAAAAAATCACGGCTTTAGTAACGCAGTAACGCAGCGTGCTTACGGGAAAGGAACGGTAATCTAATGACCGTTTTTGCAATAGTAATCCCTTACTTTACTCGTTACTTGAAAAAAAGTAATCAGATTACAGTAACGCGTTACTGCCCATCTCTGCTCATGGCACTCATGCAAAGCAATGTTTTGGGTTTGGTAGAACATTTCTCATGCACTCTGGCTCTCTGTGTAACAAGTGCTGGACGTAAAGTTCTGTCACATCTTGGGTAAACATTTTGTACATGAAGTTTGTGGCCTGATTGTTTAGACGTCTTTTGGAGACCCAACGGTTGAATAAACCTGATAAGCACTTTCACAGTGGTGCAGGTTTTAAAGCACAATGACATGAATGTGATGGTTTCCTGATTTTGTGTTTGGAAAAGAGCCGACACAGTCAACAATCACGTGCTCGAATAGCTCTCCAATACCTGCGATCAGTTTTAATGGCGTGTCAGGACTCACATGATCTGGTTTGTCTGTAATTTGACATGGATGGAATGAGAGACAGACTTTCACAACATTAGACTTGAGACACGACCATAAGTTTAATTGAGGAACAGAGTTTCATGACACTCGTATCTGTCAGTGGTGTTTCGATGACCTCAGGGAATGGAAAGACTTCACTGCCTGCCAAACCATTTCAGAGAATAATGTCAATACCCGCAACTGCAACTGAGGTTGCACAGCGATTTTAAATTTGTCTGACACAATCTGGGACAACTACTGAATGAAATGCAATGACGCATACACCATGCAGAACTCCACACGCTAACCCATCTCTGCCACTGTAAGGCTGAGCTGGAAACAGTAGGACACCGCCATGAAACCAGTGTCATGCAAAAAAAGAGACTACACACTCTTTGGGCATTGTAATGTACCTGCAGTGCGCTCAAATGCTGTGAAATGTGAATCTTCTTCAGAGTCTCTGAAAGGTGGGACTAATTTGTGACTGCTCACATCAAAGCTGTCTTCTGGCTTAGGGGATGATGACTGAGGGGCTGACTAAAGAGTGGAAGGACTGGCAGATGCAGCTCCTCCATTTCCTGAGCTCTCTCCTTTAATGCATGACCTCTAACTTTATGAGCAGTTCCTAAATGAGCAACTCTAGCTCCTTTATGAGATGCATTACTTGCAGTTCCTCCATCGAAGCACCAACTTGCACAGAGGGACTTTGCAGTCAGCCAGGAACACCAGCAAAACCTAAATCTTAAGCAAAGAACTTTGCAAAAGGTATGAGGTCATCTTTCTTACACCTGTTCGACTTTTCTTCAGTTACAGTTAAAGTCCTCTCACATAGTGCCACCCCAACAGAAGAAAAAAAAACAAAAAAAACAAAGAGCAACTTACACAACGCAACAACAAGGACAATGAACACAAGAAATACTCCATTCAGAGTATTAAAGACTCAGTATATTATAATACACATATTGAAATCCTTAAAACCTGTATGCACATAATTTAGTTCAGTTTGAGATCCAGACCCCAGACATCCAGAGGCCCCAGAGTACGAGGACCCAAGGAGGACCACTGGGGGGACAACCGTGCCACCCTCCTGGGAAGAGCTGAGGAGAGCCCCAAACGAGAGGTCACCCAGCAGCCACGGAGCAGAGGCCAGAGGGGGTTGCAGTGACGTGCCCGCGGGCTCTGCCGGCAGCCAGCTGTGCCAGAGAGGACCGGGCCTCAGGCCCAGAGGCCTGAGGGTACTGCACCCCCCAGAAGAGCCCAGCCCAGCTACAGGCGCCAGGCCCCGCCAATCGGCCACCAGGAGTGAGTCGGTACATACATGAGCGCCCAGCCCCAGACACCAAGAACCACCGACACACCAACGTCTGAGGGCATCAGCCACCGGCAGGGAGTGTGGTGAGGGGAGACAGGCCTCCATACCTCAGAGAGCCTAGACTACTCAATTGTAATGGCAAACCGAGTTGTGGCGAGCCGTGGCGAGTACTAATGGATTAGCAGCTTTTGTCTTTTTGGGCCTGCGCTCTGTTGGTTTTTACTACTTGTTGGAAAGTTGTTGTCATTTGAGTTTTTGAATTGTTTGAGTAATTTTTGGTAAGAAAGCATTACTTTCTTTAGCATTACTGATTGTATCTACTTTTTTTTAATCAATTTTAAATCATGCTTTTTATTTGTTTTTGTTTTTTAATGTCTCTGTAAAGCACTATGCATCACCTTGTTGTTGAATTGTGCTATAGAAATAAACTTGCCCTGCCTTACATTTGAAATTTTATTAGCTTTCGTTGCTACTCTCCATATACAGAAGGCAGAATGGAGATGGATGCCTCTCGCAGCATCAGCCTACACATAAACATAGCTGTGCTGCAGCCAATAACAGGAGATACAATGGCCAAAGGGAAGCACAGTTGTTCTCTTCTTTTTCTTTTCATTTTAATTGTCTATTGCTCCTGAAACCTCTGTGATCTAATACTGTTTTCCTCTGACGACAGAAGCTGGCTGCAGCAGCAACAACAAAGGCTGCATAGGGTGGGGACCTGTCCTGTTTTCTCAGAGATCTGTGCTAGATGAGTACGCTATCGTTCGCTGAGTAAATGCTATGACAACCAAAGAATAGTTAAGATAATTGCAAGCTACAAATGATTTTTTAGTAATTGCGTATAGACAAGATGACATGCTTGTTTTTCTCTGAATGAAAAGCAGCACCACAGGTTTGGAGGATAATAAAAGGGACCACAAAATTACCTCATCCACATGAACACTCTGAGAAAACAAAGCAAAAATATCCCCAACACATGTAAATCAAAGTGAAGGAGAATAACAGCAAAGATTTTAGAGCTTAAAGAGCTGGTATCACTCAGTGGGCATCGGCTAACTTCCCCCTGTCATGTCCTGTGACTACCTCACACTTTCCTCACACTGGCACTCATTTGTTGACATAATGGACTCCATCTGTACTGTATTTGCAATATGCAGCATTGTACATCACTCTGGGCTCATAGCAAAGAAAAAAGAAAGGCCCAGCCCCCTCCGAAGCCTTCCCCAAACGGCGGCTCAGTTCATCTTGAAGCCATTTGCCTTTATCTAGTAAAAAACGCTGTCAAACCTAAAATGAGGACGTGGGCCCAGCGAGTGATGCAGACTAAATGCTCAACATCACTCATTTCATAAGAATATTAGTAAAGTCTTCTTTTCCCACCTTTGTTCAACCTTTGTCCTTAGTAGTTAGCTTTCATTGTGTCACCACTCAGCCATTGCTCTTGCATCACAGCTGTCATATTCTTAAAGCGTGTTTAAGATGTGACAGAGCCCAGACCCTGGAATCTGATTGATGCTTATCATAAAAGCCATAGCATGGAATAGTAAACAGCACTGAAAAGAAACGTCTGGTATGTCAGCTTCGTTCCAGATTACTCAGAGATGTGACTATACAACCATCGATATGAGCTTTCATATCACACTCAGCCCATTGTGGCTGAAAGGCAGGTTGTCTGCACAAAGACTCAGTGTACCTTTATTCAGCTCCTGCAGACACTTAGGGCATCAGAGACAGCTCTTCCTTACACTTGCAGAAAGGCAAAAACAGCCATCAGACTGAATTTCTTCTTACCTGCAGGCTGACGTATCCTGGATCAGGGTGTGAGGTATGGAAATGAAAGTGATATATGAAAATGTGATTACTGGCTGATTGTTGAAGGGCTGTGGTTCAGGAGGTAGAGTGGGTCGTTGCTACAGGTGTCTGGACATTCGCCTGAATAACTCAAGCACTCAGTGTAATCTAAGATTTAACAGAGATGAACAAAATCAAAGTTTCTTTTGGCCCTTGAAGGATCTGCAGATGTGCACACCGGTCATTGAATGGGTTTTTTCTCGGTACATTCACCACAGCTTTTTCATTACAGTCTTAGTCACTGATAGCAAAACCAAAGATCACTTTTCACTTCCATCCATCTGGAAGCCCACACAGAACGTAAGAGGTAAATTGTGTTTGTTCCTGAGAGACTGTCAGAAGACGAATTTCAGGGCTGATTGCATAGCAGCCAACCACCAGCATGCATCAGGCCCCACCAAAGAGTAGTAGTAGCCTCATTTGCATGATATCTGCGAGGGAGAGCATTCCCCAGATGCAAAGCTGATTAAAGAGTGTTGTCGCTCAACAACTCGAGGGCAAAGATAGAGAAGAGTGAGATGACCGACCACCACGCGGGGCCAACGCTGCTTTGATGTGCTGACCACACAAGCATGGAGGCAGCGGTTGGTGCTTATTTCCTTAATGAACCTATTGCAGTTCAAATGAATCTTGATGAATGCGAGCTCCTCTACACATATTACATGGTTTAACGTCACTATTAGTCATATTCTTCCATTCTTACATGCATGGTGACCTTTATGGATCAGCATATGGGCTAATTTGTGTTCAGTCTAAAAACATGGCAATTTTGTCTTCTTACCAGAGAAAACTGTCAGCAAGACATGAAATTATTCAGGTTACCTAAACAATGTTATGTGGAGATTAACAGATGTATTTTCAAATAACATCTCCACTTGAGTTCTCAATAGGTTCTGGGTACTTGTGACACCAGCCGGTCTTTGTAGAATGGACTTCATGTTAGCCAGCAGATATGTATTCACGCTAATGCACAGCTCTTACCTACAGAGCAGCATTTGCTGCTATGGGTCATTTATGATTTCCAGGATGTTTCACATGTGGTGAGCATGCATCAGTAAGTTTAATATCTCGTACATTATCAAAACCTCATTCACAACTTGTACAGAAGTGAGCAAGATCTGACTTTATGTCTCACTATGTATTTTCAAAATCAGAATCAGAAAAAAGCAGGAGTGACTGTAACAGGCTGCACGCTGGTTGGCACATGCGCACTATATTTTTAACACAGGTCTGTACCAGTTCTCATCCTTTAGCATTTAGATGAAAAATTTAAAAGTGTTTGGACTTTATCCGGCTGCCTTTTCTGCGTGCCAGCTGTGTTTAAGGTATGTGGGAGTATTGGGAGCACCACAGTTGATCTGAGAAGAACACAAGTGAACATAATCCAGTGAAACCATGAACAGTGTTTGTGTCTCTGCTGTCTGATGCTTCCTGCACTCTGGGCTTTTGTCTGCACTCCCCAGCAGAACACCTGAATCTGATTTTATCTGTTCAGGACGCAAAAGATGGAGAATCTGCTTCAGATTGTGAGTGCTCTTCTAAAAACATAAACTGTGGCTCTTTTGAGAAATTAAAATAAGTAATGAAGTTGTTGGTTTTGTGTGTCTAGCCTATGCCAGCTCATGCAATTCATACATGTAGTCCTCACGTTGTCTCTAAGTGTAATCAAGACAGGGATAATGTCTCACTCAGGTGTAACTGAGAAAACAGGTAGTTGTCTAATATAATTTCTAGTACACAGGGATACCTAAGCAGGTATGAAAACTACTCATAACACATGAAGTGATAACAACTGTGAAAAAAATCCACTTTTTTGCTTTTTGCACATCATTTTGTATCACAAAGGATGTGCACATGTGCACAACCCCAACAAAATAGGTTGCTATTCATGCATGAGATCTTACTGGAATGCATTGATCAAACCCATTGCAACCTGACAAGTGATTCTCCAAATGATCCCTCCAGATACAGACTGGATGCTGAAAACTGGTGAAGATGGTTGTTTAAGAGAAAGGTATCAAAGAATGATGTAACAAAGATGTGCAAAAATGTAGCGCATTAGCGCTGTGAGCTGTACATTGTTGTCCTTTATCTCTATTCTAGAACATGAAGAGCAAGTGTGGTTAAAAAAAAAGAAAAGAAAGATCGTCCAGAGAAGATAATCTGCTCTTCTGGGAATTCATATGGGAGTTTGCACTCCCTTAAAGGTGGGATGAGGAGCTTGATCACATGGTGCAGGGGCTCAGAGTAGGGACGCTACTTAGATGTGGTGTGGGCATCTGAGTAGGAGGCCTCCAGGATACCTCCTAAGTGAGTTGTTTCAAGTGTGTCCTACTAGGACAGGGCCCTAGGGCATACCCAAGACACGTGTCTCTTGGCTGGCTTGGGAATGCCTTGCTTTCCCCTGGCCGAGCTGGAGGTGGTGGTCAGGAAGAGTGAGGTCTGCCCTGTGACCCAAACTGGGGATGGATGTTTGTCTCTTTATTTTGTTCAGGCATTGGGGTGGCAGAGCATGTTGAGAATGCCATGTGGTTCTTGAAAGCAGCACCTCCTACAAAGAGCTGCTTTGATATGCCTGCATGTTGCTCAGTGGTGATTCCTGATGTGTTTCTCCACCTACGTCTGTTGACTCGACACAATGGTTGAGGTGATGGAATGGTACATCATAAAACCAACAGACATGTAATCACAGATATTGATTATTTATTAAATTGGATTTCTCGCCTCATCCTCAACATAAAGGAGCTGTAAGAGCTTGAACATAGCATTGCTGAAATTTGATTTGGGTTATTTACAGCAGTTCAGGTGTTGTTAACAGAGCATTGCAGCTGAACTTAAGCATCAAGTGAATCTAGACTAAGAGAATGTCTGCTTGCACCCTTTCCCCTGTTTTGTGGTGGAAGTCAGCTTTCTCATCTCCCTGGATTGATTTTCAGAAGTAAAAACGAACATCGGATCAGCTCAAGAATTTCATGGTGAAGTCTGACAGTGGATAGTAGCTGGAAAAACACCAGCTGTGCTGAGGTCTCCTCAAAGAATTCTGCAATGTGGTTATCTCCTCAGCTCTGTTGGTCTTCCTTTTTCACCAGACAGCCTTTAATTTGAATTGCTGGATATCTTCCTTCTCTGGATTTCTGACCTGTTTATACTCCTTTATATGGTCACTGCAGCTTGCAGTAATCTGACTGAGAATGGTGGGGCTACAATATTAAATCTTTTTTTCATAATTCATAATTATTAAGAAAAATATGTCATATTTTATATATTTGAGTGAGCTTTAAATAGGTATGTTTCCAGATGCTGGTTTGTACATTGCAGTCCTAGAGCAACAGCCTCTGTTCTCTGTGTTGTTGTTAGTAGGATGTGAGCATTGTCAGCTGGCTGGTTCACGTGTGTCTGGCAGCTCCATGGAAGTTGACCTATCAGACCCTGGTGGATTTGATAGCCAGGCTTTTAGGGGACAGATGGGATGCAGTGAAGTGACGGTAGTAGGCTGCATATTTGGGCCCAGTTGTGTGTGTGTGTGCGTGTGTGCGTGCATGTATGTGTGCGTTTGTGTGTGTGTGTGTGTGTAAGGGCAGCTGATGAACAGGGGGATTTAATGCCTTGTGACCCAGATCTAGCCAGAGCTGTGTCCAGGGTTCAGTGCTGTAGCAGAGTGTGCACAGTCTGCTCTGCTGCAGTGTGTCCACACTGAATTATCTGCTTTCACTGCACAAATCTGAAAACGCTGCTGGGTTTTCAGTAGTAAAGAAAGTCTGCAATGCTGCAAAGGATAGCAGTGATCATAGGAACATGATGACAGTGTGCGATGGAGCTTCTCCCCCTCCATCACTGTCACCAAGCTGTCCCCCACCTGGACAAGCTGTCACTCTATTTGAGCTCTCCTCCTCCCGTCTCCTCTCCCCCTCCATCCCACCATTACTTCCCGCTGCCTGGCCTGTCCTCCCCGCACTCCTCGCCACAGTCATTGGATTTGCTGCACGCAGCCTCGATACCCGTGACAGCTCTGTCACACATCATACAACCCCGAAATATGTACGCCGTAGCTGGCAGTAGCCTCCAAGGAGGGACGAGCACAGCTGAGGTGGGAGTGAAAAGCTCATTAAGCCTCACTGCCAGATCCACAACCTCAAGTTTCCACTGATTTTCTTCTTTGCTGTCTCCCATTTCCCCACATGACAAGTGTAAAGTGTTCTGATGACACCAGTACACTTCCATTCTTCTATGTAGAGTGCTGCATGCAAGGAATATTGTGATGCTTTATTAAAGTTAAACAATCAACACTACTAAAACTACTAAAAGTAATATTATAAGCAAGAAGTTGTAAATAAAACAATAGAAAGAAAAGATGTAAGCACAGATTAAACAGTGGAACAGGATAAAAAAATTAAGTGAAAAAGGGAGAACAAACAGAAGAGGGAGGGGCCAAAGAAAGACTGGAGACGGGACTGGAAGGAATAAAATGGGCAAGGGCAGAAAAAAGGAATGTAAAGAAGGAAGGTTAGAGAGGAAGGAAGCAAGTGTGAAGAAATAAATGTTAAAATAAACACGGGAGGAAAAAAGATGACTATCATCCATGCTGAGTGCGTATGTCATATACTGTACATGATTGTGTTTGGAAACTAAAAGGAGAAACTCCTTCCATGCAGTACTTGAGTAAATGCACTTGTATTCCTCCTCCAATGCAACACCTACAGTTTTGATTTTGAATGAAATTCCCATTATTGTGACTATTTAATATGATATATGGTCAGGGAAGCATCTTACACATAGCATACCCACATGCATTTGTGCAGTAATGTCCTCACATGAACATCCTGAAGGTTGGCTTTGTCAGCCGGTATGACTAAGTGACTCCTTCACCCTGTTATCAAGTCAGCTTCCCAGAGGCCATCTTGCTCAGAAACGTGTTTCATTTTGAAAGCATATTTCTCTCTGTGTGGCCTCATTCATTTCTCTGCCAACTGCAGATATGCCATGGTTGGCTGGGTTTCAGGACCATTGTAGGAAACTAAGAGGGGGCTGACACCCCCACTTAACCGAGCTGTATGATGACGAGAGGGTAAATGTCATGAAACTCAAAGGTAGAGAAAAATATTTTGGATTGGGATGCATCCTTTCAGCCTGTGGTTGTTTTTTGTTTTTTCCCTCTACCAGGCAAGCATGGGAGTGTCTATCTGCTTGCCCGGTAGAGGAGCGGGCACTTTCTCATAGATTTTGCATCACTCCTGTCACACTCACAGAGTGTGAGTGTGTAAAATCATGTGGATGGCCACTCAAAGAGGAGTCTTTGAAGATGTGGGTGTCTGAGCTACAGCAGTCCTGCCTGGGGCTTGCAGGCACAGATGGAAGCTAAGAAGAGGAAGGGGAAGTAAGGAGGTAGTTCTGACGTGCAGTGAGACATGGTCAGAGTCTGGGTGCTCTGCTGCCGTTTATGAAGCAATGACACAGGATGCCTCAGGATCTCATCATCACATTTTGTGCTCTAATGTGATAAAACATGTTTGCATTATAGTTTTTCAAGGTGATTCAGCCGAGTATGTGCTTTTTTAAAGTGATACTGAACTGAACACCATTCCTAGGGTTTGAACAGTGGCCACTAAGGTGCACTGTGTGACAGTCAGTTCAACTGTCAATTTTAGTTATACCCATGTTACATATGGTAATATATAGTGTATTATTATGGTTGGTTAAGAGTTAACTGACTTGGTTTGATTTTTAAAAGTTATAAAGATTACAACTGACACATGTATCCAGTAGTATATGACAGTAATTCATATTAATTATCAATACATATAACGTATTTTCTGCACTATAAAGCGCACTTAAAATCCTTTAATTTTCTCAAATATCGACAGTGCGCCTTATGTATGAATTTTGGTTGTGCTTACTGACCTCAAACCGATTTTATGTGCTACACCAGCGGTCCCCAATCCCCGGGCCTCGGACCGGTACCGGTCCGTGAGTCGTTTGGTACCGGGCCGCGAGAGTTGAGGCTCAGGTCTGAAATGTCTGGTTTTCAGGGTTTTTATCGGTTTCCCGCGTTATTTTGTTATCGTTTTTATTGTTAACTCGGTTTTCCTGGGTCTTTTCACGTGTGTTATAAACAGTGTTGGGACTAACGCGTTATTAAGTAACACGTTACAGTAACTACGTTATTATTGTGGTAACGAGCACGGTAACTAGTTATTATGCCAAAATCAGGAATGCGTTACTCGTTACTGGGATTCAGATAGGCTCGTTACTCGTTACTTCGTATGGTGGCTATCGCGGAGCTTCCACAGATTCAGTAACATTAGCAAGTGGTGGAGGCCAGCAGGTGGATGAAGGAAAAGGGACACAGAAGGAAAAGAGACCCGAGGCGGCCGCCGGTCCAAGTGTGAACTGAACTTCAGGTAAGAAGTTATGACCTGCAGTCTCTCTGGGTCAGATATGAACCAAGCTTAGGTGGAGTTTATTTTCGTTATGCTGACTTTTTCCGTACTGCGTGCTAGCTAGCATGACGGAGTTTCTATACAGCTGGGTGGTGCTATGATGTTAGTGATGTTGAACTTTATTTTGTTCATAAGTTATTAGAGTTGCCAACCGTCCCGTCTGGTATTCAGAGAAAATATTACGCGTTTCTTATTGAGGTGAAAAGAAACAGTTTGTCCCGTAATTCAGCTACAAAAAGACACAAAGCTGGAGTTACTCTGTGTTTACGCTGCACAGCTGCCTCTTCTTCTCTCATTCTCCCCCCTCCCTCTCCTGTTGCTACTTCAATCATGAAACTGATCAATGATCAGCTGATCGTCTCTCTTGTTTGTTTATCGCTCACTTTGCGCCGAAAGAGGAAACCAGCTGATGTCGTGCTAAACAACAGCAGCACGTTTAAGCTTGATCAGCTGTTGTTAGAATTTATTTAATATTAATTTCTAGTATCAGCTGATGTTTGCTGGAGCCACAGCTGTAAAGCTGCTGGTCATGATGTCGGTTTGGATATGTGGTGAGAGGGAAACATGAAGATGAAACCAGGAGATGTCCTTACTGAATCATCAGAGCTGAACAGGTGATGGAGAAACAGGTTTACCTTTTAGGTGACATGAATGAGTTGAAGTTGTGAACTGTTTCTGAGAGACAAATAACACCAGGATCCTTTTCTAAGCAGATGACAGCTGGTAACTGTGCAGGGGCGGGTCTAGCAAAGTGTTGCCAGGGGGCCAGGTAGGCATTAACAGGGAGAGGGGGGCACAAAGAAATACTTTTCTTTCTTATTCTCATTTAAAATGTCTGGCTGTTATTAAATAATTATCTGAATCTTACAACAAACGATTGATAGATTGATGCATATATACCATCAGAACAGTGCACATCACTGTCACAACAGTGTTTGTTTTCATTCAAAGGCTTTATGATTTTTCCTATAATGGTGGGCCGGTCTCTAGTCAAAATGCCCGGGCCGATTTTCTGTCCCAGTCCAGCCCTGTATGCAGCTCATCTGCAGTCTGGTGTTACCTACATCTTCTTATTCAGAAGGCAGAATTTCCGAGTTCTGAGTACAATCAAAGCACCACGACTGCAGTTTTTGTGTTGGATGTAAAAGGTGCACATGATGCTGTGACGTAGGCTAGAATCATGGCAGCAGTCAATGATGGTCCAGGCGTGGGATTTCTCTCGTGGAAATGTGCACATTATCTTTTCCTTTCTATTGGTAGGTGGCACAGTGCACTGTGGCAAGTAGGCAAGCTAGAAGACTGGCAAAGTTATGGAAGAAACACATTAACAAGAGAATTCTGAGTAAAACCAAAGTTACTTTCCCTAGTAACTAGTTACTTTGAAAGTAACGAGTAACTTGAAGTAACTGAGTTACTTTTGAGAGAAGTAACTAGTAATGTAACTAAGTTACTATTTTAAAGTAACTTACCCAACACTGGTTATAAATAAATCTTCTTTTTTCTGAACCAGTACTACTTTTATTTTGTTGTATTTATCCGCGACGCCTTAAAGGCCGGTCCATGAAAATATTGTCGGGCATAAACCGGTCCGTGGCGCAAAAAAGGTTGGAGACCGCTGTGCTACACGGCACTCAGAAATCTGTCAAAAATGTTTTAGTACGACTTTGGTAAGCTATGAAGCCGCACCACTTGATGGATTGTCGGAGCATTACGGCTGCCGTAGTCAGGAGCCTCGCGGAGTGATCTGTGTCCTAAACTCCGTCCTCTTCAGGTCCCAAAGTCAAACGAACACTGAAGCATCACTGAGAGTTACAAACTGTCTAAACTCTTTTATCTTCAATAAAATGATCAGCGTTCTGCTCTACTAGGTGTAATAATTGAGTTTAACATCCATGAAAACAGAATTTATTACATTTAACAGAGTTAGAAGTTAACAGGAAGTTAGCTCGCTAGCTTCCACATAAACATGATATAGCATGTTCTGACTGAGAGATTTCTGAAAGAATTCAAACGTACAGCTCTGCTGTCACTTCCAACATAAATGAAGACAGGAAACTAAACAGCAGTGACGTTTGTAGGGTTACTGAAGTTTAGCTAGCTGGTATATGGTTAGGGACAAATGCAATCGCATGGCAGGATTCTGTAAACGGACCAAACTTCAGCCAGGAGAACAACTGAGATAATCCATCCACAATACGAGGTTAGTCATTCATATACTGCTGCATGGGAATAGAGCAGCTGCGAGAGCTACGGAAGTGGAGGAAGAAAGAACAATGAGTTGAGTAAAGTTTGACTTACCTGACTGTTTTGTTTCACTTAATGCGCCTTATAATCAATGTTCCCTCTAATGTTTCATGTGTCTGAACACACAAACTTCCTGAGCGTCCCTTGGACCACTGTGAGCAACAGCAGACGTGAGCACTGTGGTCACGCCAGCATCCAATCCATTTCTTCTTGGAGTAACTGTAACCCACATTATTTCCTTAGGGATTAATAAAGTATTCTGACTGATTGTTTCAGGATGACCTGCCATTATCCAATCACACATCTGCTTACCTGCATCTTTTGCTCGTTTCTCTTCTTTTCTATTTTTTCTAAACTGAGCACCTGATGGCTTTGAACTTTTCTTGTCCATCTTCTGTTGGTTTTAATTTTGCACTCCAGTATGAACACAAATCCCCCAACCCGAGGATCACCACAACATGATCTAACACACCTACACCTTAGTTCACAGATTCACTTTGTCTAAGGTGTATTTCTGGGATTTCACACAACCCAGGATTCAAATCATGAATACATGATGGACTTGGATTTACAACATTATGAATGAAATGTGCTCTATTTGGAAGCAGCCGGCCCCGCCCCTTTCGACAGGTTGTGTGAGACTTTAAATCATCAAACTGTAAATTATAAATTTTAAATTGTTATTGATCCTTTACCCCGAGTCCTAAAGTGTATATTTATTTTCTTACTCTTCTTATATTTATTGTTTGTTTACTTGCACTGCTGATGTCGGGGCAGCATGAGTACGAGCAATTTTTTTTTTTTTTTTTTTTTTGCTGATGCCCGTGATGCCGTCCCCCACCACGATGCTGCCCCGGGCAACCGCCCAATGGCACCTCCTTTTTGTATGCTGACTCATCACTTGGGCTGATGAGACAAACCACAGTCGTGTCGTCAGCGAACTTGATGATGTGGTGAACAGCAGTGGGCTGAGCACACAGCCCTGAGGGGCTCCAGTGCTCAGTGTGGTGGTGTTGGAGATGCTGTTGCCGATCCGGACTGTCTGAGTTCTCTCCGTCAGAAAGTCCAGGATCCAGTTGCAGAGGGAGGTGTTCAGGCACAGCAGGCTCAGGTGGGTGAAAGCCAGGTGTAGGGTGGTAGCGATGGCAGGTGATCTAATGCGGCAACCTGAAGGGAGCAACCTAACACAAAGAAGAAAATCAAGATGATGGTGGATTAGCGATCTGGTAATTTTGGCTTTGATTTTCTCATCTTAGTTTTTTACTGGGATAAATGTTTGTACATATGGCCTCTGAGCTTTTCATTGTGAATGAAGTCCTAAAAAATATGTTTCTGCTGTTATGAGAAATAATACTCAGGATTGATCCTGATCAGGGGAACATCTGCATTTTTTTCTTTTTTCCTGCAGCAGAAGTCGTCAAACATGTTCTCCCTGCTCACTGATGATGTTGTTAAACATCTGAATCAATTTGAAGAAATAAATAAATAATTTAAAAAAGGATTCTTTGGGAGAGTTTCTATTATTAGTGCTTCACCAGCAACCAGGTACAATGGGCTGCTGGCCCTCAGGCCACTAACCCACGGGAGCCCTGAGCGTTCCACATTCATCACTTGTCAGTTGGTTTGCAGTAATTTGATTAATTAGAACTTTATTTTGCTAAATGTGCTCAAAGTGCCTCCAGTGCATTCTGCAATATTACAAGTTTTGTTCTGTTTCAACTCTAACTTCTCAAATGATTTTTATTGTCAACATGAACTCTGATGGGGGTACAGGGACACTTTTTCCCTTTTTTGCACAGCCAGTAACTGAATGTAATTAAATCTGCTTTATTGTTCAAATAAGGGGTGGGACGAGATCTGTTTCAGAGAGCAAAGAGCCAATAATATAAAAGAACAATGACGTCAGCTGTCAGGCCCACCTATATTTTTTAAGGAGGCACAATAGTCAAAACTGGTTTCATTATACGCACTGCTAATGAAACGTTTATTCACGTGCTTTATAATACCTTGCATGCTATGATAGCATCTTCCCCCATGTAAAATGCTTACAGTGCGCACGACTACTTGTGCCTGTGAAATGTTTGTGCAGTCTGCAAGCTGTGCAGATGTCTCCCCATGGATGTCAAATAGATTCTAATTAGCTCTACAGAACTTAATGAACATACGCCAGTGGATGACTGGGGTAGCACCCTGGATGAATGGAAACCAATCACGCTTTTCCACAGCTGAGAAGGGCTCGCTGTAGCAGAATATCTGTCTCTCTCACACACAGACTCCCTTTTTCTTTCCTTGAATGGCGACGAGTTCCTCTCTGCACTAAAGTTTGCTGAAATCTTTTTTAGAGGACAGACTGTTTAAATGTTTGATTCTGTTCAAGTGTTTTTGTTCTGGAGTGTTGCATTGGTCTACCTAAATCAAACCCATTTCGAGCTTTTGAAGATAGTCAAATGTCACAGAATCTTGGACATAGATATCACTTCAAAGGGATTTTACCTAATGTCCCTAGTGTTCAAATTGCAATCACATAAAAATGCACCAAATGGTGCATGTTCCTGAATATGCATTACGATCCCATTAAACCACATCTCAGGGTGCTTAGAATTTTGATCACATTAAAAACAAAAAGAATCACTGCTGTGCTTCATGGAGCTGAAATATATTTAAAGCTGATATTTAAATACTGCTGCAGTACACGGAAAAATCAGCTTTTTCTTTCCTTGTAAAGTTTCAGTTGGGACAAACACTTATTTAGCATCTTACCCAGATTTAGATAAGAACACATGTTGGACAATCCTGGCACGTTAAGTGAGTAAAAACCTCCTAAACATTCAGTAGACGAGTTAACCCTTTAAGAACCTGCTTAACCAAATGGTCGAGCACATTAGGCTTTTTCCATTGCATTTTACTTGGTGTGGTAGTTAAAGGGTAAACAAACAAGAGTATATACCAGGGGTGGAGAACTCCAGGCCTCGAGGGCCGGTGTCCTGCAGGCTTTACATGTGTCCTTGATCCAACACAGCTGATTTAAATGACCTCCTCAATATGTCCTGAAGTTCTCCAGAGGCCTGGTAATGAACTAATCTTTTGATTCAGGTGTTTTGAAGCAGGGTGAGATCTAAAACCTGCAGGACGCCAGCCCTTGAGGCCTGGAGTTGGACACCCCTGGTATATACTCTCTCAGAGGAAGTACAGCACTTTCATGGTGAGCATTTTGCTCTTTATGTAAAGATTTTAGGCAGGGGGGGATGAAGATGGAAGTTTCAGCTTACTGATGTTGTGAAGTGAAATCCTGTCACTATCGCTGACTTCACATGATTTATATTGACCCCTCAGACGATACTGGATGAGATCTGAAGCTTACAAAAGTTTGAATGGTTATGAGTATTTTCTGTCGAGAGGGGTCACAAACTAAAGTCACTTGATTTTGCCTGGAATCAGAGTCGCTGGTCACTGCTCACATATTTACCTGATTTTTATTACATTTTTAAATTTCCATGTCTCTGCTTATTATCTCTGACATTGTCAACAAGTTAATGCATCTCATTTGAGGTAGACATTGATACTGAGGTGAGCTGATGAAGATAATTTCCCATCAGTAGGTTTTGTCTCTGTTAGATGCTGTTAGCTCCGGTTCACTGCTGTTACTGAAAGTCTTTTTGAGGTGAAGCTAATGTGGGCAGACAAGCACGCAGCAAGAAAACTCTCATGTGATCTGAGAGTGTAATTAAACTGTTTTTATGAAGGAAAAACATATTAGGAGTTTCAGGATGCTAAGTCTAATGTTAGCTGGCATGACAGTAGCTTATCATGCTTTGTTGTTGTTTAGCCGGCATTTGAAACAGATATTGTTCATTTTTAAAATTCAAAAGATGCGTAACTGATTCTACTATATCAGGTAAACGTTTGTTTTCGTCTTCCTCTATCCAAATCGGCGGGACAGTGATAAAAAGAAAGATTCTCTTTCTATCTTGATGACTGCTTTCTTCCCCTCACGATGTCTATATTCTGCTCCACTGTTGGGTGCTACGATGGAAATTTCTGTGTTAACGACGTATGATTTATTGGATGTGATTGTTACCCATTATTATGTCCAATATGGCGGACAGCTCTTGAGAGATGTGCGCATGACATCACGTGCAAAACCTCAATCGCACCAAATCACAACAGTTACTTCAACATGCTTTATGTTGTAAGGTAAACACCCTACAGTAACCCCAACAATCAGACGGCTCCCACTCAGCCAGCACTTGGTGACAGAGGGAAGGAAACACCAAAGTTGACAGGCAGCCAGTGGAGGGAAGTTAGAACGTGTAATGTGCAGCTTCCAGTTAAGAGAAGAGGCGCTTCATTTTAAATCAACTGTGAGAGGGAAGACTGGCTAATTCCAGCATAAAGTGCATTACACTAAACTAGCCAAGGCGTAATGAAGGCATGTTTTACTGTCTCCAAATGCTAAAGAGGACAGGTTTCATCTTTCACCTCAAACAAAAGAAACAAGACTTCACTACTGCACCGATTTAACTGTTGAGCTTAAAATCGCTGTGAAATTGTGAAATGTATGGTTTTCAGGGTTTTCATCGTTAACTTGGTTTCCTGGGTCTTTCCCGTGTTGTAGTCGTGCGTCTTATTTTGAAAGGAATGTTTACGCATTACCATAGCGACCAGAGAGCATTAAGGGGCAGAGAGGAGGATGTTACGCTCAATGCTGTCGGTGCATTTCAGCAGGACGCTGCTAATAGTTACACAGTGAATTCATGTTTATTATTATATTTACAAAATACCACCGTTTCTGTCTCGGTCGTGTCTTTAATTTTGTTGTATTTAAACAAAACAGCTTAAAGACCGGTCTGTGAAAATATTGTCTGACATTAAACCGGTCCATGGAGCAAAAACGGTTGCGGACTGCT
>NC_140578.1:47593394-47898394 GCF_057381845.1 Rhamphochromis longiceps
TGGGACTGCAGAGCCTATACATGTAGAAACATTATAAAAACAAAGTTTGAGATTGAAAGATGTCCACAATGACCACATTTGGACTATAAATAGCCTTTACAAGAAGGTCCTTCTAAAAGACATCACTCCAACGTCACCTTACGCAGTGAGATTATATCAGCACTTAATTTCTACCGATTATGTCATTGATAGATCACAGGGCATTTTCTGGTCTTTACCTTTGTTTTGGCCCCCATTGCCACCAGCAGGGCGCTGTAATGGATAATCTTAACATAGTATCATTAAACTGGTAACTGGCTGCATAATAAAGTCACAGCATAACGAAACCGTGGAGCATGTGTTGCTGGACATGATGGATGACATCATTCAAGGCAACACTGTGTCGCTGTGAGACTCTTTAATGGACCTGAAGGAAAACCTACTGTGTTAGTATGTGAATTGACATACATTACATGTATTTGTACCTCCATTAATGATGACATTGGTGCTAACCTCCAAAATACTGTCAAATATGTGTAGTCTGCAGAGACAGGATGAAGCCTAGCCAACCAAAGCTAATCTGCAGCTTACGTGAAAAAAAGAGAAGTTAGTAGAGGAATATCTTTTTCAGTCATTATCATAATGCCATTGTGAGTGTGACTCATTGCTCTGCTGCCATCCAAAAATGTGCCACATGATGTGACCCTCAAATGCACCCACAGTGGCTGACGTACCTGACAGCTGTGGTCTGTTGGTTCCACTGCTGTGCTGTCAGTCAGAGGAGCTAGTGTTTAATGCCAGGGATGTCCCGTGTGGGCTTTAAAGCTTCTTCTTTCTCATTACCAGAAATTGACACGCTTTAAATGCCTTGTCTTCACCTTCCCTTGCCCCAGTGATTGTGCTCAGTTGATTTAGCCTGTTCAGCAAATTTGCATGCGACACGAGGAAGGTTTGGACATGGCTATGGCTGAGAGCTGCTGACCTCGCTAAGCTTATCTTAAATCACCGCCTTCCATTCTCTCTGATAATTAATGTTTCATGGAGAGATTACTTTCTGGACAGCATGCACAGTGTACTGCTATTACCTTCATGTTGTGAGTATTTGCTGTAGCAGCCACCTGTTTGGATGCTCAGTTTACCATTCATTTGCCACTGACTGTAAACGTGGACCGAAAGAACGTATCGTTGAATTTGATGCCCAAGAAAATGTACCGCATTAGCACCAAAATAATGTGTCCATACAATAAATAGCTCCAAGGTTCTATCAAAGACCAAGTGATGTTTTGTTGTTTTGTTTTCTTGAGCTTTTGTTGAAGCAGTGGAGAGCAGGAAGTGTCCAGTTAGCTTGTTTCTCATGAATCTCAGGTATGCGTCTCTTGCATCTAATTTCAGAATGTCACTACAAATGAATCTCCAGCTGCAGGTTACGGTCGCCTTTTTTATAGCCACCCTGAGCAAAAAACTTGAAAAGAAAAAGGAAATCTTAATATATGATGTTTTTAATAACATATGAAAGTTGGCTTACTGATGACAACATAATGCAACAAAGGGCAAAGTGAAATGGAAACAGATGGGAGGATGAACATTCATTTTGTTGTAATATAGAAAGATTTGCAGCGTGTTTGCATTCGGTTTGAATGAAGCTTGAAAATGTTGACAAGCTTGGTGAGATTTATATTATATTTATCCCAGATTGAGAAACTGAAGAGAGATGGAGCAAAATGCAATTTAAGTAAATCTTAGTGGTGTGGTTTAAGGTCAGTAAGTGACAGCTGATAAAACAGAATAATGGCAGATTGAAAAGAAACAGCCTGGGCCTCTACAGAATCAACGATCTAACATAGAGCATTCACCATCAATGCCACGAGTAGCACTAATCCATATACAGTGGGGCAAAAAAGTATTTAGTCAGCCACCGATTGTGCAAGTTCCCCCACTTAAAATGATGACAGAGGTCAGTAATTTGCACCAGAGGTACACTGCAACTGTGAGAGACAGAATGTGAAAAAAAAAATCCATGAATCCACATGGTAGGATTTGTAAAGAATTTATTCGTAAATTAGGGTGGAAAATAAGTATTTGGTCACCTCAAACAAGGAAAATCTCTGGCTCTCACAGACCTGTAACGTCTTCTGTAAGAAGCTTTTCTGTCCCCCACTCGTTACCTGTATGAATGGCACCTGTTTGAACTCATCATCTGTATAAAAGACACCTGTCCACAGCCTCAAACAGTCAGAATCCAAACTCCGCCATGGCCAAGACCAAAGAGCTTTCGAAGGACACCAGGAAAAGTATTGTAGACCTGCACCAGACTGGGAAGAGTGAATCTACAATAGGCAAGCAGCTTGGTGTGAAAAAATCAACTGTGGGAGCAATCATCAGAAAATGGAAGACATACAAGACCACTGATAATCTCCCTCGATCTGGGGCTCCACGCAAGATCTCATCCCGTGGGGTCAAAATGATCATGAGAACGGTGAGCAAAGATCCCAGAACCACACGGGGGGACCTGGTGAATGACCTGCAGAGAGCTGGGACCAAAGTAACAAAGGTCACCATCAGTAACACACTACAACGGCAGGGAATCAAATCCCGCAGTGCCAGACGTGTTCGCTGCTGAAGCCAGTGCATGTCCAGGCCCGTCTGAAGTTTGCCAGAGAGCACATGGATGATACAGCAGAGGATTGGGAGAATGTCATGTGGTCAGATGAAACCAAAGTAGAACTGTTTGGTATAAACTCAACTCGTCGTGTTTGGAGGAAGAAGAATACTGAGTTGCATCCCAAGAACACCATACCTACTGTGAAGCATGGGGGTGGAAACATCATGCTATGGGGCTGTTTTTCTGCCAAGGGGACAGGACGACTGATCCGTGTTAAGGACAGAATGAATGGGGCCATGTATCGTGAGATTTTGAGCCAAAACCTCCTTCCATCAGTGAGAACTTTGAAGATGAAACCAGGCTGGGTCTTCCAACATGACAATGATCCAAAACACACCGCCCGGGCAACAAAGGAGTGGCTCCGTAAGAAGCATTTGAAAGTCCTGGAGTGGCCTAGCCAGTCTCCAGACCTCAACCCCATAGAAAATCTGTGGCGGGAGTTGAAAGTCCGTGTTGCTCGGCGACAGCCCCAAAACATCACTGCTCTCGAGAAGATCTGCATGGAGGAATGGGCCAAAATACCAGCTACTGTGTGTGCAAACCTGGTAAAGACCTATAGTAAACGTTTGACCTCTGTTATTGCCAACAAAGGTTATGTTACAAAGTATTGAGTTGTATTTTTGTTATTGACCAAATACTTATTTTCCACCCTGATTTACCAATAAATCCTTTACAAATCCTACCATGTGAATTCATGGATTTTTTTTTTCACATTCTGTCTCTCACAGTTGAAGTGTACCTCTGGTGCAAATTACTGACCTCTGTCATCATTTTAGGTGGGGGAACTTGCACAATCGGTGGCTGACTAAATACTTTTTTGCCCCACTGTACATCACATGGACAACAAGAACACCATGTCAATAAACGCTGAAAGCACCCATAGTGAGTCAGACCTGAGCCTATTCATAACAATATCCAGGATAGTAATATTCACTGTGTGTGTGTGTGTGTGTGGGGGGGGGGGGCATGGATGCAGTACTCAGTCACCTTGTAGCTTCTTGTCTCAACTGTCATGAAAACTGTGATGATGAAAAATGTCAGGAGGTGAAATTAAACAGGATTTCAGGTGCTTCTTAGCCGGGTGTTGGAAATATGATAGTGGCTGCATGTTAACCAGCTGTTCATGCAGCCGCTGTCTGCTGCGATAATGGTCACAGCACGACGCTCACATTTATTGTTGTTCTTTGTACTACCAAAGACAAAAGGTGACACCAGTGCAGATCATTTGCTTGTTTTATATAGATTATTAATTCATTTTTTTACGTATGCATCTATATACCAACCTCAGGTATGGTCCTCAACAGGTTTTAAGAAAGAGCGGTTCTTAGATTCATATTATCCTTGTTTGAGGTGATCTTTGGAAGGCACTCTCTTTTCAAATACAGTTTAAAATGCCCTCTATGGTCACGTGTAACCAAAAACTCTCCACTGCATTTCATAAAAGGCTTCATCAGGAAATATGGGTTGGAAAGAGTCGTCAGAGAGTTTTAATAGAAACAAGCTATTATTTTCTTTGGTCCTGGTGTTAGACAGCTGTGCTATATGTCATGATACATCAACTGGTGAAGTTTAAATGAGGTAAGATTTGCAATGTTGCTAATGGCTTTACATATTGACATGTTTGTTGCAACATATATTATGTCTGACGTATGTCTGAGATTGTGGCTGTTTATTCACATCCTGTTGGTAATTCTAGTTTGTTTTTTAACTTAAATGTAACTTATACATTTAAGTTTCAATGAGATAAAGAAATACTTGTCATTTCCAGTATGAGTGTAAGTGAATGTTATTAAATTAAACACAGTGACTCATACGCTCTGTGGCCTGTGAACAGTTTGTGCCCAAAGCTTCAGCACTTGGCATTCTGCCGGGTCACCGTCTGTCCACAGAGCTGCAGTGCCAGTTTCACTTTCATATGTGTCACTCACTCTGTATGTCATCTGATGCTATTTTCTAGTAAAAATCCATTTTTTATCTCACCTCAGATTTTCTATGTGGATGAAGTAAGTTTGCATTAGCGTGCATTAGTGTAACTTGCTCCAAGACCTTGGTTTCCCTACACCAATATTGATAATGTCAATTAGCAACTTGGTTTCCAAAATGACTCATCACCAGAATAAATTATGGACTTATTTTACTAACAAAATACCAAAAATGTTCATGTCATGTTGTTCTGATCCTATTTCCCTTTGGCATCAAAATAAAACACATTTCAAAATCAGGAATTTATGTTAATTCTTTTTCCAAGCACTGCAGGCACTGGTCATAAAAAGTGTGACAGAGACTCAGGGTTCTTCCCTTTTGTCTTCTGCGAGACGAGCAGCTCAGAAGAGGATTTTGATTCACGTCATACTTCCACTGAATGCCCAGGGGATTCTCCTTTCCTGTTGGCTGATTATCATCAACTCAGAACAAGGGGATAAACCTCTCTCCACCAAAATAAGAACAAAATCAGATTGGCTCAGAGCAGGTTAGTTAGGTACAGTTTAAGTGATTTGATAAGATAAGATAAGATAAGATAAGATAAGATAACCTTTATTAGTCCCACACGTGGGAAATTTGTTTTGTCACAGCAGGAAGTGGACAGTGCAAAAGTTATGAGGCAAAAATTAGAATACAATAAGAATAAATACAGTACACAACTGTACAGAATAGAATAAAATAAAATAAATATACAATAAGATAAAAATAGAATACAAATACAAATACTATATACAACTGAGTAAAAATACAACGATGACAGAAAGGATTATTGCACTTAGTGTTATTGCATATGTATGGATGTGTGTGCTTGATCAGTTAAAGTCTTTATTATGGAGTCTGACAGCAGTGGGGAGGAAAGACCTGCGAAATCTCTCCGTCCCACACCGTGGGTGCCGCAGTCTCCCACTGAAGGAGCTGCTCAGTGCTGTCACAGTCTGCTGCATGGGGTGGGAGATGTTGTCCATCAGGGATGACAGCTTAGCCGCCGTTCTCCTGTCACTCACCACCTCCACTGGGTCCAGAGGGCATCCTAGAACAGAGCTGGCCCTTCGGATCACCCTGTTCAGTCTCTTCCTGTCCCCAGCAGAGATGCTGCCGCCCCAGCAGACCACGCCATAAAAGATAGCAGAAGCCACCACAGAGTCATAGAAGGTCTTCAGGAGTGGGCCCTCCACCCCAAACGACCTGAGTCTCCGCAGCAGGTACAGCCTGCTCTGCCCTTTCCTGTAGAGGGCGTCTGAGTTATGAGTCCAGTCCAGTCTATTGTTCAGATGAACACCAAGGTACCTGTAGCTGTCCACAGCCTCAATGTCCATACCTTGGATGTTCAGTGGTTGCAGTGGAGAATGCTTGTGCCTGCGGAAGTCTACCACCAGTTCCTTGGTTTTACTGGCGTTGATCTGGAGGTAGTTCAGCTGGCACCAGTCCACAAAGTCTTGGGTCAGACCTCTGTACTCCTTGTCGTCCCCATCAGTGATGAGGCCGACTATTGCAGAGTCATCAGAGAACTTCTGCAGGAAGCACTGGGTGGAATTGTGGGAGAAGTCTGCAGTGTAGATGGTGAAGAGGAACGGAGCCAGAACCGTTCCCTGTGGGGCCCCCGTACTGCAGACGACCCTGTCCGACACACAGCCCTGAGTCCTCACATACTGTGGTCGGTCGGTGAGGTAGTCCAGGATCCAGGTAGTGAGGTGATGGTCCACTCCAGAGTTCTCCAGCTTGTCCTTTAGAACCGAGGGAAGAATGGTGTTGAAGGCACTGGAGAAATCAAAGAACATGATTCTCTTTTTTTTTTACTTTGATTTTTATTAGGTTATTTTGACATTGTGGACATACAGTAAAGAAAATAACAAACAGACATACATATAAACAAACATAGAGTCTGGAGTTTACATATCTTTCTCCATTTATCACATTGCAGAAAAAAAAAAAAAGAAAACCTATTATGTTATTTCATTTGTGTCACTTCTGAATGTTTTCCACTTCCTCCATAGTCTGTCGTATTTACCTCCCATCAGTCTAATGTTGAGTGTTATTTTTTCCATCTCTGAGATATCCTCTACAATACTGATCCAATCCCGCTGGGTGGGAGGATCTGGATGTAACCACTTCTTTGTAATTGCTTTTTTTGTTGCGGCCAGAATTATTTTGACTAAATACACGTCCTCTTTTTGTATGTATTCTTTTATGTTTCCTAGATACATCACTTGGCAAGTATTTGGGAATGTATAACTCAAAATATTATCCATATTCATTTTTAAGTCTTCCCAATACTTTTTAATTTTAATGCATTTCCAGAATACATGAGAATGATCCGCTTCCATTTCTCCACACAATCTCCAACAATTTTGTAAACTTGAGGTCAGTTTGCTTTTTATTTTGGGTGTAATGAAAAAACGTGTCAAATTTTTCCAACAAAATTCCCTCCACAACGGCGAATTAGTTGTACTGTGTTGCAATTCACACATATTGAGCCATTCTTTCTCTGTTATTTTTATGGTCAGTTCAACTTCCCATTTCTTTTTAATATAGAGTGTTGAATCTTTTCTATTTTCTTCTAATGACCTATAGAAGGTGGAAATAGTTTTAAATTGTTTATGTTCATAGCAATCTTTTACTTTTCCGACAACCCCCAGTGGTTTCCCAAGCCAGTCAGATTTTATTTGTTTTGCATAGTAATCCCTAACTTGCAAATATCTAAAGAAATCTCTATTTTCCAATTTGTATTTGTTTTTTAGTTGTTGGAAACTCATTAGTCCTCCGTTTTTCATAAGGGTACAAACTGCTGTAATCCCTTTTAGTTCCCACTGTTTGAATGTTTGGTCCAATTGTCCTGCCTTGAAATTTTTATCATGTCTAAACCATCTGAGTATAAATAATTGTTCTTTTAACTGGCATTTTTCTATTACTGTGTGCCATATGTCTAATGTAAATTTCACAATTTGATTCATTCCACTTTTATTCTTTGTCATTAAATGTTTGTCAGAGATAAAAATCTGAATGTTGTTTCCCTCGATTTCTTTCTCAATTTCCTTCCATCTTGCCTCATATTCTGGTCTACACCAACCAGCAAGTGGTCTGAGTTGGGCTGCATAGAAGTATTCCCTTAGGTTCGGCAAGGCCATCCCTCCCTTGCGCTTCGGGAGTTGCAGTGTTGTTAGTCTTATTCTGGGCTTCTTCCCACCCCAAATAAACCTTGATATCATCTTGTCCCATATTTTGAATTTTTTTTGAGATATAGGAAGTGGGAGTGACTGAAACATGTATAACAGTCTTGGGAGAACATTCATCTTTATTATTTGGATTCTTGAGTAGAAGTTTGTAGGTGTTGCCGACCACCGTTCTAGATCTTTTCTAATATTGCCCTCCACCTGATTATAGTTTATGTCCGCCATATCTGATAATGATTTTGTCAAGGTTACGCCCAAATATTTCATGTTGTTCGAGTGCCAATTTAATTTGTATTCGTCTCTGATCTTTTGGGAGGGTATATAATTGAATGATAGAATTTGTGTTTTGGATACATTAATTTTATAGCCTGATAAGTATTCAAAGGTATGGAATAGTTGCATCAAAATTGGGAAGCACTTGTCAGGGTTTCGTAGAAAAATAATAACGTCATCAGCAAACAATCCAATAAGGTGTTTTTGTCCAGCAAGGGATACCCCCTCCAACTTTGAATGTTGTCGCACTGCTTGTGCTAGTGGCTCAACATATAAAGCAAAAAGAATTGGTGACAAGACACAGCCCTGTTTTGTACCTCTATATAGCCGAATTCTATCTGTCAGACTACCATTCACCTTGATTCTAGCTGTAGGTTGATTATAGATTGTCCTTATACATTGTATTGAGCTGTCCTTAAACCCGAATTTTTCCAATACTCCAAATAGGAAGAGCCAGCTTACGCTATCAAATGCCTTTTCTTGATCTAAGCTAATTAACACAGTACTGATATTCGTTTTTTCTGCATTGTCAATAATGTGAAGGACTCTCCTTATATTGTCCTGTGCCTGACGTCCCTTGATGAATCCAGTTTGATCCACTTCTATCAGATCTGGTACAAATTTTTGGAGTCTTTTGCTAATGATCGAAGCGTACAATTTATAGTCGTTATTTAGGAGGGAAATGGGTCTATAATTCTTGCAGTATTCTTTGTTTTTTCCTTCTTTGGGTAAGATTGTTATAATAGCTTCTCCCCATGATGGTGGAGCTATTCCCTGATTCAGAGTCCAGTTGAAGCAAGATAGAAGAAGTGGCTTGAGTTCTTCTTTGAAAACTTTGTAAAATTCAGCCTGAAAGCCATCGCTTCCTGGGGCTTTATTTGTTTTTTGTTCGGCAATAACTGTATCTAGTTCCTTATCTGTAATCTGTGAAATCAGTAACTTGTTTTGGGTATCTCCTATGGAGGGCAGATCCAGCGGGTCAAGAAAATTTTTTATTGTCTCAAGGTCTGCGGCTGCCGGTTGTGAATACAGTCTCGTGTAATATTTTTTAAATTCATTTTCTATCTCATTAGGCATATAGTGTAATTTGTTACTATCCAAATTTCTTACTTTATCAATAATCCTTGATCTCTGCTTTTTACGCAGTCTACTGGCAAGTATTTTAGTTGCTTTGGGCCCTGATTCGTAATAGGTTTGTTGCATATACCTAGCCTTTTTTTCTACTTCTTCTTTTAGTAATTCATCAATTTGGTTTCTGATGTCTGATATTTCTTCTAGAATTTCAGGATTTTTAAGTAGTTTATGTTCCCTCTCCAGATGTTTAAGTTTTTCTATCAAATTTTTATATAGGGCCAGTCGCGCTTTTTTTTGTGCTGCTGTTAGGGCTATGAGTTTTCCCCTTAAGACTGCCTTTAATGCATCCCAAAGTATAGTTGGGCTCACATCTCCGGTATCATTGTCTTCTATATACATTTTTATATCTTCTTTAATTTTCTTAACATGTTCATCCCTATTTAAAATACCCAAATTAAGTCTCCATGCTGTATGTATTTTCCTATTATCGAGACTGATTTCTAGACTAATCAAACTATGGTCTGAGACATCTGCCACACCTATTTTACAATCTGTAACATTATGAAGTTCTTCAATATTAATTAGAAAATAATCAATTCTCGAATATGTGGCATGAGGTGCAGAGTAGTGGGTGTAGTCCCTGGTTTGAGGATTACGTGTTCTCCATACATCAATCAGTCCCACCTCTTGTAATATTGTATTCATAAAATTAGACAAACGATGTTTACATGTTGCAGCGCTGGTAGTGTCAATATCCCGATTTAGCACAACATTGTAATCCCCTGCACATATCACCAGACCTTCAGATTCTTGTGTCACTAAATTGAATAAATCTTTGTAATCACTTTTCTTACTTCCTGGTGGGGCGTAGATATTAACCAGGGTAACTAGTTTATTTTCCAATTTCCCTTTAATTAGTAAGTATCTACCCTCTTTATCAGACACTTCTTTGTGGCATTCAAATTGTACAGAGTTTGCTATTAAAATAGCTACTCCTCTTTTCTGACTTTATCTGTAGGAATTGTAATAGGTGTTTTTATAACCAAATCTTTTCAATTTTTCATGTTCCTGTTGGGGCAGGTGAGTCTCCTGCAAGAATATTACCTGTGCCTTTTCTTTTTTGAGTTTTGTTACCACTTTACTTCTTTTGATTGGGTTATTCAGACCATTCACATTCAGTGACACCAGTTTTATATTATTAAAAGGCATGTAATCCACGCGATTGTAGATCGTAATTCTCCAGACAACAAAAAATTGTGGCCTTGACATTTGGCCAACCACCATATACCATTACAACAGTGCAAAATAAAAAACAAAAACCAAAAAAAAAACAAAAAAACAAACAAACCCTATAACACCCGACTTCCACGTTGGGGTGAACGCTTCCCACCCCGAATTCCCGTTGGCAGGCTGAGGAGAAAGTCTCTTCACAGAGGGCCCCTCCTTGGCGGTGATACATAATGTTTCACACATCCAAAAGTCCAACGATCTCTGGCAGCGATATTTAAAGTCACAGCGAAGTCTACTTTGTATTAAACTATTCAGTAGGTGCTCTTTTTTGATCGTTGTTCTCACACTTAGGAATAGATTGTCACTCTCGGAAGAGGAAGGAGAAGAGAAAAAAAAAAAAAAAAGGGAAAAAGGGGGAAAGGGGGAAACCCCGGGTAGAGAATAATTGAGGACTCACAGTTCTAAAGTTAAGTAATCCCGTGGGAAAAATAATCGATACCTTGAGTGTAGAGCTGGGCGATAGAACGATAACGATATGTATCGCGATATAACTTTTACTCGATAGAGAAATTAAGCTATCGCGATAGACCTCGCCGCTCTTGTCCTCTTAAAATAAAAAAAAAATAAAAAAAATAAAAGTTTAGCCAATCCAAACTAAGTAGCGCAGAGCCGAACCAATCACAGCCGCAGCGTCACGTCGCGTGACTTGTTACGTACAGCACAAGTGCCAAGCCGCATGTGTGTTTGTTTGGGAAGCAGCCAGCGGGTAATGGAGGAAATGAGTGTGCCGACTAGAAAAATCAACCGAGCGTGACCGAAGAGAAAACAGATGATGGTTTCAATGCCGGAGAGATTGTCGAACGGAAGAGCCATAGGAGTTCCGTTGTGTGAAGGTATTTCGGCTATTTCAAGTCTGACAAAAAACAGAGTAGCGTGCACTGGAAATACAATAAACTGGTGCATGCGTCACACTGTGCGCCACGTTATTGTTTCGGTGAAAAGAATTTCTACAATACTGTTACTGTTAATTCTACTCTCTGCAGTGTTTAAATGCTTACATATACACACAGTTATTGTCCGTCCACACATACGACTCGGTTCTGCTTCTATGCCCCAGCTTTGTTTACTTTTTCCCACCGAGGCTTCTAGACTTCTGATTGGCCAACATTTCGGTACGGTTAGGAATCTAGCGCCACCTGCTGCTTTGGCATGTTCATAGCAGCGTTTTCCTTCATTTCTGCCTTTATGTGTGGACGGGATTATTTTTTAAAACGAAAACGGAAAATCTCCGTTTTCAAAAATACCCGTGTACGTGTGGACGTAGCCTCAGTCTCTGACTGGAAGCGCTAATTCGTCATTCGGCTTTTGTCAGACTAAAGTAACTGTTAAAACTGTTTGAAAAGCTCAGCTATACAACAAGGAGAGATTGAGAATTTCCTTTTAGTTCTCAGTTTACTTGATATTGACAAAAGTTAGTCAGTTTTGTCTGTTCTTCTGTAAAACAAACTAAGATTTATTTTTAGAATTAATATTTTGTTTCTAAGTGGAATTGACAATTTAGTCTGTTTTGTTTGTTCTATTTTGAAACTTAAACGCTTTAGCGGCTGCCTTTTGTGTAGTTTGCAATATTTGCCTTTATTTATCTGAAAAAGTCTCATGTTCCTTAAGTACATCTACCCTGTTGAACTTATTATAGGAAATAAATATTTAAATCAAAACAAGCTGCTGATTATTTCACATTTTACTTGTGAGCAACGGCACATTTAAATCTTACAAATATAGTTATTTGGCTTATATCGTGATAGATATCGTTATCGCCTGAAATGAAAAAAACATATCGTGATATGAAAAAATCTCATATCGCCCAGCTCTACTTGAGTGACATAGATGAGGTCTTCATGTCTTGAGAGCAGCTTGTATTATCCTCTTACTGCGCCGATTCACTGCCACACTGTTGCTCGTAAAAGATGCTCCATCTCCGGTCCCAAATCCGTTGAATCTGCTCCTGGCAGCTGCACAGTGTATCCTCTCTTTCTCAGCTCAAGCGCAGCCTCCCTTGCGCTGCCGTAGGTTCGTACACCCGTATCCCAATGGATACGAATTTTGTCCAGCGGTGTTTGGAATCTGACGCCTTTTTCTTTCAATGCCCTTTTGATGTTCCCATATTCCCGACGTTTCTGGGCCACCTCTGTGGCATAATCATGGTCAAATAATATATGCTGACCTTCATACTCCACTTTGCCAGCCCAGGCTCTTTTCAAGATGTCCTCCTTACATATATATTCCTGAAAATTTATTATTATTGACCTGGGCGGCGCATTCTGACCCGGTTTTCCCGTCAACGCTCTATGGGCTCGTTGTATCCGTAGTCTCATATCCTGTGGCAATGAAAGAGCTTTTTTCAATAAATCTTCCACGAACTGTGGCATCGATTCACCTTCTACTCCTTCCGGGACTCCGTAAAGTCGAATATTATTCCTCCTGGATCGTCCTTCCAAATCCGTCATCTTTCTTTGTATAGATTTGTAGTTTTCCATAACTTTGATTAAAGCATCTTTCATGGCTGCGTTTAATTTCTCCGCTTCCGCTATTCGTGTCTCTGCTTCTGTCAATTTACGCTCAAGTGTGTTGGCTTTTTCAGTATTTGCAGAGATGCTTTGATAGACTTCTGTTTTCAATAATGCCAACTCAACTCTCATGTCTTGTTTCAACTCTTCTCTAATTTTTAGCATATCTTGTTTACTTTCAGCGCGAAATGATTGCAGCTCCATCTTGATGTCTTTTAACATTTCGCTAACACTCTCGGAGTCCCGCCGTTGATCAGAGTTATCCATTTCTTTATATTCTTGGTATGCTGCTCGCTTTTTGTGACTTCTCGTCTTCTTACCCCCACTCATCCCAGTCAAGAATCACGAATAATTGTGTATCTTCTTGAATTTGGGGGGTTAATTAGAAAAGTTTGCTGCCAGACTCCCAACTACACGTCCATCTTGGTTTCTCCTTCCGGAAGTCAAAGAACATGATTCTCACAGTGCTTCCAGCGGTCTCCAGGTGAGCGAGGGAACAATGTAGGAGGTGAATGACGGCATCATCCGCTCCAATGCCAGGCTGGTAGGCAAACTGAAGTGGGTCCAGTGATGAGCTTATTAGGCGCCGAAGCTGAGCCAGGACCAACCGCTCCAGGGTCTTCATCAGGTGGGATGTCAGAGCCACCGGCCTGTAGCTGTTGAGGTCCTTTTTGGTTTAGGATTCCTACTACTTCATTTGCTTTGCTCCTGCTAAATTGCTTGAATAAAATTCTAAATTGTGGACATTCACTTTTAACCTTTTATGGAGCAGTAAAGGTAAAAGTCTGAGGATTATTCTTTATTTGTGCAAATAGCTCTTACAGGTTTCCCCTGGTGGCTGTAGTTCAGGTGGTAGAGCCTACCAGTCGATCCTTGTCTGCTCCAGTCTGTATGCCAAATATCTTTGGCCAAGATACTAACCCCACGTTGTCTGAATGTCTGTGGGATGGAAGCACTTACGTAGAGCATAGAATAAAGTTAGGGTTGTGTAAAGCACTATGGGTGCTCAGAAGAGCACTGTACAAAAACCCGTCCATTACCTAGTGGCACTAAATGAATCTTTCCTTGGCGCCTGCTGTCCAGGCTACTAAAATCATTCCAGAAATGACAAGTGCCACAATCAGTAGGGGAACTACCTTTAACAGGTGAGACTGATGAATTGTAGGACTACTAATGAGGACTGGGTGAGACTCAGATACAAGGAAAATGTGTTAATGAACCACATTTTTCAGCTTTTGATATTTTTCTTTAAAAAACAAACAAACTTTGAGTCCCTTTTGTCTATTTGAAATTAGCGTCATCATTAAAATGAAACACCAGCTTGTTTAACTCTACGTTATGCAGTGCTACACGTAACGTGCTAATTTACCCCAAAAAGTTTTGTCTAAACGATGTTTCAAATTGACATGTAGATTTATTTTTTTCTTTAAGCCTGTGCTTCTAAAATGTTGTCAATGCTGCATCTCTAGGCTGTAGGCTTAGTTATGCATGCAGTCTATTTTGAGGACATAGTGCTTTGAAATGAAGCACTGACTAATCTTCACACATCCTGAAGACTGCCTGATAGGCGTGCCTCTCTCTTTGGCTTCTTTGTGGTGAGATATGTGAGGGGAGAGAGAAACGGGGAAAAGAACAGGAATGAAAGACTGAAGGGAGAAGGGAAAAAGGAAGGGGAGCAGTGCCAGGACCCGTGGTCATCCTACAGGGTGTACGAGGCTGCCAGAGCCCTTGTAATCTCCCCTTACCCTGCCCTCCATCCCATCTCTCTCATCCTTTCCACTTCACCATGACAAACAGGATCGGCTCTCTATGAAAAAGCCAAAGGCTACCTCTTGTCTTTCTTTCCCCTTTCTTACCCAGCCGCCCTCATCCCATTTGTCATTTACCCTGCCTCACTCTTGGTTAACTCACAGGGACTGGCTGTTGCTGCCCGGCTGTTGCTGCCCGGCTTGGCTGCCGAGCTCCCAGGCCTGGCAAGAACGCTCCACCAGTTCCCCCAGTGTCAGCATTTAGAAACCCTCTTAATGGGTTTAGGCACATTTGCTAATTTGTCAACAAGTTTTGGATGTGGAAGCTTCTGCCAAGCTGCTCGGTCTGGCACTTGACTGAAATGGATGTCTGCTGGCCAACCGTTTGTGTAGGCATGGGCAAAATCAAATTCAAAGCACTTTCAGTACTTGACAGTGAGTGGCTTGTAAACGATAACAATTATTTTTTTATCATTCTGCAAATTAATAGAGATGAATTCAGATATTATTCAGATAATACTTTAATGCTAGAATGATAATGAATTGAATAAAATTGAAATTTGGAGTAAGAAATGGCACATTTCCATGCCAAGGCATGTTTGTGGTTCTTCAAATCAATTTGGTCATCACATAAAGTCATTCCATGACATCTATTGTGCTGTATCACTGGCCATTTGATTGATTTATACCTGTTTACGAGGTACAATGACATGGCAGTGGGAAAAAAGGTGATTTAAGGCAGCGGTCCCCAACCCTTTTTTATCATGGACCAGTTTCACGTTGGACAAACTGTCTGTGTGTGTGTTTGGGTGATGTAATACAAATATAATGATCCTTGAAATTTTCTTTTAAATGCAGCTTTCTTTTTGTTGGCGCTCTCCGATTCTTCTGGTGTCACATCTTTGGCTTTCTCTCCATTTTCAAAGACGCTCTCCAGTGATTTTTTTGTCTTTGTGTCATTTTTGCAAGGACTTAATGATGCATTGAACGAAGAAAAAAAACCTCTGCACTCTGTGATGTTTGCGTTATGTAAGTTTCCAGGTGGAGGCCGACCATTGGTGGAAGATGGAATGAGGCCGGCTACAAATTGGGACCTGACTGGGCCGGCAGCCTCTCCTACTTCCTGTTTGTAGCGAGCCGTGCGTTCGGCCCTGTGTTCTGTGTGACTGAGTTTCCTGAGATGAGAAGAGCTAGGCTGCAGTGGAAATAGTTTAGAAAGACCTCTATCTGGACATGGTAGCTGTAGGGGTGGGAAGCCGCTTCTTTTTAGAACCTTTTTCTCGTGTTTCGGTTAGGGAGACAGGTAAGAGGCTTGTATTTTCTTTTAGGGTTTTCTCACTGTAGGGAAGTTAGTTCTGTTTCATTTCTAGTGTGTTTTGTTTGTTGTTTTGTCCATGCCCACCCTGATGCTCGCTACCTGTTGAATTAATAAAACAAATAGTGGCTGTGTGTTTTACTTCTTTGCTTTCTTTTTCTTGTTTTCCTTGTGTTGCACTCCGGCTCCCCCTAGGCCGGTGCAACAGGGATATTTTCTTGACACACTTTAGAACCAGCAGGGTTGTCAAAACACAACAACCTACCTCAGTATCGTTGTTGACCATGTCCATCCACTTATCACCAGTGCCCCCATCTTCTAATCACTGTTTCCAGCTGGAGATTTGTTATTGTGTATTTGTCGCATAGCTCAAATCACCTCACTGTTATGTGACGGCTGTGTGCAGATCAGGCCTAACGAAACAGGGGAAGCAAAACCAGATACATAACATCAGACCTGGACCTTCAAAATAAAACAGGAAACACAGACTGAAAATAATAACACAGAGCTGGAATTTAGCACAAGTTCCCTTTGAAACTTTAATATATAAGATTCCTATTTTTAAAAAAGTCACCAGCAGGAGGTAGCATTTACCAGACAGTTTCGTGCACATACACTCTGTGCATAACAGTTTAGAGGCACATTTAAAGGAAATTTGTGGGCTTTTGGTTGGTTCTTTTGCTTTGTGCTTGTAGAAACGAGGATGATAGGTAGTATTTTAAGTTTAATAGATAGTAGGTACTTCTTCAAGTATATTCTACAGCATTGTACACACTAGTACCTCTAGATGGTTTCAGAAGATTTTAAAAAGAAGCTAAGTGCAGCTTTGAAATAATTATACAGAGAAGCACAATCTTCTGTTTTCATAATATACTCAAGGTCACATTGATTCAGATGAGAAATATAACACTATTTCACCAGTTTAACTTGCCTCCAGATTAAAAAAAGTGTACTAGGCATTTCAGAGATTAAAAAATTACTTGTAATTTGAATACTCCCATTAAATCAGTGCCTTTTGGAAGTAAAGAATAGATCTCTTTTCTCTTGTGTGTTTTCACCAATACAGGGTTTCTAAGCACAGGAGACCAGGCAGCCAAGGGCAACTATGGACTGCTGGATCAAATTCAGGCTCTCAGGTGGATCAAAGAAAACATCCAGGCCTTCAAAGGAGACCCAAAGCGAGTGACCATTTTTGGCTCTGGTGCAGGAGCATCGTGTGTCAGCCTGCTAACCCTCTCACATTACTCAGAAGGTACATGTTCTTTTTCACGGATCAAGGCACAACCACAGTAATATATGGTCAAAAGCAGGGGTCTTGTCATCAGTTTATAATTCCTGCTGTTATTTTGATATAGTGTGGATTTCACATCAAAAACAAACCCACAGTGAATCGTGAAGCGTGGAAGTTTTTTTTTAAAGCAGACCTGAAATGATAACACATTTCATAGTAGAGGAAACAATGTAGCAAAAAGACATCTGCTTTCTCTTGTTTAGTTAAAATTAAAATTAACTCCTACAGTATTAAATAGATTCATGCAGTTATTTAGACCTATCCTTCACTTACCCTTGATATTAAGGATGCAAACAAGTAGCTCCTGCATCTGTTTCCTCTTGCTTTGCATTTACATACATCTGTGGCAAGGGGCATGTGCAATAGTTAACAATGGCAACACTATTTTGAGGTATTTATTTGTCCTTGAGTGGATATATGTATACCTAGGTAATCAGATTTTTCTCAAACATAGACTGGATTCGTTCATATTCAGTTCTAGCAAATCAAACACTTAATTGACTTAATTGTGCACAGCAACTAGAGGTCGATGGGCAATTTTTGTAAACAAAGAAACAAAACCACAGAAAAGAGAACATAACCTCAATATAAACCTAAGCTCTGCTCAGCTGGAGGAAGCGCTTCAGTTTGTATATCCATCGCCCCGCCTGTTCACCGTGTGTACTTTGTAGCTTTTTCAAACAAAAAATATTCCTGTATGAAAATGGAGTGTTTGCTCTTTGTCTCTTAGATTATTTCTAATACAGAGAACACTTCATACGTATGACAAACATGCACGTTCCTTGGGTTGTTTATCATATTTGATACTGAAATGCAGTCTGTAGTCATTTACACTGGAGCATGAGGTATGAATGAGAAAAAGACTGTATTTACATCTTTGTTTACAGACAATAATATGGAAAATTTTAATTAAAAAACACAAAAGATAATTCTTCTAGTAAAAACAAACAAACAAGCAAAAAACAGGATTTGGAAGATTTGGAAAATGTTCTCGCAGTTCCCCTTCAGCTGTCCTCTCTTTGTGATATGAAAACTTTGTGAAAAACAAAACTCTGCACAAAATGTATATTTTTATCTTGCTGGTAAAAGTCTCTTGGTCGCTTTACCAAATATGCGAGGGAAGATTTTTATTTCCTTATGTCATGGCTATTTTGGCGTTTCATTTTCCTTATCTTGTACTTGGAGAAACATGAATGGCTTGATAGACACATATAAAATCCCTTGTGTTCAATTGCTGCAGCAGTCATGGTGCCCATACACCCTTGTAGGCAACCTTCATTTCATCAGACTTCACAAAGGAAGGTATTGTCACTTGTTGCCTCAGTTGGATCTCTGTTGTAAAGCTGCCATAAAGATTTATGTAGCTTCAACATTTGCATTAGCAGCACACCAGAAGCTGATAACACTCTCACTCTTTCAGTGTGTTTAGTTTTAGAGTGAACATCTAACTAACAGTGACAGTGGTGAAAGCTTGTACACGACTAACCAGGCTTTATGGGAAACATCTGCTCTGTCCGAATAACATACTTTTAACTGAGCCCGGCTGAGTCACCACTGTGTTTGCATGAATATAAATAGAACCCATGGCTTCAGTGTTCCTACCGCACTGTGGCCCACTTACTGACTGGCAGCTCGAGAAGTCATGCTAACAATGTTCCAGAATGTGGAACCAGCCTGAAGTATAGTAACAGCAAATATCTTCTATATGCCAGTTTATCATTCATTCATTCGTTAGAGACAGAAAGACGTAAATTAAATATTATGAATTATTCTATTATTTGCTATGAAATGTGTGCTGGAAATAATGGAGACATGGCTTCTTAGAATTCTGTTATACTGGTCTGCATGCCCAGTGTTATTTGAGAAGTCTTACCCACATCACATCATCATGTACTAATGTGTAGTCATGACCTCTTTGGCAACACATTTTATCACACTTTGTACCCACTTAGTACATGTTGTTATTTTTATTTTTTACATGTAGGGTAGATGGATAGAAATGTTTTCTGTAAGTGTTGAAGTGTTGGAGGACTGGCTAACCGAAAAGAAACTAATACATGAGCAGATCTGGCAGCACAAATGAATCAGCTACTAATGGAGGAGATGCCTCCATAATGGCTAACTGAAGGCCGGACAGTCCTGATCCTCAAGGATCCCCAGACTGGTCCCATCCAACTACCAGCCATTACCCTGCCTCAGCTTAACATGGATGCTCCTGAAAGGCATCATAGCGGCTAAGATGAACAGGCTCAATACATCAGCAGGCCCCAGAAAGGAACTGGCAGAAACACCAGAGGGGCAAAACACCAACTCCGTGTAGATAGAGCAGTCTCTCGAGTCTGTAAGACCAGACTAACCGACCTGTGCACCGCCTGTATTGACTATAAGAAAAGCTGCAACACTGCATCAGACATGGATCCAGAAATGCCTAAAACAGTACAAATGCAACAAGATCCAAATCGCATATGTCAGGAATTTTATGGGTATATAGCAAACGCCATTAAGTGTGGGATTTCCCAAGTATTAACCTGTCCACGGCTGTTCTGCATAGGCCTGAACACTCTCAGCCAGATCGTTAATAAGACTGGCTACAGATATTACATACTACTGGCATGCTACAAGCTGTATGCCAGGAGTGAACAAGACATCAGTTCACTGATCCACACGACTCGGAACTCCAGCAAAGACATTGGAACGTCATTCGGACAAAGAGGGAAGGTAGTCAGAACTGAGGGGATTGCACTACCAGAAGGCAACATTGGAGATATTGAAAACAGCTACAAGTACCTTGGAATCCCACAGGCAAATGGGAATGATGAAGAGCCCACTAGGAAAGCCGTAAACACTTAATTCCTTCAGAGAGTAAACAAGTCCTGAGGAGTGAGCTGAATGGGAATAACAAGATCTGGGCAATCAATGCTTACACCCTGCTGGGATCATAAGTCCTGCACCCTGAGACCGTAAGCTGAGCGGAAGGTGGCCAAGGACTAGTGAGTGTCAGGATAAAACAACAAAGACCCATGAGTACATCAGGAAGATGACCAAAACTCGTCATTTGCTTAGTGAATACCTCAAGCAGCAAAACCCAAGAAAGAAGAGGAGCCGTAGAGGGTTAATTACTATAGTCTTACAATAGAATAATGTACATCAAATTGCTTGAGAATTAGTTCTCCCAGATCATAACTGTGCTTGTCTTGCTTGGTATAGTGTTAACAAACAAATGGCAAAACATTTGCTTTATCAAGGTGAAAGGTTGCCTAAGAGAGTTGAGGCTTTGTTAAAGGTGGTCATACCAAATACTGACTTTCTAGCTTGTTTGAACTTGAAAACTCAGTTTTTGTTTCATATGTTGTATTTCCATGTTCAATAAACTGCTGCACCAGTTTTTAACAATGTGTGACAATGAATCTGAAAATAACTTTCACAGAATTTTTCAGCGATTCTGAATTCAATTAAATGGTAAAAGGGCATGTACTCAGTAATCACTGTAACCAGACAAACAGTTAAATAGATTGGAGTGCCATCAAAATCTGTTTTGAAAGAGAAAAGTACTGCCGATTTTGCAATACCAATTTAAACCATAAAGCATGAATACAGTGAAGTGTGTATATTACTAACACGAATTCCAATCTCAGATCTGTTCCAGAAAGCCATCATCCAGAGCGGCACTGCTCTGTCCAGCTGGGCAGTCAACTACCAGCCTGCCAAATATACAAGAGCCCTGGCTGAGAAGGTGGGCTGCAACATGCTGGACACCATCGACCTGGTGGAGTGTCTGCAGAAGAAGAACTACAAGGAACTAATTGAGCAGTACATCACACCCGCTAAGTACCACATTGCCTTCGGGCCAGTGATCGATGGTGATGTGATCCCCGATGACCCCCAGATTCTCATGGAGCAAGGGGAGTTCCTGAACTATGACATTATGCTGGGGGTCAATCAGGGTGAGGGGTTCAAATTTGTTGATGGCATTGTGGACAGTGAGGATGGCGTGTCTGCCAATGATTTTGACTTTGCTGTTTCTGACTTTGTTGACCATCTGTATGGCTACCCTGAGGGCAAAGACACTCTCCGTGAAACCATCAAATTCATGTACACTGACTGGGCTGACAAGGAGAACCCAGAAACTCGCCGCAAAACCCTGGTGGCTCTGTTTACTGACCATCAGTGGGTGGCACCAGCTGTGGCCACAGCTGACCTCCATGCTCAGTATGGTTCGCCCACATATTTCTATGCTTTCTATCACCACTGTCAGAGTGACATGAAGCCCAGCTGGGCTGACTCAGCTCATGGAGATGAAGTCCCATACGTATTTGGAATCCCCATGATCGGCCCAACGGATCTCTTCAACTGCAATTTCTCCAAGAATGACGTGATGTTAAGTGCTGTTGTCATGACCTACTGGACGAACTTTGCTAAAACAGGGTAAGTGCTTCTTTTCCTTCACTGCTCTTTCTATTTAATGCCTCTATAGAATCAGTAGTATCAAACTCTTCTGAATACGTGTAAAATAACACAAGACAAACAGACAAATAATTAAAGAAGCCAAAAACATCAGATTCAGTAAAAGGATTAGATGTTATAGTCCCTGATATTGCATTGCTTTTCACTCGCTGGGCCCACGTCCTCATTTTAGGTTTGACAGCGTTTTAGCAGGTAAAGGTGATGTTTTGACATGAATTGAGCTGCTGTTTTGGGAAGGCCTCGAAGGGGACTGGCGACGGCTCCCTGGCAGATCCCCGTGCACTAAATAGAAGTGAAGAAGTTAAAAAATGGAGACCAAGGAAGGAGGGAGGGTGGGGCACGTAAACGAGAACGATCAGCTTGCAGAACTGGGGGAACCTCTGTAGATGACAGCCGGAAGCGTGTTTGGAGGCGTGGTCCCACTCCTGAAATTCCGAAACATAATCTCCAATAAATGGAAAGAATCTTGAGGGATGGCTGTTACGAGTAAAGGCAGCCCAGAAACTTTACCAGCAGCACACATCGTTGTGTGCCTCAACTTTCGGTCTTTTACCCAAGCTTATCTGCCATTCTTTTGGGATCAGATTTATTTGAAATGTACTTTCTTTAAAGCACTATATGGAAGAAACCAAATTCATATTCCCATTTCGCTACCCTCTTATTCTCATAACTGGTTTAATTGTACTGTGAGTGAAGTGGCAAAAAGCATCGTAAAGTGTTTTTTGTTTCTCAAGAAACCAGCTCCACGTGTTTTCATGACTGTAGTGGATTCAAATAGTCATTTAATTACTTCTGTAGTTTTTTTTATTTTTATTTTCAGTTAAAATTTTCACTGTAGCCATGAATCACCATCAGATCCTGTGACTGTGAAGACATAACGTGTGATTCAAATCATTTTATTACTTGCAAACACCTCCGTGAGCCCTAATGGGCAATGGATGACTCCTCCTATAAGGACAGAAATGTTTGATCATAGGGTAAAGGTGATCACTTAAAATAAGACTGTCATGATTTAATTGAAAGAAATATAGGTGGATCCAATCTAGTGCAGCAAAATGACCTCCAACCCCTAATGAGATGCATTTATTGTATGTTTGTGACACAATAAAGGACAGTATGGTGGCATGCATACACGTCAGGTAACCTATAATACATACTGTGTATAAATACTTAATATTCTAAGGATAGACAGAACATAAACTCTTGCTAACCTAGAGTTTGAATGATTAACATGTGAGTCAAAACCCAGCAGTGCTGGGTTTGATGAAAGGATTTTCTTGCTGTTTATATTTGGATCACGCTTTTGCTTCACACACACCTTGAGATTAGGTATCAGCGTGTTTGCAGCCCACTCATACTGAAAATTCACTTTAAGGCGAATAAATAAAGTCATGATCAGCTTCATAATCTGCAGTGTTCATTCTGGCAGACTTGCAGACATTTTGGAAGACTCTTTTCTCTTGCTGCTTTTTTAATGGGCACAGAATAAAGCACTGTCATGAATCATGGCAGAGTGACGTTTCTTTTTTTTTACTTTTCCTCATATCACTACAGAGAATTGGACAAGTTGAGCATGATACCATATGTGCATGTTAACTAGGGCTGGGTATCGTCACTGATTTCTAGAATCGATTCGATCCACGATTCTATTAAATTCGATTCGATTTGAATCTGGGAAATTTTGACAGTCAGAAATATTATAATTCAGATCAGTAAATTTACATATTTTTGTATCTATAAAAAGGAAGCTGACACACGCAAGGCTTTATCAAAGCAGAGGCCTTTGTGTCAAAGTAGCTGAAGATAAAACACAGAAAAACATGAAGGTGATTTTCCTGGCCTGGATTTTATAAAAATATTCTGCAGTACATCAAAAACGAAAGAAAACCATTAATTACCTTATGAACGTTACCTCTGGCGTTACAGCGGTTTTATTAGAGACACGGCTGAGCGTTTTGCATTTTGTATAATTTTAAAAAGTTTAAATTTGTTCAGTATTGAACGGCAGAAATTAGGTTTTCTTTTCAGAAGTATGTAAACAGAAAAAAAAACCAGCGGCCGACAGCCTGTAAACAACGGAAGACTTGTGCGTAACAAGCAAGCGAATAATGAAGAAAGGGAAACTGTTCTTGAAGTACAGAGAGAGAGAGAGGGAGCTGTGCATCGTGGTCGAAGCAAAACAGTGAAAGTCAGAGTGAATTCATGACGATGTTTATGTGAAGGGTTGGATCTTCTTTTGCTGCTGGTTCGGTCAATATTCTTTGGAGAGAGATCAAACTAACAGCTTTAGAATCGGTGCAAAAACAGGCGTAAACACAAAGCGCGGACCCGCCGACACATCAGGATCAGCGAGCTGTCGGCTTTCAGCCTATCACAAGTCGCCACTCTGTTGTAGGGCTAACACAGAGTGACACACAACATCCACACTCACATGCACAGCCATTGGCAATTTAGAAAAACCAGTTAACATAATCCCATTAACTGCATGACTTTGGATTGTGAGATGAAGCAAAGTACCTGAAGAGCACTCACGCAGACACTGGAAGAACATTGAATTCACTCCAGTTCAATTTTATTTATGTAGCACCAAATCACAACAATGTGCTTGATATAATAGGATAAAGACCCTACAGTTATAGAGTTTGTTTTTTTTGCCTGTCCCGTTTGGATCTTTAGCCATCAGAATTGTTGTCTGAAGGCCAAGAAAGATACCAAGGGACAAACATGACTGGGGGATAGGACAGGGAGAAAGAATGAAAGAAAGAGAGGGAGAGAAAGAAAAACAGAGGGGAGAAGAGACGGTGAGAAGGGGGGGGAAGAAAGAAAGAAAAACAAACAAAACACCTGGATCACCTGTATGGAGAAAAAAAAACAGAAGAGAAAACAAACAAAAGCAACATAATAAAAAAACAGCACCATCACAATAAACTAGCTAACAGTAGATATCAGTAGATACTAAATATTACATGTTATTGTGCAGCACGCAAGATCGACAGCGCACAATGTGCTTTGAGGCAGCAGCCAAGAAAGCTGTAGTCCGCGTCTGTGAACACCCGTGTATACACCTGTGTGCACACCTGTGTGCACACCTGTGTGGATCAGCATGCTTGCATTCCAAAGGTTTCTCCATGTAACGATCTGCTAGGGAGTGTGGGGAGCCACAGCCCCGTCCACCAGGGTATGAAGCAGGTATGGAGGAGATCCAGGCCCCAGACATCCAGAGGCCCCAGAATACGAGGACCCAAGGAGGACCACCAGGGGGGGAACCATGTCACCCTCCTGGGAAGAGCTGAGGAGAGCCCCAAACGAGAGGTCACCAAGCAGCCACGGAGCAGAGGCCAGAGGGGGTTGCAGTGACGTGTCCGCGGGCTCTGCCGGCAACCAGCTGTACTAGAGAGGACCGGGCCCAGAGGCCTGAGGGCACCCACCCTCCAGAAGGGGCCCAGCTGGGCCACAGGCGCCACGCCCCGCCAATCGGCCACCAGGAGTGAGCCGGTACATACATGAGCGCCCAGCCCCAGACACCAAGAACCACCGACACACCAACGTCTGAGGGCATCAGCCACCGGCAGGGAGTGTGGTGAGGGGAGATAGGTCTCCATACCTCAGAGAGGTGGAGTCTAAGACCCAAGCTGACATATAGACACAGACGAACAGGCGCACGCGGACACAAACATGCATTCCCACCCCATATGCACAACCAAATACTCAGCACTCACCCGACGTGTAGACAGACACAAATAGACACTGCACAGACAGTCGCACTCCCCAAACATACTCTATATCCCAGGTCCAGGTACCCCCGCCCCCAGAAGGGAAAACCGTACCCAGACCCAGGACATGTAACCCTTTTCTCTGGGGTGGAGGAAAGCAGACCGCCTCCTTATCTGCAGTAGCAGGGAGGCTCCGCATCCCAGACCCCAATCCGACGGCCAGCACCTCCTCCCTGCCCCCCAGCCCTGACGGCTAACACAACCGGGGTGAGTGAAGACCCCAAACCTCCCTACGCCCGCTCATATGTAGTGTTGCTGTGTGCTGTTCTAAAGTGCATTTAAAACTCAGGAGAACATGGTACTAGCTTCCTCTCAGAGAGCAGCACGGCTCCTCCAGAAAAACCCTCAGTGTCTAAATGCATTTAAAGTTGAGGGTAGGGCACCAGCGCCAGAGGTGGGTTTGAATACACAGAACATCCTCTGGACGCTGTATGACGTGCCCACCCCCAAGCCCCTATATGTATGTGTTATGTGAGAGTAAGAGTAATGTGGATGTCTAGGTTGCAGAATAAAATTGAGGCACAGGCGGCCAGAAGGGGACAGAGGGGGAGTGCCTCCCCTGCACCCTGGTGACACACCTGCACCCCAAGCCCTGCGTGTGTGGGTGGGTGTGGAGGAGTGGGAATAGGGAGGCAGCTGAGGATGGGGAGGGAAGAGAGGGAGGGGCAAGCGGCCCCTCCCTGGGGCCAGCTCCCCCGCTGACCCCAGTAGGCACCCCCACACTCCGGAACCCACCAGGGCAAGGGGGCCCAGGCCCATCCGGACCGGGGCCCGCAGCAGCAGCACCGCCCAGCCCCACAGAGTCCGGGACAGCCCACCCGACTCCACCGCAGAGAAAACTGCACCAACCCCATCATCCAATCCTCTTCCAGACTACACAAGACAATAGACACCCAGGTGGAGTTGGACTGGTTCGTATATAGTGCTTTTCTACTCTCTCGGAGTACTCAAAGCTAGACAACATGCCACATTCACACCCATTCTCACAAGCACTTTCTCTATACATAGTGCTTTCTAAGTACATTCACACTCTGGAATGGATGCATTGGAGATGCATCCATTCCAGAGGGATTAGTATCTTGCCAAAGGATACTTGACATGCAGACTGGAGGAGCCAAAGATTGAACCACCAACCTTCGGATCAGTAGATGACCTGCTCTACCTCCTGAGCTACAGCCACCTGTTACCTTGTAACAGGAAGAAACCTGCAGCAGAACCAGGTTCAGGGAGGGGCAGGGCCATCTGCTGCGAATGGCTAAGGGCGAGGTGTGGGAGCCAAGACAAAAGACACAAATGTGGACAAAGACACAATGTGGAAGAGAGCCAAAGATGAATAATAATGTTTAAATGCAGAGGTGTATAAACACATAGTAAGTGAAAGCATGCACACTCCAAAGCACCCCAGTGTGGAGATGGTAGATGGGAGACCTACTTGAAGTAAGAGTGCTAATCACTGCATCACTGTGCTATCCCAGGCTTTCATATTCAGATAGACACAGCCCACTGCTGACCATGGTATCTTACAAATAACTTGAGTCTTGAGTAAAAAGGAGGAAAAATAAACTGCTCTCCTGAGATGAAAGTAATTAAGTATAATCCCAAACAACATTTAAGATTAAGATAGAGCTAACCGCGATGACCTATGTAATGTGAACTTACCGTTGATCCTTTTTTCTTATTGCTAATAGTTTTTTCTAAAGATCACCATTTTAAAACTGACACTACAAAGCACGTTGTTTGAGATAACAGCTGAATAATAAGTGTACATGTGGGTTTAACTGCACGCTGAATGTTCAAAACACATCAGCATAATTCTTTAAAGAAGTGGCACATCATCAAAAACAGTTTATCTGCCTTTCATGGCTGCCACTTAAAGATGAAGCGTTTCAATATGACTGAAACATACTGATGTGATGTGTTGGATGATGCAGTGACAGCTGAGTTTCAGAATATCAGCTGTACAGTTCTGCCATTTGTCACATAGCAGGCATAAGTTTTAGAAGTTTTGAACTTTTGATTTGCCAGTGCACTGATACAGGTATGTGTAGGGAGAGTCTAAGGGGCTTGGAAAGAAAAGCGTCTGGCTTTCTTGAAAACATTTCATCTGAGAAGCTTCATCAGTTCTAAGAGCAATTGGTGGAGAGTCCCAGATTTTAAGCCCTATGGGAGTGTCCCCAAGAGGGTCATGGACCCCCATTGATCCTCTACCTAATCACAGAAGCCAAGGTGTGAAAACGGGTGTAGGTCACAATCAGCAAGTTTTGGGTGAGCTCATGTAGCAGATGTGAAATGGTCGACTGCGTTGTGACAACAGACACGGACTGGCTGGAAACAGGGTTTATTCCTATAAAACAGAGTGCAGCAGCAAAATCAGTGTCACACAGCGGCAGCAGGCTTCTCCTCACCCAGTGTGGAGTCCGTACAGCTCTGGCTAGGAAACCCCACACCCGCAATGTGGCCGCAGGTGGCGTTACACTGATTAATGTCCCACTTCAACAATGACACACGGGACCTCAGTTCCACAAAAAATAAAGTTCACACAATAAAAAAGTATAACCTATGTACAATACAGTTTTGAGAATGTTCACAATTCGTACATTATATCTCAGCTACATACTCCCCCCTGAACTTCTCAAAACCCGTTAGGTAAGGGTGAGCAACTGAGCGTCACATAACATTTCGTAACTGTCAATGATCTGGAAATTCACTACCCGGTGATACGTGCAACAAATATGTTTCCCAACTCATGGGGAGAGTAAACAGAAGAAAGTTGGCCAGACCCCCTAATGTTTACTCGCAAGAGAAAGTGCCTTATACACTATCCTGAACAAACAACACGGTAACAGCTACTATATGATGAATAGTACTCTGAGCTGAAGACAATCTCAAAATAGGTGTTAACATCTGACATGAAAATCACCCAACATGTAAAACAAGTAGCCCTCACAGAAACAAGTTCTTGGCAAAGCTGCTCACTACATTGCCTGTTTGTAGGTTTCTTTGCTTCATAGTCTGGATTAACCTATTCACAGGCTTCACTATTCGACCCACTCTCGTCCTGATCTGGCCTGCTGCATTACTTGGGGGTACACCACCATGTTTCATGAGGCTCCCAACCTCGCTGACTGGCTGACTTTCAGGGTAACTGATACTTGGTAGTGTTCCCTCCTCAACTGGGGTAGTGCAAGCCCTGCTGTTGTTGTCATCATCTACTTCAGGGTAAGCAGCTACTTCACTACTGGCACTGTCACTGTCCTGATGCTCCTCATCATCCAACTGCGCACAGACACTGTCTCCAATACTGTCACACTCTTGGGGTCCTCTAGGAGCCGGGACACAGTCATCCGTCATCTGAGCCACCCAACGGGCTGTGCGTTCAGTACAATCGTCCTCAGGATCAGCGACAGGGGATTCTCCATCAGATTGACTCTGCTCCTGGCCGAGTTCTGATTCACTGGCAAAAGACATCTCTGGTTCGCCCTCGGACTCTATGGGCAGGAAATTAGCCTGCAAAAGCAAGTTCCTATGGACAACTTTCTCCTGTCCACTCTTGACGTTCCTGATGCGATACGTGTGGCATGTGGGGTTCTTGGAGATCACAGTGTAGATGGTCGACTCCCACCTATCAGCTAACTTCCTACGACCCCGTTCGCCCTTGTTTGCCAAAAGGACACGATCTCCTTCCTCAATGTCAACACCTTTCTGCTTTTTGTTGTACAGGTCTGCTTGACGCTGCTGACTAGCTCCGGTGTTAGTCTGGGCCAATGCGAGTGCTTCTCTGAGGTCATCTCTCATCCTTTTTACATAACTGTCATAGTCTGTTACATCATTGTCCCTTGCAACATTGTGAAACATGACATCCACTGGTAACCTGGGGATACGCCCGTACATTAGGAAGAACGGTGCGTAACCAGTGGACTCATGAGCGGTGCAGTTGTAGACAAAGGTCAATGTCTGCAACATCTGAGGCCACTTGTGCTTCTCCCTCGGAGGTAGGGCTCTGATCATATTTCCCAAAGTCCTGTTAAAACTTTCGGTGTGACCGTTACCCATAGGGTGGTAAGGTGTCGTTCTTGACTTCTGCACCCCGGCCACTTGCAGCAGCTCTTGGATCAACTCACTCTCAAAATTGGCGCCCTGGTCTGAATGGATCCTTTGAGGGAAGCCATAGACACAGAAATATCTGTCCCACAACTGGCGCGCAACTTGTTTTGCCGTCTGATCTGAGCACTGGAAAGCATGGGCCATCTTGGTGAAATGGTCAGTCACTACTAGAACATCCACACTCTTGCCCCTGTGATCCTCTGCGGACCAGAAGTCTATGCAGACGAGCTCAAGAGGACCGGTAGTTTTAATGCTTTCAAGAGGAGCCCTCCCCTCAGGCTCGAGTGTTTTGCTGACAACACAACGTTTACAGCACTTGACATGCTCGCGAATGTCATGCTCCATGTTGATCCAGAAAAATCTCTGCCTGGCTAGGTACAGAGTTCTGCTTTGGCCCTGATGGCCAGCATCATCATGGACACCTGACAGGACTTGACTGATTAATGTGGATGGGGTCACGTACTGATGGCGCTTTTTGCCAGTGAGCAGGTCTTTGCTCACTCTGTACAGGATACCATCCAACACTTTCAACTTTTCCCACTGTTTCATCGTCTTTTGCGCTCTGTGCGACAGGTGAGCTCTTTCTCTACGTGATGGACGCCGACCACGTACGACGAACGGAATGACTTGAGACAGTGTCACATCTGCTCTCTGCTCCTCCTGTAGCTCCTGGAGCGAGAAGGCAGACAAGGTGTTCTGGCCTAGTGAGGGAAACCGATCTAGCTCTTGAGTCAACCAGGAGATTGCTCTCTGTTTTGAGCCTTGGTCCCACTCAGCGTGGCCTGCGAAGACTGCGGAAACTTCATCATTAGTCAGGGAACAACACCCTAGGCTCTCTGCAGGGGCCAAACACTCAACACTTTGGTGGTTGGCACTGAGCCTGAATGCATCCTGAACCGAGATTTCTTTGACCTGTTGCGACTCCTCTAACAGGGTTGCATAGGGTTCAGTCATGAGTCTCTGACTAACACGGTTGTGAACGAATGGCTGCCTGCTCAGTGCATCTGCAACGACATTTTTACTGCCAGGAATGTACTTGATGCTGAAGTCGTAGGGGGACAGCTTTGACACCCACCTCTGTTCACATGCATCAAGCTTGGGCTTCGTGAGAATATATGTTAGGGGGTTATTGTCTGTCCAGACGGTAAAGCTATGCCCCTTCAACCAGTGGCTGAATTTGTCACAGACAGACCACTTTAGCGCCAGAAACTCAAGGCGATGGGCGGGATAGTTTCTCTGTGCACGGGCGAGGGCCTTGCTGGCAAATGCAACGGGACGTGCTTTACTCTCGCCCTCTTGGACTTGTGACAGCACAGCACCCAAGCCGTCCTGTGAAGCGTCTGTCGACAAGATAAATGGTTTGTTGAAATCAGGGTGAGCAAGCACAACGGAGTCAAGGAGTGCAGCCTTCAAGCGTTCAAACGAGTCAACATGCTCCTTCTTCCAATCACTTGGGCTGAGCCTCCGGAAAGAAGCAGCACCTCGGGCATTTACTTTCTTTCCTTTAGGAGCGGCAGTCAGGGTAAAAAGGGGTCTGGCAATCTTAGAACAGTCCTGTATGAAGTGTTGGTAATACATTACCATACCCAGAAACGACTTTATCTTCTTCTGGGATGGCGTAACCCCGTCCTCCATCATGAGATCAGCCTCTGAGATAGCGGTGATCGCCTTAACCTTGTCAGGATCGGTCGAAACCCCGCCTTCAGTCACAACATGGCCCAGAAATCTCACACTCCTTCGGAGCAGATGACATTTTTTGGGGGCCAGTTTCAGTCCATGGGCACGTAGTCTGCTAAACACAATCTCCAACCTCCTGAGAGCCTCTGCTTCATTGGGTGCATAAACAAGCAGGTCGTCCAGGTAGCACAGCAGGGTTAGGAAATTCTGGTCGCCAAATATGCCCATCATGAGACGCATGAAGCTCGCCGGGCTGTTGCACAGGCCTTGGGGGAGTCTGTTAAACTCGTAGAGCCCCATTGGTGTTGTGAAGGCCGTTAGCTTTTTGTCCTCCTCTGCCATCTCAATATTGTAGAAGCCAGAGGTGAGATCCATGGCACTGAAAATTGCGTTACCTCCCAGGGCTGCCAGACAGTCTGACTGGTGGGGCAAGGGATGGGCATCCTTGACTGTGCGTGCGTTCAACCAGCGGTAGTCCACGCATATTCTGAGATCTCCATTCTTCTTCCACACCAGTACCAGTGGGGACGCCCACTCACTGTTGGATTTGCGGATCAGCTCTCGCTCCTCCATCTCTGTGAGCACCTGTCGCAACTTGTGGTACTGCCCTGGAGGGACGCGCCGATAGGGAAGTCTGAACGGCCTGTCGTCAGACAGATGGATGCGATGGACAAAATCCTTTGCCAGTCCACAGTCCAGCTTACCCTTGGAAAAGACATCCTCATACCTGTGGATCAGTTGCAGTACCTGAGCCTTCCAGTGGTCTGAGACTTCACAAGAGTTGAGGTCTAGGTCCTCCAACCCCATCTTCTGCAAGCTGTCACGCAGGCTAGGGCAGGAGGGAGGGCTACTCTGTGCGTCGCTACACACTGTCTGGCTCTGGACCCTAAGGGTCTCACTTGGGTTTTGGTCAGAAGCCACTTCGAGATCTTCAACAGCTACACAAGCGGAAGCATCTGCTACCTTAGCGTTTCGTCTCAATGTGATAGGCTTATCACATGTGTTCAGGATTCGAACAGGGACCCACCTATCGCCACTCATAGAAACCACAGTTCTACAGACAATGACACCTTTTTTATGAGTTTGCGATTTTGGTGGTTCAACCAGAATGGCGCTGCCCTCGGAAAGGGGTGATGACGCTGGCAGTCTGCCCCATACAAGGTGCTCTTGCTTGGGGAGTAGAGTCACTGCCTGAGCTAGTTTGACAGTGCCAATGACATCTGGCATTTTGTCACCCCTCCACCGGTTAATGCCAGACAGCATATTCAGAAACTGCACTATTTCAGGCGCTTCTGCTGATTCGGGTTTGCTCAGGACTTGCCAGAAATGGGGGGACAGCCTGAAGTGTCTGAGGAGGTGTTTGATAACATTTGTCCCTAAAATCAACTGATCTTTCTGACCGGGGACCACTAGGGCAGGCACTCTGAACGTACAATCATACACTTCCATTTTCAACTCGCATATACTCTTGGGTTTAACCTGAACTCCACCACAGCCCACTAGCACAATGTCGGTACGAGTGTCGCTTAATTCCAATGCGACCCCAGCGCTCTTTAACTCTCGCTCCGCCTCTTCGCTCAAGGTACACGCCATGGAACCTGTATCAAGAAGGGCCTGCAAAGAGACTTTGTCATTCACCAATGCATTCGTGTAAAATAGGCTGTCTGCCTCATCAAGTCTTACTATATTCTGGGAAAGTACAACAGTACCAGGTGGGGCACACTTCAGGCTTTCTTTGTATACAGTCTGTATGTCATCACTGGGATTGAGGGTTTCACACTCTTCGCTCACACTGTCCCCTCTCAAGTGCAAGCACCCTAGTTTCCCTGGGGATTATTTTGCTGGGTAATGGGCTCAGCTGCTCTGGGGCAGTCTTTCCTCTGATGCCCAACCTCCAGGCAACCTAGACATCTCCTCTCTCTCATGCAGTGAGTGCGCGTGGAATGTGAGCTATTGCCACAAACCTGGCACGAAGGGAACCTGGCTGAGGCTAGAGGCTGTGGTCTAATTACGGGGTGGACAGGCTGGTTGGAGCACTCTAACACCCTCTCCAGCATACTGAGCACGCGGTCTAGAGCACTTGGGTCTGAAGCGGCAGCTCCAGCAGCCTTACCCGGGCTGTCCTGGGAACATTTTACTGTACCTACTTGGGCATGGTTCAGTTCAAACTCAGGCGACTCGCTTGTGGTTGTCGCAGTGGCCACGAGGAGGGGATGGGGTCTGGCAGAGCCCAGGCTCTTCTTTTTTGCATGACACTCTCTTTGGTGTTCATCAATGGCTTCCTGAACCTCCATTACTGTCTATTTACTGATGGGCTTACATTTGAAAACACAGGCGAGGCTGGGATCAGGACAATTTCTGATAAACATCATGGCTATCTCTGCCTCCATGTTCTCCATTTTGCCTCCCTGACGCTGTAAATGCTTGTCAGCTGCCTCAGCAGCGATATTAAGCCTCACCCAATAGTCTACTGGGAACTCTTTTGCAACTGCTTGGGTGGCATAGAAGTCAGCCAGTGGTTGACAGGAGCCAGGACTATCACTAAAATAACGCCTGAGTATGGCATAGATGGTCTCAGGGTTGGTCACTACACCAGAACATGAGTTACTTTTCAAACCCACCTTAACAATGTTTTTAGCTCTGCCGAGGAGGTGGTTTAAGACTTCATCCACCTGCACGGCTCTAGACAACCCTCTCTTCTCTAAGTACACTTCCATCATGTCTATCCACTCATGAACAGAGTACTTATCCGCATCATCACCTCTGTACATAGGTGGGTCTTTGATATCTTGTCGGACCACTAAGTTCACTTTGGAGAGGTCGAGAGTGGTGTCAGGGCTCTTAACTTTGGGGGACTCGGCTGGAGCTGTCTGGTTTGGACCAAGTGGGACTTGACTGGATAGTAGCCGGCTAGCGATTGATTCACCTATCTGGGTTCCCAATTCACCAATGAGCTCACGTAGCTCTTTGTGTGTGCTGTCGTCGCTCAAAGCAGGGGTTGAGGACTGGCGCTCATGAGCTTTATTTCGAATAATGTCATCTGACTCTGCTGGCTCATCATGCGACATTATAGACCTGTCTCTCACTTCATCTGCCCCAGACAGTCTCCAACCTCTCCCAGCGACTGGCGTGAAAAGGTTAAAGGAGTCTTGGCCCCTACCAGCCATGTTGCTTACAGGAGGTTAGCAATAACTACAAAGGGGATCAGAAACAAAAGGAATACAAAAATACCTATCACTCAGAAAAATACAACACAAGTAAACACGGCTCAGTTAGACTCTAACAGGTGTAACTGGGAGAAATGCCTACTAACAGAACACTGGAAATTTTTTGCTGACCCACAGAATAATTTTACTTATATTACAGGTGTCGGAAGTGTTCAGCTCAACCTCAGCGATCGGCAGCGGCTGATCAGATGCATCCGGGTCACGGCACCACTTTTATGTAGCAGATGTGAAATGGTCGACTGCGTTGTGACAACAGACACGGACTGGCTGGAAACAGGGTTTATTCCTATAAAACAGAGTGCAGCAGCAAAATCAGTGTCACACAGCGGCAGCAGGCTTCTCCTCACCCAGTGTGGAGTCCGTACAGCTCTGGCTAGGAAACCCCACACCCGCAATGTGGCCGCAGGTGGCGTTACACTGATTAATGTCCCACTTCAACAATGACACACGGGACCTCAGTTCCACAAAAAATAAAGTTCACACAATAAAAAAGTATAACCTATGTACAATACAGTTTTGAGAATGTTCACAATTCGTACATTATATCTCAGCTACACTCACTGTGAAACCTAAGCTCACCCTATCATATGACTTACTGCGGTCAAATGGCCCAAGATGTATGTGGGCATTAATGCGTCTGGGAAGGATCTCAGAACCGCATCATAGATGGATAGTTGGTGTCGTAAGCCCCGCCCTCTGTTCAAAGATGGTGGTGGCACGATGACCTGGATGACTGAGAATCTTCACAGACATACATGTAGGGAAAGGAGAAAAGTGATTACAGGCCCATTACATGTGTGTTGCTGCTGACTGGACCGAGCACATTCCCTTGGAAACAGTGAATGTTTTTCAGGCAGACGAACAAAAGTTGAGTCTCTCTCTGTTCAGTCCTAGAGCGATGTTAATATTGAAGTCTCCACAACTGATTTAGAAAGTGGAAGAATCAGCAGTATGTCAGCCTTCACTGCGTTAAATGCTTCCTCACTTCCTCTCTTTGTCTTTTATCAGTTTTATGAGTGCCATATATTTCCCATTTTTCATGAAGTGATATCATAAAAGCTGCATTGCAACTGCAATCTTAAGTAATGTTTTAGACTGTGTTCACTTCATAATATCATCATTTGCTGATTTACCTCTCCCAAAGCAAAGTATTTGGCCTCTACCTCATTCCCCATCACTGTAACTCAAATTAAAACAGGATTGAAACATTCTAGACATTTTTTTAAATATTTTTTAATATACTACTTTATTCATAGATATTTTCAGCTGGGACAAAGTAACACTGAAAGTATCTGTTGCACCTCTGTAGTGACATTGCATTGCAGCTGTGAATTATATGCCTTAAAACACCTGCTTTATGGACAGGAACACAGATGTAGGATTCCAACTTACAGCAAGAGTCGCTGTTTCCAACAGATGGGATGCTTGATGGAAACCTGGAAGAGGAGTATATATTTTGCTGTTCAATAAGCACGGAGGACCTCAAACATTGACATTTCTTAAAGCTGATAGCAGTGGTAGGGGATGGCATATTGTTCCAGCATATGTTAGTGCTGAGATGACCGGCCTTAAGTGAAACGCCGCCACCTGCTAGCAACGCCTAATGTATGAGTCCATATGTAAGCACCAGTTGGAGGGCAAGCCTCGCAGCGTTGCTGTGATCAACCTTTTTAATGAGAGGACAAATTTATGAAATGGCACAGGTGGTGCTGTGAACATATTACACTCATGTCTTTGAAAACTGGAAACTGTATAGAAATATTTTCTATGGCCTACATTACCTTTAGAATATAGAAAGCATTAATACTGTGAAGTGTTTAGGTATGAATGCCACTGATGCTGGTTTTTGTTGGTTCTGTTTGTTTTCTGTATGTCTCCATCTGAATTCCAGACTTTTTTTCCTTACTTGAAATGAAACGTGGGTTTACATAATCAGACAGCCATCCATGGGCATGCCCAAATGATATCTCTCCTTAACATTTTATAGGAGGTTTTTCAAATTTGGCACTCACTCGCTCAAAGGTAAGAGATCAAACTTCAATACAAATTCATGTCTTCCACACAAGGTAGAAAATCTGCTTGTAATTCAGCTCTGTTATTCAATAACAGAAGGTGGTGAACAAATGTTTGAATAGGTCTGGACAGATATGGATGTAAGTACGAAGCAGACTGCTTAGCAGATACATACAACTGCAGTCTTCATTTTTGTGAAAGTTCTTAAAGACGTGCAGAAAGCAATGGTGGCGTTGTGCTGGCTACATAGCAAGAAAGTTCTGGTTTTGAGCCTTTTTGTCAGCTGGGGTCTCATTTTGTGTGTGTTTTATTTCTAAATTATTTCTAAACTGGACACATCAAGTCATTTTTTTATTTTAAACTAAAGACTCTACAATAATACAGAGTAAGCATTTGGTGACAGCTGAAAAGAAAAACTCCCTAACAACAGGAAGAAACCTCTGTCAGAATTAGACTTGGGGAGGATTTAAAAGTAGAATGGGAGCCAGAGCCTTCAGTTTTCAGGCCCCTCTTCTGTGGAACCAGCTTCCAGTTTGGATTCAGGAGACAGACACTATCTCTACTTTCAAGATTTGGCTTCAAACTTTCCTTTTTGCTAAAGCATATAGTTAGGGCCTGCCGGCAGCATGGTGGTTAGCACTGTTGCCTCACAGCCAGACGGTCCTGAGTTTGATTCCACCACCTGGTCTGGTCCTTTTTGTGTGGCGTTTGCACATTCGCCCTGTGTTTCTGTGGGTTCTCTCCGGGTACTCCGGCTTCCTCCCACAGTCCAAAGACATGCAGACAGTGGGGTTAGGTTAATTGGTAACTTTAAATTCCCATAGGCGTTAATCTGAGTGTGAATGGTTGTTTGTCTCTGTGTTAGCCCTGCGACTGACTGATGACCTGTTCAGGGTGTAACCTGCCTCTTACCCTAAGGACAGCTGGGATAGGCTCCACCCCCACCGCAACCCTGAAAGGGATAAGTGGAAGAGAATGGATGAACACTTCCATCCAGTGCTCTAATGGGGTGATATGGTACTTTAAGGGCTTTAAGATAAGATGGGCCCGGATTATTCAAGAACATTCAAGCCAATATGGGCAAAATCTGCTCTCTCTTTCTAGTTGATCCAAAATGCTGCAGCATTTTAGCACTCCTGATAATAAATACAGTAGTCCAGCCCAGAAGAAATGCATAATGTTGTTTTCTATGCAGCACCTGAGAGAAGATGCTTCTGATTTTAGGGCTATTACACAAATGCAAGAAAGCAGTCCGACATATTTGTTCAAAATGTCCGTTGAAGTCCAAAGTAATGCCATCCAGAGTTTTATCTGAATTTGCTATGCCTTCTAATAATGCTGCCTAAGCAAAGCACGTATTACAAAACCCTGTAACACCACAATTAGACCTGTGTGGAGAGAACTCCTCATTTACATGAACAAATTGGAGTCGGTTAGATAGATTCAAACCAGTGCAGTGCAGTGCCTTGATTACATACGGCATCTGCTAATCTCTGTAGCAAAATAAGGCTATTTGAGTAAGAGTTTTACCCAACCTGCAAAGCCTCCAAGGCCAGACATGCTTGCTCAGGGTAGTACAGCACAAGCTGTGGCTTTGACTTCTGTATACCAGACATGTGAAATATTAGTAAATACAATTTCCATCCCATAAATGTCTACACTAATGTATTTGTTTAGCTGTTTATTTATTTGGTATATAGCAATACATTACACTGGTATATTTATTTTTTTACTACTGTGTAAATACTATGGAAAGAACACAATCACATCGAGTAAAATGGTAAATGGTTCTTATACAGCTCTTTTCTATCAGAGCAATCAAAGCGCTTTACACAGCTTACCTCATTCACCCACTCATACAAACACTGTGCTCTTTATATGTAAGGGCTTTCTATCTAACATTCACACACATTCATACTCTGATGGATGCATTGGAGAGCAACATGGGGTTAGTATCCTGCCCAAGCATATTTGGTATCCAGACTGGAGGAATCAAAGCACCAACCTTCCAATTAGCAGATGACCTGCTCTGAGCTATAGCTTACAAAAAACAGGGTTTAATAAACATTTAAAGGATTACAAAGACCAGCAATTTAATAACAATATAACATTATAATTTAGTTTGATTCTCCAGTTCTCCAATATCTAGCCAGTTTTACTAAGCTCCTTATATATTCTGATATATATGAAGGCACACATACAAGTGTGTGTGTGCAGGTGTGTGGGTATTTTTGTGAATTTTTTGATAATATATGGAATAACATATCGGAAACTGTGATTGTAGAACTCTTGGGTCAGCTTTTTCTCCCTTAAGACTTTATTTCATTGGACACGGTCATGTTTCGAGCCTAGATAAGACACTTTAAGAATAATAAACAGACTCGGCAGTAGATTTAAGTCATCAGACATACCAGTGCTTTGTGGTGAAGAGAGAGCTGAGAGTAAAAGTGAAGCTCTCGATTTAACAGTTGATCTGCGTTTCTGGTTACGAGCTTTGGGTAGTGACTGTAAGAACGAGATCGCAGATACAGGCGGCGTAAATGAGCTTTCTCCAAAGGTTGGCTGGCCTCTCGGCCATCTGGGAGGGGCTCAGAGTAGAGTCACATTGAAAGGAGTCAGTTTAGGTGGTTTGAGCATCTGACACGGATGCCTCCTGGGTGAGGTGTTCCGGTCATGTCCCATCGGAAGGAGGCCCTGGGGCAGACACAAGAGATTATATCTCTCGGCTGTCCCACCAGAAAAGCTGGAGGAGGCTGCTAGGAAGAGGGGGGTCTGCTTCTCCTGTGACTCAGCTCTGGATATGTGGAATAACTGGACGGATGGAGTGTCAGGGGCAGCAGTTCTGTAGTAATAATAATAATTACAATAAGTACTGTTGCCTCACAGCAAAAAGGCCCTGGATTTGAATCCACCATCTCTCACACACACGCACACACACACACACACACACACACACACACACACACACACACACAACGAGCTAATCATGAACATTTCCCCTTAAAATACAATCTTTAATTGCTGACAGTAGGAATTATACATATGCTCTTAGGCTAAACTTGGCCTTAATAGCATTAAAAATGTCTTTCATAACTATTAAGTGAATTTTGCATTTTTGTCAGTTTGAGAGGGCAGCAGTGCATAAAGAGCAATATGCAGTACTATACTCTGGCTATGTTTCAGTTCAGGCTTCACTTAAGCGTCGAAAGATTCACAGTAATAATAATAATAATAATACTTTTAAAAGAAACGGATTCTAAGGATTCGAGGCACTGAAAAGAGCTGGACTGCAAATCACCAAGCAGAACAGAACGTCAAGAGACCGGATATTTTCTAACACATTCATTCAGACAGCCAGAAACTGACTGTACACAACACATCTGTCTGTAATCACAAAATACGTCACAAACAGTGCTTCTTGTTGCATCTTAAAATGCAATGTGTGAACTGTTCCTCTTGAGTACTGAGATAGACAACAACCCACAATCCGCGTGTCAGCTCCAAGGTTGTTGTATAGCTTTCACTCCTCCACAATTCTTCAAAGTTAATGAAATCATTCTCACAAAGTCACTGGAGAGGTAGCTCTTTCTCAAGCTACCAAAAAGTGCACTGAGTAACACTGAATATTAAGAAAATGTAACCTGGAAACGTGTCATTGGTGTTTAAGGACACAGAAGACTTTGTCAGCTTGTGCATTCAAATTCAGAGTCACCTCCAAACACATTAGCTTTGGAAAGAAGGAGCAAACAGATGAAAACAGATGAAAGACTTTGGGGTTTGGGGCTGATGACTCATCTGGAAGTGTCACAAATTCGTGCTAACTGAATCTAATGGACTCTTACATTGTTGAATTGTATTATCACATCACTTTAAAACTATTTGAGGAAGAGCTAATTCAAAGTCAGAAAAACCTGCTTTGTTACTTTGTGTTCGCTGTGTTTTAAATGGTAATGAATGAGATATTTAGCTTTTTTCACAGCTGTATATTTCCTTTGTCAAAATGAATTAGAAATACAGTAATGTAGTAATAATTAGCTGTCCAGAAATCCTTGGCATGTTGATTGAAAAGGGTTTTATCTGCTTTTCTCTTTCAGGGATCCAAACCAGCCAGTTCCACAGGATACCAAATTCATCCACACAAAGCCTAACCGCTTCGAGGAGGTAGCGTGGACAAAGTACAACCCCAAGGACCAGCTCTACCTTCACATTGGCCTCAAACCTCGAGTCCGAGACCACTACCGAGCTACCAAGGTTGCGTTCTGGCTCGAACTGGTTCCACACCTTCACAACATTAATGAATTTTTTCAATATGTATCCACTACTACTAAGATACCTCCACAGGACACTACACCGTATCCTTATACCAAACGATTCCCGGGTAAAAACAACTGGCCCTCCACCACACGCCACCCGGGAGTTCCTTCTGCCAACACCAAGCAAACAACCAACCAGCGCAAGAGCGGGGACCTGACTGATGAGTCAACTGTGGTGATTGAGACCAAACGGGACTACTCCACTGAGCTCAGCGTCACGATCGCCGTGGGAGCATCGCTGCTATTTCTGAACATCCTCGCCTTTGCTGCACTCTACTACAAGAAAGACAAACGTCGCCATGAGTCCAACCAGCGCGTCCCCACCCCGCAGCGCAACTCTGCTCCAACCAATACTCCATCTACTGCCAATGACGTAGCCCATCTGCAGAGTGAGGAACTGATGTCTCTACAGATGAAGCAGCAACAGCTAGAACACGAGCACCACCATGAGTGTGACTCACTTCAGGCCCACGACACGCTGCGGCTCACCTGCCCACCAGACTACACACTGACTCTCCGCAGGTCACCTGATGATATACCACTGATGACTCCCAGCACCATCACCATGATCCCCAATTCCCTGGCTGGCATGCAGCCTCTGCACAATTTCAACACTTTTGGTGGCAGCCAGAACAGTACCAACTTGCCCCACGGCCACTCCACCACGCGGGTATAGCTCAGCTGGGACGGGACTGTGCCAGGTTCCCTCTGGATTAACAACTACCCACACGAGGAGAATATAAGTTATTCAGCAGATGTTATTTTGCTACCAAGCCTTCTTGAAAAGCATATACAATATAAAGTGATCATAAACTCACAAAACTATTCAAAATGAATGTTATTACAGTAATAACTGTTTGGAGCAAATTGTCACGAAGGTTTTCGAGGAGTGTTACCAAGACAAAGGGCAACCAGTGGATGACTGTTATATAATCTCATGAGACAAAAACAGCAGTTTCTATGTTGACAGACAAAGACGACAGTTGGTGAAAAGCAACAATGGAACACCATCTTTTCCTCCATGCACCTGACTTGGGCACATGAAATGTATTTATGAAAACTTTGTATAAAAAGAACACGAAAAAAGGTATATAGACATGAGTGGAAATACAAAAAGTTTTAAAGAAGAAAAACAATATTAAAATTGCTCCTGAAACTATTGTTTTCATTTTTATTTTGCTTGTGCTTTATGTTGAGGTTTGTGTAAATATACCTGAACATCGGTCATTCTTTCTTCCTGTTACGACTTGTGTTTCATTCATTTTCGCACAATGACCAAATTGCGATCACAATCCCACACTCGGAGAGTTGCACACTGCGGGTTCGCAGGTCACCACATACAGTACTGTCTCGTGCATTGCTTCGTGTCCACGTTTTAGATACTGCATGTAGAACGAGCTTTACTTTGCATTTCAGACATCTACTGTCTGACAGTATGGACTGACTCACTCCCATCACCTGCTGTCACCCTGTTATGCTTCCAGCAGTTTTCTGTCTCAGCACTGCCTGTGCTTACGATGTGACCAGCAATGTATTATTTAGAAATAAAAAGGCAGTGATTTTTTTGTATTAATATTAGTTGGATATGTTTGTAAAGAAATATATGTTAGATATTTTAAATTGTCATATGCTAGCAATATGTAAAGTATTGTGCCAGGATTGTGATATTTTGGGTTACAAAAAAGTGAATGAGTGTAAATATTAATGATGCTAATTATTATGAAATTACAACACGAGTAGTCATAACTCTCTTTCCATTTTGCATCCTATTATGAAAAAAGAGGCAGATGATTTTAAGCTACATTTGTAAATTCTATTAAATATATATTCATTTGGTCTATAAACCAGTCGAGCTAACGAGGGTTTTAATATAGAGTTGAAAAGTCCTTATTTAGTAGTTAGTCTTGTATTTATTTGCAGTTTTGCCTTCGGTAATACTACGCATATTTCTGGACACTTGTATAAAGTTTTTCTGCAACATTTTTAATAAAATATCACAGTATTTTCTAAATAAAAAAATGGGCGAGAGATAGAAAAGAAACATGGTTCAAGGTCTGATCGGATTATTTGTCTGGTGTGTGTTTAATTGGAGAGTATTGCCACTGGACAAAAGAGCACACGTCAAAGCGTTTTCACTCCTACAAAGTCACATTCACCTTTGCACACATATTTCTACAGCAATTTATATTTTATAGAAATAAACTCACACACAAGAGTTGCTGGATTAGAAGTTTATCTGGGTTTATTGTGCCACAGCCACCCTGATAATAAAAAAACAGCTTCACAGCAAGAACTCAAACTTTATCTGAAACAAGGATGTTGCAAAGGTAAGTCTTTCATGTTGTTTTAAGTGTAATTCTTTAAAATGTTCATCTTGTTACAATTTCACGCTCACGTTCTTCATCTGTGTTTTATTTAGTAAAAAACACTTTGATTTATTAAAACGTTCAGAAATTACTCTGTCAGCTTAACTAGTCATTTTTTTATCACAGTAAAAACAGTGATTAAAAACAAGTCTTTTGTTGTGATTCCACTGTCATAGGCAAGGCAAGTTTATTGTGTAGCACATGTATAGCACAATTCAACAACAAGGTGATTCAAAGTGCTTTACAGAGACATTAGAAACAAAAACAAATAAAAAGCATGATTTAAAATTGATTAAAACAAGCAAAGAAACAAACAAACAAAACAGTATATAAAATCAAAACAGATAAAATCAAAACAGATAAAATCAAAACAGATAAAATCAGTAGTTAAAATGTAAGTCATACAACAGTCATACAACAAAAGTCTGAAAAAAATACTTGATTAAGTAGAGAAAAAAATGAGCTAACACATGTAAAAAAAACCTTCTACAACTTATAGGGTCAAAATAATAATAACACAAATTTCACAATGAAAAAACAAAGAAGACACAAACACACACACGAATAGAGTTCCAGTATATTTGAAGCTTGCTTTTTTTGTTTTGTTTCATTGACATAATTATTGAGGCTTTAAGTATCAAATGAAATGTGTGTTCTTCAAGGGGAAATAAGGGGTTGTGCAAAATTGGAAACCAACATTTCCATCCATACGTACAAGTTTGGTGTGTGGAACTGACTGTGACTGTGCTACTGTCAGTGCCCTGTTTCCACCAGGTGACACTCATCAGTTAAATTCACCTCAGATTACCCTGTGGACAATCATGAGGACACCACTGGAGTGAGTGAGGAGTGAAATCAATGCAAGATGTCAAACTGAGGTAGAAGGATAACAGGATGGTCCATAAAGCAAAGAGTGGACCCTGTTGATGCCAGACTAGGAAATTAGTATCTGTCAATGGGTGAGAGCAGCCCACTCCATCCTGGCCTACACGCTTACAAAGGGCGTGGCACTCTTCCAATAAAACCATTTTCAATTTACAATGTATACCAGTATAATCTCAGATGACACCACACTAACCAGCAGTAGAAAAACTATTTAGTAGAATAATAACTATTTGCTTTAGTAAAAGTACTAAGAAACCAAGCTAAAAGTCCTTCAGTGAAAGTGTTAAAAGTATTTATTTGTAATTTTATGTATTTTTTCTGTATTATGTCATTAGATCATTTTTACTCTTGATTAACAAAAAATATTTTTTTAATTATTTTGCAGTAATTGAAAGAGGTAGCATTTTAGTTACAGTGAAGTTAAAGCACAATAGTTGCTATTACTGCATCACTCAGTCATTGTCAGTCAGCCAGTCGGATAAAGACTGCAGAAAATAAGTTATTATGGAGCCACTATTCAGCACGGGCCTGAAGCTGATCACACGTGACCACGTTGTTTGCACAGTCTGTCTCTGTGTAATCTAGTGGGACTGGCAACTGTTAAGGTTCAAAATATTGGGGATGGAGACAAGAGAAAAAACCACAATAACAACACTGGTCCGGCCGGGTCAAGTCAAACGATGATTTTAATGATCACACACGTGGGAGATGGACACTGATGCAGACAGCCTCAGATCTCAAAATGGTGGAGCATTGCTCAAACTCTTATAGCCTCTGGTGCCTCCACCTTATCATAAAAGCCTAAACATTCACATGCTTTCTCTCACACAGCGCCTAAGCTACGACCTTGGCTCCCTGTTTATCTGCTCCTGCTGAGTTGGGGCAGAAAACTCCAGTATGCTCTGTTCTCTTCTAATCAGAAAAATAAGGCGATGACTTTCTGCAAACAGTATTTTCTTATAACTCAGCAGTATAATGCATCATAAAACAATATCATTCATCCACAATAAATCAGCAGTCTAATATAATGCAAATCAGTTTAACAAATGCAATAGTTATCAGCTTCTTCTAATTCAGGAGAATAATGCAAACTAAAACGACATAATAATTCACAAGCTTTAGTTAGGGGTATAACTGTTTCTTGACTTTTCCAGTGCCTTTAATACCATCCGGCCCTGTATGCTTCAGGAAAAACTGAACAGGATGGAGGTGGACCCCTGCCTGGTGGCCTGGATCTCCGACTACCTCACCGACAGACCACAGTACGTCAGGCTGAAGGACATCACGTCTGACACTGTGGTCAGCAGCACAGGAGCACCACAGGGAACTGTGCTGTCCCCTCTTCTCTTCACCCTGTACACCTCTGACTTCTGCTACAACTCTGAATTATGCCACATTCAGAAGTTTGCAGACGACACAGCCATCATGGGGTGTATCTGGGACGATGAGGAAGAGGAGTACAGAAGTCTGGTGAGGAACTTTGTCGCATGGAGTCACACAAACCACCTGCAACTCAACACCTCAAAGACTAAGGAACTGGTTGTGGACTTCGGGAGGTCCAGAGAAGGTCCACTGCCGGTTCAGATAGAGGGGGAGGAGGTGGAGGTGGTCAACAAGTACAAGTACCTCGGGCTGTGGGTGGACAATAAACTGGACTGGTCATGCAACACAGAGCACCTGTATAAAAAAGCCCAAAGCCGACTGTACTTCCTCAGGAGGCTGAGGTCTTTTAACATCTGCAGGAAGCTCCTGAGGATGTTTTACCAGTCGGTGGTTGCTGGAGTACTTTTCTATGCTGTGGTGTGCTGGGGGAGCAGCACAGCAAAGAGGGACTCATCCAGGCTGGAGAAACTGATCAGGAGGGCTAGCTCTGTGGTCGGCATGAAGCTGGACACTCTGGTGACAGTGGCAGAGAAAAGGACATTAAAGAAACTGATGGACATTATGGACAATGCTGGGCATCCTCTGCACACGGCCATTAACAACCAGAAGAGTCTGTTCAGTGACAGGTTGCTTCTCCCCAAGACAAGAACTAACAGACTTAAAAACTCCTTTGTCCCACACGCCATCAGACTGTTTAACTCCTCTCTGGAGGGGAGAGGGAGGGGAAACAGGAGGACAAAGGAGGGGGGAACAACTAAGCTGTAGTGCCTCTTCACCTCACTGTACAATACCTTGTGCAATACTTTTTGTAAATAGTCAACAGTGCAATAGACTCAATACTTGAAATGTGCAATTCACTTGTATTTTTATTTTTATTCCTATTTATTCTATTTATCCCCTATATATATATATATATATATATAACAATTCTGTAACTGTAACTTCGGTCGTTGCTGTGGTTTTTTTTTTTTTTTTTGGAAGTCGAATTTCCCAGAGGAACCCGCCCGAGGGATTAATAAAGTTCTATCTTATCTTATCTTATCTTAACATGGCATAAAATAATATTATAATCTAACACAACACTGGCACAGGATGATGACTCAGCTCTCCTACAGCCAGTGAAATGTGCTTCAAAAGGGAAAAAACCCCTGGTATATTTAGTTTCAGATAAACACAAACCTAAAACAAGCACACTGGTAACCGGGACACTCTTCTTGCAAAACAGAAACACAAAGTGGGTTTTTACTGCTGTAAATAGAAGATGGAAGCATTCCTCATTTTCCTTTAGCTCTCCTTTTTTCCCAACCGGTCACATAGCAAATGTTTGCTCCAACCTGAGTCTAGTTCTGCCAGTTCTTCCTGTCAAAAGGGAGTTTTTCCTTCCCACTGTCACCTATGTTTGCTGATAGGTGGTTGTCTAACTGTTGGGGTTTTCTATATACAATTTTAGGGCCTTTACCCTACAATAGAAAGCGCCTTGAGGGGACTTGATTTAAATGAAACTGAAATGAATTAAATTGCAGTCTGTGCCCAACACATGAAATAATTTGACTCATGTTTAATTTTTGATCCTTGTCTTTCAGGCAGCATGTTTAAGCACTTGATCAACCAAATAAGGAAAAATTAGGAAGCTGATCCTGGCAAAATTTGAGGTTCACAGAGCATAGTTGTGAGGGCAGTGTCAGCCATTTTCAGCGCTTGCTACTTTTTTGTGCTGGCAACTGTTATTTGAGCATGACTTATTTAGCTGTTAGAACACCAAATGTCATGGTCCTGGGCCATGTTGGCCCAGTATTCTTAGTTTTTGTGTGTTTTGTATTTTGTTCCCTATTTATGCCTTGGTTCCTAGGTTGTTTAGTTAAGATGTTCCTTATTTGGTTACCTCCTGTGTGCCCCTGTGTATCTGTGAGCCCTCGTCTCTCCTTGTGTTTTATTCCATGTTTTCCCCAGCCCGTTATGTCTGTGTTCTCCCCGTGCTCTCTCTCCTCCTGTCTGAACCTCCGTGTACTTCCTGTTTTACTTTGACAGTCTCTCGTCAGTATGTGTCAGCTGTGTTCCCCGTGTGTTCCCACTTCCCTCGTTAACCCTCTGTGTATTTATGTCTGCGTCTCCCTCAGTTCGGTGTCGCGTTCTCCCTCATGACTGTGTGCCCGTCCGTGTGTTTCCTCGTAAGTCCGTTCCTTAGTACTTCCCAGTTTAGTTTCATGTTATTTTGTATCGCTGTTATCTTTTGTCAGCAATAAAGCTGTATTTTGAGTTCAGTCCTGTTTTGCGTTTGGGTCCTATTTCCTGCCTGCCACAGAGCCAGATCATGACACCAAATGCACATCACTGTGCCTCATAATTCCTCCTGACCTCAGCATTGTTGTTCTTCCGACTGTCATTTAGATGTTTCACAGTTTCAGGATTACACCATCAGTTGTGTCATTTATTGTTCAGGCTGAAGGTTTGCATTACACCTTTCTTTCTTCTATTGTATTTTTATCTGTATTTACTGTACAGCACTTTGGTCAGCCTTGGTTGTTTTTAAATGTGCTCTATAAATAAACTTGACTTGACTTGACTTGACTTTCTTCTAACACACTAATACAATGTGAAATGCTGCAAAACTTTAGACTGACTCCTGTTGTATTGTAGCTCTATGCTGCTTACTGAGTTAGAATAAATCGATACTGGTAGTCTAACGCTTGGAACTTTTGAAACACTGACTTTGCATCTGCAAACAGTTTGGTCTCTGCTAGCTAAGCTGAATTCTCGTACTTTTGTGGGTTGCTGTTGTGCTCCATCAGGGAAAAAATATACACATTGTAGAGGTGTGTTTGTGGAGCGTGTGTGCCCTTCCCTGACATGTGCATGCAGACGTAAACCGTTCAGTAACGCTTTCTTGAAATTCCCCTCTCACCCAACAGCACCACTTTCACTATTCAACCTATTGATCCTCCTTACAACAAGGCAAGCAAATTAGGTTTTGAGTTAAATGTGGATTGACAGGGGGAAAATTGAATTCTTTAGTAGTAATGTGCAGTTACTGAAATGCAGTAAATGTCTCCATACAAAGCTCCACAGTAAGTAAAGGCTGCCATATAAAATTCATTTAAGGGAAAAACCTTTCTTCATTAGCAAAACTGTTTGAGCAATAAAGTATGATCCAATAAACAAGTCTGATAGATACCAAGATGAATGCTTATTTAGAGAGCTGTGTGTCAAACAAAGAGGTGTGGATGTGCAGGCAGCCTTTTAATTGGCACATTGTTTATGCTTATGGGATGGTGGAGGTGGAGAGGAGTATTGCAGAGGTGAGGCGGCAGAGGGTGGTGAGGTGCTGAACGTTGTTGGAGACTTGACTAAAAGTTAATTAAGCTGGCAATAGTGCTCCATCACTCAGCCACGGTCCCAGAACTGTCATTCAAGCGCACCACTCTCCAGGCAGCCATTACCGAGGCATATCGATCCTCACAGTGACACGGTAGTGCACCAAATAGGAGCAAGTAGAGGTGTGTGTGTGTGTGTGTGTGTGTGTGTGTGTGTGTGTGTGTGTGTGAGAGTAACCAGGTGCAGCAAGAACCTCTGCTGTGTTCCTCAAACATGAATTAAAATGCAGGTAAATAACTCAGCAGTAAAGCCACTTGATTGCATTTCCCTCCCTGGGTTACTGGAGCCTCAATAGATGGATAAGAATGCTTCAAAGTCAATATATGTGCAGTTAGGTGGCAAGGAACCACGAAGGCAGAAATGGCCTGCAGAAATCCGCCTTAACAACTTTTACTTTGGAGAACATTGTCCTCAGCTCACATTCAGGTTGTTCTTTTCTCATCAGCTGCTGATTTCAAGAATTTTCTACATCACTTGCTGTCCATGTAATTGAGTGACTTAGTGTGATGGCAAAAAGGATCATGGGATTCATGCAGCTGAATCCTCTGCCATAGCATGCTTCTCAAATTTTCTAAAAATGACTCCTGGCATTAATGAATGTGAATCCTCTGCCACAATGCTTCATTATGGCAGAGGAATGTGTCATGCCCAACAGCATTAAGATTAGTCTGGCCTATTCCACCTGTCACAGGACAAGAGGCCGTGTGCACCCCGCAGGTGTAACACACAGAGATATAAAACCATTAACATTCATAGTCACACCTAATGTCAATTTAGAATCACCAATTAAGCTAATCTGATGTGTTTTTAGACGGTCGGAGGAAACCAGAGTACTTTGTGACTGGATGGCTAGTGAAAAGTTTAACCAGCTCATTGTTATCACCAGAGCTTCAGGTGGTGAAAAAGTAAATAAATAAAAATAAAAAACTTTATTGAGGCTAGCAGAAAGTCAATCCAAAATCCAAAAATCTAAACTGGAAGACATGAGGGAAGACAGGTGGGCAAAAAAACGTCAGTGGCAAATTTCAAAATAGCCGTATGTACTTCTTGGACTTGCAACCTGATGAAGGTGTCACCATCCCGGGTCGTTTGACCCAGTGTTTTCTTATAGTTTGATGTTTATGGTTTATGTTTAAGTTCATTTAGTTATCTTAAACTCATTTCTATTTTGCCTAGGTTGCCCTTATAGTTCATTGTTTATTAGATTCCCCCTGTGTTTGAGTCTCCCTCGACCTTCATGTGTTTCAGTGATGTCTTTGTCTCCCGTCTCCTCCTCTTTTACATGTTTTCCCCTTGTGACCCATTCCACCTGTCTTTCCCCCAGCCATCGTGTTGTGTTTGTGCTTAGTTATGTCCATGTCTCACCTCCAGTCTTCTTTTCCCTCTGTATATATTTATAGTGTGCGTGTTCCTCGTCGGTTCGTCATGTTAAGTCTGTGTGTCTTAATCTGTCATATGTTTAATGTCTGGGTGTCCTGTGTTGTCAAGCTCATGTTGTCATGTCTGCGTCTCATTATGTTTCCTGTTATATTGTGAAAAGTAAGGTAATAATCATAATAATAATACATTTTATTTATAGACGACTTTCAGACCCTCAAGGTCACTTTACAATTACACGTGAACAATAGCATAAAAAACATTTAAAAAATATATGTATATTTAATAAACATGGTGAAATAAAATTTAGACAGTCATAAAAGTATAAAGGCAAGTATAAAAACTGAGCAGGTAAAAATGGACTAAGACAGATCAGATGTATGCAATTCTAAATAGATGAGTTTTGAGACGTGATTTAAAAGTGGTGAGACAGTGTGTGGACCAGAGAACAAGTGGAAGTGCATCCAAAGTCTCGCGGCAGAACAACTAAAGGCTCTGAGTCCAATGGTAGTCAGGCGAGCAGGTGGAACCGACAGAAGGGAAGCTGAAGAACAGCGGAGTGTACAGGGAGTGCAGAATTATTAGGCATGTTGTATTTTTGAGGAATAATGTTATTATTGAACAACAACCATGTTCTCAATGAACCCAAAAAACTCATTAATATCAAAGCTGAATGTTTTTGGAAGTAGTTTTTAGTTTGTTTTTAGTTTGAGCTATTTTAGGGGGATATCTGTGTGTGCAGGTGACTATTACTGTGCATAATTATTAGGCAACTCAACAAAAAACAAATATATACCCATTTCAATTATTTATTTTTACCAGTGAAACCAATATAACATCTCCACATTCACAAATATACATTTCTGACATTCAAAAACAAAACAAAAACAAATCAGCGACCAATATAGCCACCTTTCTTTGCAAGGACACTCAAAAGCCTGCCATCCATGGATTCTGTCAGTGTTTTGATCTGTTCACCATCAACATTGCGTGCAGCAGCAACCACAGCCTCCCAGACACTGTTCAGAGAGGTGTACTGTTTTCCCTCCTTGTAAATCTCACATTTGATGATGGACCACAGGTTCTCAATGGGGTTCAGATCAGGTGAACAAGGAGGCCATGTCATTAGTTTTTCTTCTTTTATACCCTTTCTTGCCAGCCACGCTGTGGAGTACTTGGACGTGTGTGATGGAGCATTGTCCTGCATGGAAATCATGTTTTTCTTGAAGGATGCAGACTTCTTCCTGTACCACTGCTTGAAGAAGGTGTCTTCCAGAAACTGGCAGTAGGACTGGGAGTTGAGCTCGACTCCATCCTCAACCCGAAAAGGCCCCACAAGCTCATCTTTGATGATACCAGCCCAAACCAGTACTCCACCTCCACCTTGCTGGCGTCTGAGTGGGACTGGAGCTCTCTGCCCTTTACCAATCCAGCCACGGGCCCATCCATCTGGCCCATCAAGACTCACTCTCATTTCATCAGTCCATAAAACCTTAGAAAAACCAGTCTTGAGATATTTCTTGGCCCAGTCTTGACGTTTCAGCTTGTGTGTCTTGTTCAGTGGTGGTCGTCTTTCAGCCTTTCTTACCTTGGCCATGTCTCTGAGTATTGCACACCTTGTGCTTTTGGGCACTCCAGTGATGTTGCAGCTCTGAAATATGGCCAAACTGGTGGCAAGTGGCATCTTGGCAGCTGCACGCTTGACTTTTCTCAGTTCATGGGCAGTTATTTTGTGACTTGGTTTTTCCACACGCTTCTTGCGACCCTGTTGACTATTTTGAATGAAACGCTTGATTGTTCGATGATCACGCTTCAGAAGCTTTGCAATTTTGAGACTGCTGCATCCCTCTGCAAGATATCTCACTATTTTTGACTTTTCTGAGCCTGTCAAGTCCTTCTTTTGACCCATTTTGCCAAAGGAAAGGACGTTGCCTAATAATTATGCACACCTGATATAGGGTGTTGATGTCATTAGACCACACCCCTTCTCATTACAGAGATGCACATCACCTAATATGCTTAATTGGTAGTAGGCTTTCGAGCCTATACAGCTTGGAGTAAGACAACATGCATGAAAAAAAAAAAAGGTAAATGGCCTGTATTTATATAGCGCTTTACTAGTCCCTAAGGACCCCAAAGCGCTTTACATATCCAGTCATCCACCCATTCACGCACACATTCACACACATGAAGAGGATGATGTGGACAAAATACTCATTTGCCTAATAATTCTGCACTCCCTGTATGGCATAGAAACTGAACATTTAACAGTGTTTCCTGAAAACTCTATTCTGTCTGATCAATTTTAATCATTAAAACTTACAATTATCCCCACACGGCAGTGGGGAATGCATGTCATTACAGGAGATGACTTTCTGAAACTGCTGTAACTAAGTTTAAGACTATACTTCTACAACTGCATCCCAGACCCCGACCAGACGGCCAACTCCTCCTCCCGATCCCCTGCTCCAGACGGCAAACAGAGAACAGGTCTGAGAAGACCCCATACCTCACTCCGCCTGCTCATATGTGGTGTTGCTGCGTGCTGTTTAAAACATGGGAGCAGCCAATCAAAGAAGCCCAGAGGGATTGACCTAATGTGGTGGGAGAGGCTGTATCAAGAATAATGTGATCTATCAGACAGTCTCTATATTGGTTAGAATGAAGATTATTTTTAGTTTATGTTCATGAGGACACACTCTAAAAACTAAAAGTGACATTTAATTAAAATTTTTGAGGGAACACTTTTACACTTAAAAATATTGAGTAGATTGGAAACCAGCCAAATCTGTTCAATATACTTGATCAATTAAATAACTAAAGCTTAAACATATTAAGTTGAAATGAATAATTGTAGTTGTTAAACAAACATGAAAAAATTGAGTAAATAACACTGACATGCTTGGTCAATGTAACTGAAATATAGATGGTCAGTTAATCCAAAATTTTGTTCCATCTACTTAATACTGTAAACTGGATGTAATCAAAATTGTACATCATATTAAGTATGGTAAATGGCCTGTATTTGTATAGCGCTTTACTTAGTCCCTAAGGACCCCAAAGCACTTTACATATCCAGTCATCCACCCATCCACACACACATTCACACACTGGTGATGGCAGCTACATTGTAGCCACAGCCACCCTGGGGCGCACTGACAGAGGCGAGGCTGCTGGACACTGGCGCCACCGGGCCCTCTGACCACCACCAGTAGGCAGTAGGCGACCGAGACTGTTGGTGCCAGGGCTCGAACCAGCAATCTTCTGATCACAAGACGAACTGCCAACTCTTGAGCCACGATCACACGAATAAATTCTTTACAAATCCTACCATGTGGATTCATGGATTTTTTTTCACATTCTGTCTCTCACAGTTGAAGTGTACCTCTGGTGCAAATTACTGACCTCTGTCATCATTTTAAGTGGGGGAACTTGCACAATCGGTGGCTGACTAAATACTTTTTTGCCCCACTGTATGTTCCAAGTATTTAATTCCTTTACCACTCCAGTCTGGGAAGTTTATCATATTAGTGTTTTGTAATATGTCAAGGTTGTTCCAGATAGGTGTACGTTTGCATGGGATTAATGAAGTCATTTTTAGAAACTCCCACCATGCTGTCAGAGAAGTGCTGATGTTGATGCTTTTAAAGCATTCATGTCGTTGGATGTTTGAGCTGATAAATGGTAGGTCTGAGATCTCTAGATTATTGCAGAGTGCTTGTTCTACATCTAGCCAAGGTTCATCTAAGAGGGTATGTTTTAGCCATCCTGAGATAAACTGAAGCCTGTTGGCTAAGAAGTAGTGCTGAAAGTTAGGCAGCTCTAGTCCTCCTTTATCCTTGGTCTTTTGTAGTGTTTTTAAGCTTATACGCGAGGGTTTATCCTTCCAAAGGAATTTAGAAATAGATGATTCCAGAGATCTGAACCAGTCTGGTGACAGTTTACTCGGGATCACTGAAAATAAATAATTGATGTTTGGCAAGACCATCATTTTTATTGTTACACACTGTTTATTCAACAATGAAAAATACAGTTCAGTGTGATTAGAAATAATATTAATGAAAACTTTCTGTTCTGAACAATTTCAGAAAATCACTTTGGATGAATTAGACGGATAGATTAGACTGTGGAGCTTTTGTTCAGAGTAGTAATCCCTTTTAAATTGAATGTAACATTTTCAGAGCCAAATTTGCCACTTAACCCATTTCACAGAGGTAAATAATTGCATTAAAAATAGTGGAAAAGCTCAAGGTCTTTGCTAAATCATCACTCTGGTTAGTGCAAATGGATGCAAATGCACATTGATTGTTTTATTCTATCATTCTTATGTGATTTCTCTTTTCCTGCTTCACTCATAGGCTCAGCAGCACGCTTAATAAAATTTTTTAAATAAGGTGGAGTAGGGTCTCTCATCCATTCTCTCCCTCAAGGGGTCAGAATATTAATCAGAATTTGAGTCGTAGGCTACCAGCAGTCCTGTTTTTGAATTTTGGTCTCTTTAGTTAAGTTTGCTGATATTATTTTTGAGGAGAGCACGACTCTGAAGCCCATTTGGATCAGATCTTCATCTTTTGTTTGTTTTTGCTCTGGTTTTCACCCTCTTTTTTGTTTTCAATCTATTTGAGGAATTCTTTTTTGTAATATTAAAAGTTCCTTTATCTGCAGTAGCACTGTGGCATCTTAGGTTCCATTGAGACATACATTAAGACACTAACACTAAGACAATTTAACACGATGCTCTTGTTTAGGTCTGTGTTCATTATTCCCGGTTTTTCATCATTGCAGGGTGCTACCCTGTGTAGGAAAACAAAGACAGAGAGTGAGTTTCCCTCTGATGGAAAACATAAAACATAAAATGTAGGACATGGAGGTCAGGTTTGATGATATTTTTCCCTGCTCTCAGTCGCCAGATGAAACAGCAGAGATGATTTATGGTGGCTGGCTGGCTGGAAGCAGCGCAGGGAGCAGTGTTTTCACTGGCCCCAGCAGACACAGCTAAAATTGGGTTACTCACAAAATGTAGGGTCTGTCTCAGACTAATAAATTTAATCATGGCCTTCTTCCCTGCAGGTTGTTTTAATACTGTCGGATTACAGAGGTCTCTCATCTCTCCCTGTCTCTTTATGGCAGACACAAATGTAGTCCTGTCAATATGGCTACAGCACAAACATGTAGGATTCTCAGAGGAGAGTCGAGATTGTTTGTTTCTCTGACCAGCTTTAAACATAAATTAAGCTCAGACTACAATTTTATACCGATTGCTTGAACAATTTTCTAGTTTTCTAGAAAGCTTCAGTCTGACTAGCTCAAGACCAAACCATTTAAAAATATTTACCAAGACATATTTTAAAAGCTCTGTTTCTAAAACATGTTACTGATGATGCAACATACCGAAAGTCCCCTCCTCTCCTGGAAGAGCATAATTGGAATCTGACTGCAAGGACTTGCTCTCTTTCAGCCACAAGAGCATTAGTGAGGTTCAGCGTAATATTAGTAGATAAGGTCTGGTTTCTAGCTTACAACTGAACAGCCATTTCATTACATTTTATTTAGCATCACGCCCCATGGTCATGTTAGCTGATTTTAACACTGTCACTGTTCTGGGAAGCAATGTTGTTGGTTAAGTGTCCACATTACATTAAATGAACATCCTGCATGTTTTCAGTACCTGGAAGAAAAAAGATTTCATTAGATGTATGAGACCTAAAAATGTATGTCTGGAGTTAGAGTTCATTACTGTTAGGCCCTGCTGCAGTTTGACCCCTGAATAGAATTTAAAAGAGTGTTAGTCAAGTAGAAGTTTCAGGTATCTGTAACTTTTTACCTTTACTCCTTACAGTTTAACACAAACATCTGCTCTTTCTACTTACATTAAGTTTAACAGCATCATTTATAGTGTCTACACTCAGGAGTTAAAGTGGCTGAAATGTGTGCAGAAGTCTGTAAGTCATGTACTTCAGCATCTAACTACTGTTAGAGAAGAGCGGTGAGCAAAAAAGGAGTAAAGTTTTAAGTGGCAGGCAGTGTTGGGTGTAATGCGTTACTAAGTAACGCGTTACGGTAATTAACCCTCTGATGCATGAATTATGAAAGCCTTGGTCAAGATTTTTTTCTTAAGTGCTTTTATTCTTCTCAGGACATGAAAAAAAATGTTCAACTCTTTTTTCCCCAAAAATATGTTTTTTTATAAAGTTATAAACTTGTCCACTCCAGTGGACTACATGCGCCTGAGCACTTAGCATGAAATACTGTGAATTTACTATAAAAATTTATTACCTTGTGTTCTATTGTAAATATACAAACACTTGTTTGCTTGTATCCTTTGAAAAACATCTCAGCAATTTTTTTGGAACTTTCAACTCATAAGGCCCCAATGTTTAGACGTAAATAACAAAACCAATCAACAGTCCTAGCTGTGAATCCTACACCTGAATATGGCAAACTATCTCCAACAAGAGCAACATTTTTGAGTCTACACAGTTCTATAACGATGCAGGACAGTATTACCAAGCCCTTAGTAGCATGCTGGAAGAAAACACAAACTGACATCTTAGTCTCTGCATCTCCAAACACTTCTGTGTTCATCACACCTAGGCTGTCCGTAGTTCCTATGTCTCTGTTCTGCTCTGGCAGCCACTCTCATCATCACTGGACTTATCACTGAACTCATCATCACTGCACTCATCAATGAAATCATCATCACTGGAGCTGGATGGAATTTCCTGGACTATTCTGTACGCTGCCTTATTCTTTGCTGCATTTGAAGTCTACAAAATATGATAAAATAATTATTATAGTAACTCAAACTACAGCTGATCTGCACAGAAATATACATTTTAAATGAGTAGCTTATAAATGTAACAATTATATGCTTACTTATAACCAAAACAGTCCCAAAAAACAGTGAGACAATTTATGACTTATGTTAAAAAAATATAGTGGGTAATGCATGATGTCCACTACAGTGGACACATGGTTAATCGTAGTTTTCTACATATTAGACATAACAATTTCTTATTCCAAACAGATAATATCCTTCCCTAGATGTTACTGCATATCATCATATTTTTTTTACCTGTTGGGCTCTTTTAGCATAGAAGGATTGACAGGATATGCCAGCAGTGGTCGGCAGGGGTGACAGTTTGTCTGCCATCTTTGATTCAGAGGAAATTTACTTGCAGTTGCACTAACTGAACACTGAATTGACCTCAATGGAGCATGGCAGCAGAGAGCACTCTAGAGGCTAATATGCAGTTCCACCATAGAAACCAATGCATTAAAGAGATATGTACGTTTTAGTAGCTGTCCACTCCAGTGACCACTATGCATCAGAGGGTTAAATTACTTTTCCACTGAAAAAGTAGAGTAACTAATTACTGTTCATTTTTAGGTATTTTAATTACAGTTACTTACAATGTACTTGCGTTACATTGTAAAATAATTAAACTCGCTGAATATCATTATTTAATTTCCATAATTTGTCTTCTAAACGTAGAAGTAAACTCTGCCGCTTTAACATCGCTGTAGTGCAGCTGCGCGTCATTTTGAAATGGACATATTCCCGTCTCTTCACTTTTCTGAAACAAGCAGACAAGAACATTACAGTAATATGTAAGCTATGTCCTGGGGAGAAAAAACTATCGGCTGCTGTTAATAGCACAAGTAATCTACTGAAGCGCCTGACACAGAGCATAGACGAACATTTCTGAGTGATTCTTGTTCATCATCCATGGATAACACCGCAGCAACTCCTGCTAAGCAGCAAAACCTGATTTTACTTCAGCAGCACAGAAAGCGTCTGAAGGTGAGCTTAAAAAATGATTGCAGGCTACATTGTGGAAGAGATGCTGCCGCTGCGTACTGTAGAGTCTCCGTCTTTAAAAAAAAATTTGTTATTTAAAGAGTTTAATTTCTATTGTTTGCCACTCAAGGTTTATAGGGATTTTAAGAAGTATTTAGTTAAATTACTTATTTGGTGTTGGCCAGAGGGGCCGATGGCGCGATATGGCAGCCTCGCTTCTGTCAGTCTGCCCCAGGGCAGCTTTGGCTACAACTGTAGCTGCCTCCACCAGTGTGTGAATGTGAGAGTGACTGAATAGTGGCATTGTAAAGCGCTTTGGGTGCCTTGAAAAGCGCTATATAAATCCAATCCATTATTATTTAGTAATTAAGTTACTTTTCTGACACAGTAATTAGATAAGTATTTTAAATACAATATTGACTTAGTAATTAGTAATTAGTAATTAATTACTTTTTTAAAGTAACTTACCCAACACTGGTGGTAGGTAATTTCAAATGTTAGATTTTTAATAGCTGAAGAAATGTCAGCAAACACACAAAGTGATCGTATGCAGTGTGTCATTGTTGGGTAAAGGTCCAGCTGTTATAGTTCCCACGGAGAGAAAACAGGGGTAGAGATGTTTAGATGTGGAGATAAATGGTAGAAGAGAGGTTAGATTTAAAGGTAGGGACTGCTCAGTGACACTTGAAAAACTGCAGATTTAAAAATGACCTCTAATGTCATTATTTGTAATAACTTTGTTGGATCTGTATATGATGTGTTTTGATAAATAGTTTTTCACATTGTGAAACTTCATTCAAAACAAACTAATTACATGTATACCAATGTTGTGTTCTTCAAGTGTTGCATGAAAATACTCAACAGTTTTGTGCAAGATAAAGAGGTTATCTTAGAGTACTGTGGTGAATCCACAATAAATATGTGTTTGAAAAACAGAGGGAACAACACATAATTTAGTGATTTATAAGGCTTCAAAAAAGGTTAGCTCCTTGTTTCTCTGGATTGTGACTATAACAGTCTGGACTGACAAAGTGAAGCCTTTCCCTTCTAAAGAGGACAAAATCTCTTTGACCTGTTTATCTGAGTGATGATGTAAACTGGATCACATCACCATCCAGGTGCTGAAGCCACAGGAAGCTTCTGAATCTGATCGGGACCACAAAAAAGGAGGAGAGCACGTTGATCATCTGTCAGGAGGAAAAAGATACGCTGCAGTGACAACCCAAAGAGACTGGATTGATTTCCAGCTCCCCATCTCCTCAGACCAGTTAATACACACAGAGGATGGAAAATAACACCTGCATGTGGCCAATATATCTGTATCTACCACATGAGAGTAAACGCATATATACTCACCACTGTTATGTATCATGGCGCAGCAAACATGCCCATCTCTAGACCCAGCAGTCTTAGTTAATTATAGGCCATTTCGTCACTCATCCAGGTGATGTCTTCAGTCCTCTTTTTGGGATTTCCTTACCTGGTTGATTGAGCATTCATCAAGACGTTTGTATCTAACATTCACACACATTCACACTCCAATGGATGCAACTTAGAGTTAGGGTGTATATATAATTCAGTTTTATTTGTAATTGTATGCATCCTTTTAACAGGAAGAAGCCTCTGGCTCATGGAGGAGCAGCTATTTGCCACAAGGGGAGGAAGAAAGGACGCAGACTCTGTAGAAGAGCCAGAAATGATTAAAAAAAAGTAATGTATAGAGAGTGAAAACAGGTGAGTGAGGAAGGAACTGCCCCCAGCAGACTAGGCCTATTGTAGCATAACTAAGGAAGGGTTCAGGGTCACATGAGCCATTAGCATTTATTAAAAAGAAAAGTTTGAAGCCTAATCTTGAAAGTAGAGATAGTGTCTGTCTCCTGAATCCAAACTGGAAGCTGGTTCCACAGAAGAGGGGCCTGAAAACTGAAGGCTCTGCCTCCCATTCTACTTTTAAATACTCTAGGAACAACAAGTAGGCCTGCAGTGTGAGAGCGAAGTGCTCTGATAGGGTGATATGGTACTACAAGGTCATTAAGATAAGATGGGGCCTGATTATTTAAGACCTTGTATGTGAGGAGCAGGATTTTGAATTCTGGATTTAACAGGAAGCCAAAACAGGAGAAATATGCTCTCTTTCTAGTCCCTGTCAGGACTCTTGCTGCAGCATTTTGGATTAGCTGAAGGCTTTTCAGGGAATTTTTTTGATAATGAATTGTAATAGTCCAGCCTGGAAGTAATAAATGCTTGAACTACTTTTTCAACGTCACTCTGAGACTCTGAGATTTTTCTCATTTTAGAGATGGTGCACAAATGGAAGGAAGCTCTCCTACATATTTGATCAATATTCACATCACAGGTCATATCCTTGTCAAAAAGTACTCCAAGATTCCTCACAGTGTTAGTTGAGGACAACCTAATGCTATTCAGTGTAAGTATCTCAGACATATGTCTTCAGGGCATTCCTGCAGTTTAACTAATTGGTCATCACTGGTCATTGCATAGCAATAAAAATGTAAGCTATGTCTGAACAACATATCAGAGCCTGACTTCCTCCTGACTTTGATCCCCATGAATTTGCATACAGACCAAACTGATCAATGGATAGTGCCATTTCCACTGCTAAGCCACCTAGAGCTCTGAGGACCCTCAGTCAGAATGCTTTTCATAGACTATACAGGGAGTGCAGAATTATTAGGCAAATGAGTATTTTGTCCACATCATCCTCTTCATGCATGTTGTCTTACTCCAAGCTGTATAGGCTCGAAAGCCTACTACCAATTAAGCATATTAGGTGATGTGCATCTCTGTAATGAGAAGGGGTGTGGTCTAATGACATCAACACCCTATATCAGGTGTGCATAATTATTAGGCAACGTCCTTTCCTTTGGCAAAATGGGTCAAAAGAAGGACTTGACAGGCTCAGAAAAGTCAAAAATAGTGAGATATCTTGCAGAGGGATGCAGCAGTCTCAAAATTGCAAAGCTTCTGAAGCGTGATCATCGAACAATCAAGCGTTTCATTCAAAATAGTCAACAGGGTCGCAAGAAGCGTGTGGAAAAACCAAGGCGCAAAATAACTGCCCATGAACTGAGAAAAGTCAAGCGTGCAGCTGCCAAGATGCCACTTGCCACCAGTTTGGCCATATTTCAGAGCTGCAACATCACTGGAGTGCCCAAAAGCACAAGGTGTGCAATACTCAGAGACATGGCCAAGGTAAGAAAGGCTGAAAGACGACCACCACTGAACAAGACACACAAGCTGAAACGTCAAGACTGGGCCAAGAAACATCTCAAGACTGGTTTTTCTAAGGTTTTATGGACTGATGAAATGAGAGTGAGTCTTGATGGGCCAGATGGATGGGCCCGTGGCTGGATTGGTAAAGGGCAGAGAGCTCCAGTCCGACTCAGACGCCAGCAAGGTGGAGGTGGAGTACTGGTTTGGGCTGGTATCATCAAAGATGAGCTTGTGGGGCCTTTTCGGGTTGAGGATGGAGTCAAGCTCAACTCCCAGTCCTACTGCCAGTTTCTGGAAGACACCTTCTTCAAGCAGTGGTACAGGAAGAAGTCTGCATCCTTCAAGAAAAACATGATTTTCATGCAGGACAATGCTCCATCACACATGTCCAAGTACTCCACAGCGTGGCTGGCAAGAAAGGGTATAAAAGAAGAAAAACTAATGACATGGCCTCCTTGTTCACCTGATCTGAACCCCATTGAGAACCTGTGGTCCATCATCAAATGTGAGATTTACAAGGAGGGAAAACAGTACACCTCTCTGAACAGTGTCTGGGAGGCTGTGGTTGCTGCTGCACGCAATGTTGATGGTGAACAGATCAAAACACTGACAGAATCCATGGATGGCAGGCTTTTGAGTGTCCTTGCAAAGAAAGGTGGCTATATTGGTCGCTGATTTGTTTTTGTTTTGTTTTTGAATGTCAGAAATGTATATTTGTGAATGTGGAGATGTTATATTGGTTTCACTGGTAAAAATAAATAATTGAAATGGGTATATATTTGTTTTTTGTTGAGTTGCTTAATAATTATGCACAGTAATAGTCACCTGCACACACAGATGTCCCCCTAAAATAGCTAAAACTAAAAACAAACTAAAAACTACTTCCAAAAACATTCAGCTTTGATATTAATGAGTTTTTTGGGTTCATTGAGAACATGGTTGTTGTTCAATAATAACATTATTCCTCAAAAATACAACTTGCCTAATAATTCTGCACTCCCTGTAGGTCTGTTTTCATTACAGTCATACCTGAGATGCTTATAAATTAAATGGCTGTCAAATGGGATGACTGCTTACATTTGTCTGTATACACCAAGTTCACAGTGCCTCCAGTTTTGCTGTGTGTTACAATGACAATAAACGTATCTTATGTAGTCTCAATACCCCCTAGGAGGAGGATGCATAATGTAAATAGAACTGGTCCTAGTACTGAACCCTGTGGAACTGGCATAACTGTCTGTCCTTGCATCAGATTGGCAATCTGCCTACGATGTACCCCACTTTTCACCAGCCCACCCTAATAAGGATAAGTGGAACAGAATGGATACATGGAAGAAATTCAAATTTTTCAAAGCTAAATCAAGATTGTCTAAATTATTGATGCACCATTTCCTCTCCAGCTTATGAGGTATCTGCTTTAAGGTACAGATAACCTATTGAAAGTTACACCGGAGAGTCAAGTACGTCTGATTTAGTATCAAGAGTCTAATGCAGTGAAGATGCAATACTGTTAACAAGATAAGCGACCTCTTGCAGGAAAACAAATGTGCACCTTTTGGATATGCCAGAATTTATCAGCAGTCCTATGAGGAACAACAAGAAACGGTTGCTGAAGCTAAAGATTTCAATAAATTCTTCCTTTTTCCAACCCGGCCTGTAAAGTTGTTACTCTTTTATGTTCAGTTCAACTCAGTTTTATTTATATAGTGCTAGCAGTCATCTCAAGTTTATATTGTTAATATTGTAAAGCAGAGACCCCACAATAATTTAAGAGATCCCATAATATTACATTAATTATCTGTTCAATAAGCACATGACTAGTACAGCTTCTTGGGGGTTATTTGTGAAGTCAGATGGTGTTTGTCTGAAACAGAAACGTAAATTATTCTGTTGGTTGTTTTTTTAAAATAATTTGTTTCACTGCATATAACCTGCATATATATATATATATATATATATATATATATTAGAGATGGCACGATACCACTTTTTTATGTCCGATACCGATACCGATATCATAAATTTGGATATCTGCCGATACCGATATGAATCCGATATAGTGTTTTTTAATCAACAAAACTGTTTTTTTAAAATATCTTGCTGCATTTTGTATAAGTTCATACTCAAGTTTAAAACAACAACAACACTAAAGCTATTCTGTTATACCTGTATGCAAAAAAAATATTTCATAGTTCAGCAATACTGATCAATCTAATAAACTTAAACCTACACCATCCTCCCTATTCTGGTATTTTAAAGAGTACTTAGCATAAATATTAAGCAACCTAACTAATAGGGTTCCAACTCCCAGCAACAACAAAAATAAATAAATAAAAAATAGGGAACCACCCCTCACGCTCCACCTCATGATGCTTAATCGACGTAATCAACCTTAATTTGATGCAGTGTGAAAAAAAAAATGCACAGAAATCAATTATTTTTCAAGAAATATTAAATAGATTCAACATCTTTCTTCTACAGAACTGCAGACTGCACAGATGGTACCTTCCCAAAGGAAAAAGTACTATACCTTACTAGGGTATACTATATATTAGACTTAATAGTTACTATATACAGTAATGGACTTCTATTCATTTTACATCAAATTAAAACTTTGGGTGTCAGATAATTATTTATTAAAAGCTCGACATTTTAAATGAGAATAAGAAAGAAAAGTATGTCTTTGTGCCCCCTTTTCCCTGTTAATGCCCTATCGGCCCCCCTGGCTAAACTTTGCTAGATCCGCCCCTGCACAGTTACCAGAGTCAGCTACGTAGAAAAAGATCCTCGAGTAGAAAGTAATAATAAATAAATTCTAACAACAGCTGATCAAGCTTAAACGTGCTGCTGTTGTTCAGCCGCTGGTTTGCTCTTTCTGGTGCAAAGTGGGCCAAAAACAAAGACGGACTCGTGACAGAAAAGCCGATCAGCTGATCATTAAGCAGTTTCATGATTGAAGTAGCAGCAAGAGGAGGCAGTCGCTCCATATATCGTTTGTTAAGCTTAACGCAGGAATGCTTTACAAACATTCAGAGATGGACTTACACACTTGCTTTACTTCTCTCGGGATAACTTTGTCGGAGATGAAATGCCGGGTTGCTAGCGAAGCTCCACATGCTATCCAGACCACGCCACAGCCGCTCTATCACGTGATGCATACTGCTCCGACGTGCTAACGTTCTGAGGTGAGTTACGGCGTGTTGCAAGTTTTGTGAGGTGCTTTCGTGATATTTAATGGATCGGATTACATTTTTTATTTTTCTCCGATATCCGATCCAGTAATTTAGGTCAGTATCGGACCGATACCGATAGGGATCGGTCCATCTCTAATATATATATTGGGGTGCAACGATACACAAAATTCACGGTTGGGTTCGGTTCGATACTTTGGTGTCACGGTTCGATATTTTTTCGATACAAAAAAAATGTTCATGCCTTTTTAATTTGTCATTTATTAAAATTATAAATATATATTTTAACTCAAAAGTACAGTTTTTAAATTTAACCCTAACCCTTGTGCGTGTTTTTTATTTTGACAGCGAATGCGCACCTGCGGACCACTTATGTGCAGCCCTGGTTATTTAGCTCGTCATATTGCAGCCACAGAAATTCTTTTGTCCATGAAACCATAAAGCTGCACTTTCTTGTTGCCTTATAGTCTGATTTGTCATAACTTCTCCGTTTTGTGGTAAGCTTTTCTTTGGCTGTCACTTCTTCACCCTGACCTGTCTTATTTGGCTCAGCAGAACTGAAATGCTTTTACACACGCACTCACATAAGCTCAGCGATTCTCTGCGCGATCAACCTCTCACATGTTTAAGCTGCGGGAGATTTCACTTGTCATGTTTGCATAGTAAGCTAACGATTAATAAGACGATGTCAGAGGAATTGGTGCACAAATTATCATCACTCACAGATCAGTGCTGTCGCTCTCTATACACAGTTCGCAGGATTGCAAAGTGAAAGCAAAAAAACAAGCGCAAATTCAAACGCGACTTCAATATGTCACATATTGACAGTGGCTCACCGATGCCAATGACATAATTACCCAGCTACATTTCTGAAAGAATGCAAAAGCATTGACATATATTTTTCCTTCCTACAATAGCCGGACGGGCAGGGCAGAGATAGATTTTGGTAGCCCGACTGGAAAAATCTCTAGCCCCAGGACGTCGGGCTAGCGATATTGCGAGCCCTGTATCTAGGGTTGCCAACTCCCTGAAAAATAAATAAGGGACACCTCGTGGCCAGGGCTGGGCAACCCAGTTGTCTTCACCCTTCCCAGTGTGGTAGCTCTTTTTTTGTGTGTGAAATTATTTTTTAACCATTTGACTTGAACTTGATTTAAGCAGATGCATATTCTTTGTGATATGACTATATGTGAAACAAATGATCATTTAGCCATTTATTTTTAGCTCAAAATGACAACATTAACACAGTAAAACAGGTCTCTTTCTTAAACAGAAGCCTGTCATGCTTAACTTTTGAGAATATAAGTAAATCTTTCTTTAAAAATAACTCTGTCCTGCTTAACTTAAAATTATATAAATTAATAGAAAGCAATAGAACAAAAATATTCTTGTAACAGTGCACATATAGTGCATTTAGTACAATTGGCTTCAGTTGAGGTATTATTTCAGCTTTTCTAATGCTAATTAGCTGCTCCTGTTTGTAAACCCGCTTGTTCCCATGATTACGCATCATAACTCATCATCATTATTCATCTATGTATTACTTTTATGTATTAGTCATCTATTTGTTGTAATCATTTATCCTTGCAGTTGTTTATTACACAAAATAAGTTATATTATTACACTTCTGGCCACATAGCCCTGATATTCACTGCACATGCCCGTATTAACCTTAACCAGAGGGTTTAAAAAACAAACCAGTGTTTACATACCATATCTGCTTCTGCCATGCCTGGTGGACAAGAAATTGGTTAAGGGTTCCCCGAGCTTTCACGCCCCTCGTGTTCTTCATGTGCCCACCATTAGAAGCATGCCTATGGAAAAAGTGCGCCAGCACACAGTGCAGTGCGCTTTATAGTGCACTCTTCCAGCCAGGTGTTTTCCTTTTCCCATTCCTCCCTGTACTTTTGCAGCCTTTTTTTTCTTTCTCTGAGCGAACAAACATTGCTGCTCTAATGCTGGGCTTACACTGTGCGATTTTTGGCCCATTTTGAGCCGATTTTTGAGTCGTGCGACCGATTTGGTGATCGGCCCGATTTTGGCCTTCATCGTGCATCGTGTAGTATACGTGGGGTAACGAGAAGCGATTAACACCTCGAGCAGCTCCCGATCATCAATCGCTCGTGAGGGTGTCACCACAGGCGCTCACATTGCTCACGCGCAAACACATAAACGTCGGTGAAAAAGACGGAGCAGCACGGCTGTGCAGCGTGTGATCTGGACACAAGCGATGGAGGCACAACTTGTAGAACTTTGGAAAGCTCATCCGAGCCTTTTCGATGTGGCATCACAAAATTATCACGACCATAACAACCATGAAAATAGTTGGATTTACACTGTTGCTCAATCACAGCTGCCTTATTAATGTTTTTCATTAGCAATTTAGCAAAGTTGATGGTGGTGGTGTGTCTGTGTGAGTGAAAGACAGACAGAGAGAGAGAGCGACAGATTTTCTGTTATAACCTTCATTTTATGGAGGCACAGTGTGCCGTCCGAGACTTGCACCGCAGTGTCGGCGTTTGTTTCCCTGTTGGCCGGTATTTTCTTCGTAAGCGACCTTTCCTCGACCAATGAGATAAGCGATAATCTGACTTGTCATACTCGAATTGTCATAAGTGTGCTGTCAGCGCATTGGTCACAAAGCAGGAGAGGGGCTGGGAATTATGTTTTCAAACAAAGTGTTAATTCCATTAAAAGTTATAGACTACTTTTGATTCTCACTGTATTACGGGATAAAGTGCGTCCCTTATTAGCTCAATACGGGACGTGAACTTTTGTTTCTAAATACGGGACGATTCCGTTTTTTAAGGGACGGTTGGCAACCCTACCTGTATCTGATTGAGGAATCACTCATCTTTGGAAAAGAGTTTATTACAGAGAAATGTCTCTTTCCAAAATAAAAGCTATACTATCCGCTTCTTCCGGGCTATATTCTCAGCAGCATATTAAACATATCAGGTCCCCATAAGGAGAATCATGTGCTAACGGCTGTCTAAATGACTCGGGTAAAGTTTGTAGCATGCATGCTTGTTGTTTTTGTCTTTGCACTAGGATGATGTCGGCGTAAATGTGCAGTCATATTCGTTGTGTTCCCACTAGTGCTTTCAGGTTAATCTCGTTGAAATGACCTTAACGCCACAACACGGCAAATCTCCGTTAACGAGCTACCCCTGATAGCCCCGTGCATGGGGCTAGACGGCCAACACGTTAACGAGCTAACTGCGCTAACACACTAGCTCCCACCCATGTAATTGAGCATTGCGTGGCACATCCAACATACTGTTTTACTTTAGTCCATGACTCGCTTACCTTCAGGGTCATACGTCACATGAAAACCAAAATAATTCCAAACGCCAGATCTGAATGAGGGTGGGAGAGGTTCAATTTGCCATGTTGCAAGGAGAGATTAACTTCTGTCTCGCTAGCTTGCCCTGCACTCTTCCTTCTGACTATGCTGTCTGTGTGGAGCGCTCAGTGGATCTGCGCTCGACAGTGCAGCCTAGGCGGAGTAGTCGAACGCAGATTCACTGAGCGCTCCACACAGACAGCATCGTCAGAAGGAAAGTTGATAAAATAAATTACAAATGTTGTATTGTTCGATACATATGCGTACCGAACCGAAAGCACTGTATCGAACGGTTCAATATCGATACGAATATCGTTGCAGCTCTAATATGTATATATAAATAAAAAGAAAAACACCCAGCACACCCCTGCGGGCGGTTTATACTTCAAACTCGGGTCCTCTACCAGAGGCCTGGGAGCTTGAGGGTCCTGCGCAGTATCTTAGCTGTTCCCAGGACTGCGCTCTTCTGGACAGAGATCTCCGATGTTGTTCCCGGGATCTGCTGGAGCCACTCGCCTAGCTTGGGAGTCACCGCACCTAGTGCTCCGATTACCACGGGGACCACCGTTACCTTCACCCTCCACATCCTGTCGAGCTCTTCTCTGAGCCCTTGGTATTTCTCCAGCTTCTCGTGTTCCTTCTTCCTGATATTGCTGTCATTCGGAACCGCTACATCGATCACTACGGCCGTCTTCTTCGGTTTGTCTACCACCACTATGTCCGGTTGGTTAGCCACCACCATTTTGTCCGTCTGTATCTGGAAGTCCCACAGGATCTTAGCTCGGTCATTCTCCACCACCCTTGGGGGCATCTCCCATTTTGACCTCGGGACTTCCAGGTTATACTCGGCACAGATGTTCCTGTACACTATGCCGGCCACTTGGTTATGGCGTTCCATGTATGCCTTGCCTGCTAGCATCTTGCACCCTGCTGTTATGTGCTGGATTGTCTCTGGGGCATCTTTACACAGCCTGCACCTGGGGTCTTGCCTGGTGTGATAGACCCCAGCCTCTATGGGTCTTGTACTCAGAGCTTGTTCTTGTGCTGCCATGATTAGTGCCTCTGTGCTGTCTTTCAGTCCAGCTTTGTCCAGCCACTGGTAGGATTTCTGGATATCAGCCACCTCCTCTATCTGCCGGTGGTACATACCGTGCAGGGGCCTGTCCTTCCATGATGGTTCCTTGTCTCCCTCCTCTTTCTTGGGTTTCTGCTGCCTGAGGTATTCACTGAGCACTCAGTCAGTTGGGGCCATCTTCCCAATGTATTCTTGGATGTTCGTTGTCTCATCCTGGACTGTGGTGCTGACACTCACCAGTCCCCGGCCCCCTTCCCTCCGCTTAGCGTACAGCCTCAGGGTGCTGGACTTGGGGTGAAACCCTCCATGCATAGTAAGGAGCTTTCTTGTCTTTATGTCAGTGGCTTCTATCTCCTCCTTTGGCCAGCCTATTACCCCAGCAGGGTACCTGATCACGGGCAGGGCGTACGTGTTGATGGCCCGGATCTTGTTCTTACCATTCAGCTGACTCCTCAGGACTTGCCTGACCCTCTGCAGGTACTTGGTGGTTGCAGCTTTTCTAGTGGCCTCTTCATGGTTCCCATTCGCCTGCGGGATCCCCAAGTACTTGTAACTGTCCTCTATGTCTGCAATGTTGCCTTCTGGTAGTTCAATCCCCTCAGTTCTGACTACCTTCCCTCTCTTTGTTACCATCCGACTACACTTCTCCAGTCCGAACGACATTCCAATGTCATTGCTGTATAGTCTGGTAGTGTGGATCAGTGAATCGATGTCTCGTTCACTCTTGGCATACAGCTTGATGTCATCCATGTACAGGAGGTGGCTGACAACTGCTCCGTTCCGTAGTCGGTATCCGTAGCCAGTCTTGTTAATGATCTCACTGAGGGGGTTCAGGCCTATGCAGAACAGCAGTGGGGACAGAGCATCTCCTTGGTAGATCCCGCACTTGATGGTGACTTGTGCTATGGGCTTGGAGTTGGCCTCTAGTGTTGTACGCCACATCCCCATTGAGTTCCTGATGAAGGCTCTTAGGGTCCCATTGATCTGGTACAATTCTAGGCATTCCAGTATCCAGCTGTGGGGCATTGAGTCATAGGCCTTCTTGTAATCAATCCAGGCAGTGCACAGGTTGGTCAGTCTGGTCTTGCAGTCTCGGCTGATTGTTCTGTCTACCAGTAGCTGGTGTTTTGCGCCTCTGGTATTCTTGCCAATTCCTTTCTGTGTCCCGCTCATGTATTGACCCATGTGCCTGTTCATCTTAGCCGATATGATGCCTGACAGGAGCTTCCATGTAGTACTGAGGCAGGTTATTGGTCGGTAGTTGGAGGGGACCGGTCCCTTCTTGGGGTCCTTGGGGATCAGGACCGTCCGACCTTCGGTTAGCCATTCCGGGTGTCTCTCGTTAACTAGCAGCTGGTTCATTTGTGCTGCCAGACGCTCGTGGAGTGCAGTCAGCTTCTTCAGCCAGTAGGCGTGAACCATGTCGGGCCCTGGTGCTGTCCAACTCTTCATACTGGAGACCCTTTCTTCGATATCTGCCACTGTGATGGTTACTGGACCCTGTTCAGGGAGGTCGCTGTGGTCTGCCCTCAGATCCTCTTGCCACTGAGCATTGCTGTTATGGGTTGCGTCCTTCTCCCATATGCTCTTCCAGTATTGCTCCGTCTCCAGCCTTGGTGGTGCTGTTCTCTTATTGTTCCCTTGCCACTGAGAGTACACCTTTGCTGGTTCTGTGGAGAACAGCTGGTTTATTCTCCTGCCTTCTATCTCTCTGGTGTACCTCCTCAAGTGGCTGGCCAAGGCTGTGAGTCTTTGCTTGGCAGTTTCCAAGGCCTCAGGTATGGACAGCTTGCTGTATTTCTTAGGCACCTTATTTGTCGCACCTTTCTGCAACTCCATTAGTTGGCTAACCTCCCTCCGTGCTACTTTGATCTTGCCCTCTAGCCTCCTTCTCCATGGAGGGTACTGCCCCTTGTGGCTGTTCAACTTTTTATATGTATATATATATATATTAGAGATGGACCGATCCGATATTACGTATCGGTATCGGTCCGATACTGACCTAAATTACTGGATCGGATATCGGAGAAAAATAAAAAATGTAATCCGATCCATTAAATATCACGAAAGCACCTCACAAAACTTGCAACACGCCGTAACTCGCCTCAGAACGTTAGCACGTCGGAGCAGTATGCATCACGTGATAGAGCGGCTGTGGCATGCGGGACCTGTCGGTGGTCTGGATAGCATGTGGAGCTTCGCTAGCAACCCGGCATTTCATCTCCGACAAAGTTATCCCGAGAGAAGTAAAGCAAGTGTGTAAGTCCATCTCTGAATGTTTGTAAAGCATTCCTGCATTAAGCTTAACAAACGATATATGGAGCGACTGCCTCTTCTTGCTGCTACTTCAATCATGAAACTGCTTAACGATCAGCTGATCGGCTTTTCTGTCGCGAGTCCGTGTCTCTAGTTTGCTTTTGGCCCACTTTGCACCAGAAAGAGGAAACCAGCGGCTGAACAACAGCAGCACGTTTAAGCTTGATCAGCTGTTGTTAGAATTTATTTATTATTACTTTCTACTCGAGGATCTTTTTCTACGTAGCTGAAGGCTGGTAACTGTGCAGGGGCGGATCTAGCAAAGTTTAGCCAGGGGGGCCGATAGGGCATTAACAGGGAAAAGGGGGCACAAAGACATACTTTTCTTTCTTATTCTCATTTAAAATGTCTAGCTTTTAATAAATAATTATCTGACACCCAAAGTTTTAATTTGATGCAAAATAAATAGAAGTCCATTACTGTATATAGTAACTATTAAGTCTAATATATATACCCTAGTAAGCTATAGTACTTTTTCCTTTGGGAAGGTACCATCTGTGCAGTCTGCAATTTTGTTGAAGAAAGATGTTGAATCTATTTAATATTTCTTGAAAAATAATTGATTTCTGTGCATTTTTTTTTTCACACTGCATCAAATTAAGGTTGGTTACGTCGATTAAGCATCATGAGGTGGAGCGTGAGGGGTGGTTCCCTATTTTTTATTTATTTATTTTTGTTGTTGCTGGGAGTTGGAACCCTATTAGTTAGGTTGCTTAATATTTATGCTAAGTACTCTTTAAAATACCAGAATAGGGAGGATGGTGTAGGTTTAAGTTTATTAGATTGATCAGTATTGCTGAACTATGAAATATTTTTTTTTGCATACAGGTATAACAGAATAGCTTTAGTGTAGTTGTTGTTTTAAACTTGAGTATGAACTTAAACAAAATGCAGCAAGATATCAAAAAACAGTTTTGTTGATTAAAAAACACTATATCGGATTCATATCGGTATCGGCAGATATTCAAATTTATGATATCGGTATCGGTATCGGACATAAAAAAGTGGTATCGTGCCATCTCTAATATATATATATATATATAGATATATATATATATATATCTATATATATATATACACGATTAGAGCTGAAGTGAGTTGTTAGTTTATATGATATATATCACTTCACTTATTAAGGCAGTGTTTTCAGGGAATATGATTTCTGAGGTATAAGACAGTGGCAGCTAACTTTATCCGAGTCCTTTTTGTGTGTCCACTATAAACCTGAGTGCTAACTATGGTATGGAGGAGTTGAATTACTGTTTTTGGCATAGCATTTCACAACAAACAACATGTGAATCTTATTTAACGGTATAAGATGTTGGTGACTATGGTGCATCCAAATCATTTTTTTCACAAAATCACTGCGCTCTTATGTTTCTTTCTTTTTTTTCACAGATCTAAATGGTGGACTAGAGAATTATTTGTCACATAAGACGTGATACTGCTGGTATTTTTCTATTTGCTGTGAAATTTATTAAGTTTTTGATCCTATAAGTCAACTTGATTCTGCCACTGTTACACCGGCTCCAGCTACAGTCACACAAATACCATGATAATCCAATTTCAAAGTTTAGCAGTGACTTTAATGTCACAAAAACCAAGCAGTGAACGGCTGAAGGATATTTTTATGTTGCCTCCTATTCAAAATTTCATCAGAGAAAGCTTCTTTGAAAAACCATGAAATGGTACGTCTATTTACCACTAATAAACAGGAAGGGTTGTACTTGACCCAAATTAGTGTCACTAAAGCGGAGAAGAGGAAATGGCGTGTCACAAATTTAGAAGATCATCATTTAGCCTGGAGAAATAGTTTGCTGCTTTATAAGAAAGCCCTCCGCAAAGCCAGAACATCTTACTATTCATCACTGATTGAAGAAAATAAGAACAACCCCAGGTTTCTCTTCAGCTCTGTAGCCAGGCTGACAAAAAGTCAGAGCTCTGTTGAGCCAACCATCCCTTTAACGTTAACTAGTAATGACTTCATGAACTTTAAAAAAAAAAAGTTAAACGTTAAACCTTTACTCAAAAAGCATCTAGACCCAGCAGTCTTAGCTAATTATAGGCCAATCTGTGTTAACAGACCTCTCTGCATTGAATCATATCTGTTATTAACCTCTGTCTCTCTTCCACAGCATGTCTTTATCCTGTCTTCCTTCTCTCACCCCAACCAATCACAGCAGATGGCCCCGCCCCTCCCTGAGCCTGGTTCTGCTGGAGGTTTCTTCCTGTTAAAAAGGAGTTTTTCCTTCCCACTGTCGCCAAAGTGCTTGCTCATAGGGGGTCATATGATTGTGGGTTTGTCTCTGTATGTATTATTGTGAAGGTCTACCTTACAATATAAAGCATTTGAGGCAACTGTTGTTGTGATCTGGCGCTGTATAAATAAAATTTAACTGAATTGAAAGCAGGAACAGTCAGGTAAGTCAGGAACTATTCCAGGAAGCATCATGAACAAAAAGTTTAAAAATGTATTTATGTAGCACCAAATCACAACCACAGCTACCTCAAAGTGCTTTATATTTACAGATAATAATAATAATGTACCTTAGAGTAGAAGCCAATTTAACCACGCATTTATACAATGCTTAAAGTGCACTTCAAGTACTTTACTTACTTGTCTGTGGCGTTTATAATCACAAACGAGCCTAACGTTTACAGAAAGAACAAGCTCACACTTACATTACGGGTGATGGTGTCATTAGCCAGTCTGCAAGTTGCTGCACATCCATAACAAGAGCTATGTTATAGCTAAAGTAAATGCTAGGTGAGGCTGAATGAGACACGTAGGGTGGTTCTGGTCAAACTGAGAGTTTGGAAATATCTCTTTGAGGATATTTGATGGTTTGATGAAAACCACTAAACAACACCATCTATATCTCAGACACACCAGCAGCTTTGACAAAACAGTTGAAAATTAACAGAGAAAGTGCAGCTCAGAGGGGTTCAAAAGCTGACTAATTAACAGCTCGGGTCATGTGCTAATTGCTACACCTTGGCAGTATTTGTGTCCCAATCAACAGCTTTCCTGTCAGAAAGTAACCCACGATAGTGAAGGTATAAAACACACAGGTTTATGTATTTGTCATCACCATAAGTGATCAAACATGAGTGTTTGAGTATTACAACACAGTAAAGAGCCAGAAGCAGCCTCAAGCACAAAATACATGAAGAGTCAGCTCTTATTTTTGTTTCACAGTCACTTGTTTTGAATCAAACAAATGAGGCTGAGACTTTTCCAGAGATCCCGGTGCAAAAGTCAGAGCAATGAAGTCGAGCAGATTTCCAAGTAGCTGCAGTACAAGGAAAACAAGGTCAGTAAATTCTTAAATAGCAAGAGCAAACGTTAAAGGAGCCAACTAGCAACGTTGAATGGTTGACAAACTGGCGGTGAGGCGACGTTGAGGTGGTGTGTAAGTCTCCCCGGCCTGATTGCCTCAAACCCAGCTCCAGGTGTGCGAGACAGGTGAATGAAAGTCCTACCCAGGGGCCAATACCAGGTGGTTCAGGAGCCTTGTGGACCCGGACTGTGACAGGCATTTGAAAATACCAGGCTAAAATATAAATTGGCTTTTATGGACCTTCCAAATGTTAATGTGGCTTTAAAGACCTGTGTGCAGATTTCTTATTACATTTCCAGAGGGCCCTGCATGTCATTAGACTCGTTGTCATGTTGTCAGAAGTGTTAGCACTGTTGCCACACAGCAAGAAGGTCCCGAGTTCAGTTTCACCATCAGGCCGGAGTTTTTCTATGTGGAGTTTGCATGTTCTCCCCGTGTTTGCGTGGGTTCCCTCCGGGTACTCCAGGTTCCTCCCACCGTCCAAAGACATGCACTTTGTGGGGATAGGTTAATTGATTACCACCTCCATCGTCCCGATACCCAAAAACTCCAACCTATCTAACCTCAATGACTACCGCCCAGTAGCACTCACCCCCATCGTCACAAAGTGCTTAGAGCAGCTGGTCCTGTCTCCCCCCCACCAATTCGCATACCGCCAGAACAGGAGCACAGAGGATGCAGTCTCCATCGCACTGCACTCTGTCCTGTAACACCTGGACAACAACAACACCTACGCCAGAATGCTGTTTATAGACTTCAGTTCAGCATTCGATACAATCCTCCCCTCACAGCTCATCAGGAAACTGACAGACCTGGGCATCAGTTCCCTCATCTGCAAATGGTTACTGGACTTCCTGACCAACTGCCCCCAACATGTCCGGCTGGATAACCACTGCTCATCTACAATCACAATGAACATCGATAGAACAGTAGCAGTATAGTGTCCTCGTCAGTGGATATCAGGCCCTTGTAGAGCAAAATTGAGTATTTTGGTCTAAATAACCCAAAATGTGTTGTCTACATATGTGGACGCAGGTCCTAGGAGGTTAAAAATAATAAATGACAGATTTAGTGATATGTTCATAAACTATTTATTTACCACATTAATAAACAGCATGGCAGGGCAAAATATTTTTTCTATCATGGCAACCTTTAAAAGGTGAAAGGAGACAGAAAGACAGGTGAGAAAGAATAAAACTTAATTGACTTTTTGATGGCATTTTACACACAGTACTTGTCAGGTTTTAGTTAACGGACTCAGGCGCAGACCGGGACTCTTTACAGGGTTTACAAATTTATTTACACAACGACACCAGGTGATGCTATTTACAACGTGCTGGAGGGAGGGGGGTCCAGGGTTCCGGGGTGTGTGAGGGGAAAGACGGGAATCTGACGCCCTCCAAAGGCTCTCTCTCTTCACTCCCCACACTGGGGAAACACAATCCACTCACTCGTCCACGGGATGACAGGCAGGCAGGGAAAGGTCCGGGAAAGATCTGTACACAGAAACTTTAGTTAGAGGCGAACAGACGGAACGAACTCACAGATTCTGATTCACAAACTACTGAGCGACTAACGCTGATAGCTCAACGATCCAGCGACGAGTGACACAGTGCTGCTGTCTTAAATCGGCTTTGTGATCATCCCGATAGGCAGCAGGTGTGTGGGCCAGGGGCGGGAGCCCAAAATGAGCACCGCCCCGGCAGGTGAGAGAGAGTACTGGTATAGTATGTAGAAAATGTGGGGAAATACTGGCATCATATACAGTACTTACTTCTGAAGAAATTATGTTGGGACCCTGAAAAATTTTTACTATATACAATAATAGATTTCTATACATTTGACATAACATGACTACCTTGGTTGTAAGATTCAGATAATTATTTAATAACAGCCAGACATTTTAAATGAGAATAAGAAAGAAAAGTATTTCCTTGTGCCCCCCTCTCCCTGTTAATGCCCTACCTGGCCCCCTGGCAACACTTTGCTAGACCCGCCCCTGCACAGTTACCAGCTGTCAGCTGCTTAGAAAAGGATCCTGGTGTTATTTGTCTCTCAGAAACAGTTCATAACTTCAACTCATTCATGTCACCTAAAAGGTAAACCTGTTTCTCCATCACCTGTTCAGCTCTGATGATCCAGTATGGACATCTCCTGGTTTCATCTTCATGTTTCCCTCTCACCAGATAACCAAACCATATCATGACCAGCAGCTTTACAGCTGTGGCTCCAGCAAACATCAGCTGATACTAGAAATTAATATTAAATAAATTCTAACAACAGCTGATCAAGCTTAAACGTGCTGCTGTTGTTTAGCGCGACATCTGCTGGTTTCCTCTTTCTGGCGCAAAGTGATAAACAAACAAGAGAGACGATCAGCTGATCATTGATCAGTTTCATGATTGAAGTAGAAACAGGAGAGGGAGGGGGAGAGAATGAGAGAAGAAGAGGCAGCTGTGCAGCGTAAACACAGAATAACTCCAGCTTTGTGTCTTTTTCATTGTAGCTGAAGTCCGGGACAAACTGTTCCTTTTCACTTCAATACGAAACGCGTAATAATTTCTCTGAATGCGGGACGATTTCATTTTTTTTACGGGACAGTTGGCAACTCTACTAACTAACCTTATGAACAAAATAAAGTTCACTATCAATAACATCATAGCACCACCCAGCTGTATAGAAACTCCGTCATGCTAGCTAGCACGCAGTACGAGGTATTGTAACTGACTGTAAAAAGTCAGCATAACAAAAATAAACTCCACCTAAACTTGGTTTATATCTGACCCAGATAGACTGCAGGTCATAACTTCTTACCTGAAGTTCAGTTCACCTGATACTCGGACCGGCGGCCGCCTCGGGTCTCTGCTCCTCTTGCCTCCCCTTTCCCTCATCCACCTGCTGGCCTCTGTGGAAGCTCCACCATAGCCACCACCAAACAACTGAGTTATTTTTACACGCCGGCCAGCATCTGGCCAATCCACCACCTCTCATTGTTTATACTGTTAGAAGAAAAACAAAAAAACAACAACATCGGCCCACTCTCAGTTTACTCTCAGTTCTCTCTTCACTGCAATCAAACAGATTGATAGTAAGGGTCTCCACCTCCACTGCTGATCTCCTGGGAGTCTCCTTCATCAGCTCTCTCTCCTTCATCATCACCCCAGCCAAGTTACTGTCCTGCCATCTCTGCTGATGGTGTCCTCTCACCCCCACTGTTGTTAACACCCAGAAAGTTTTCTTTGCTGTTGTTGACCCCAAACGAGGTTACTAGAGGTGTCTGGTCACTTTCACAACCTCCTCAGGTGCCCTGTCATCTCTGCCATTGCCCCCTTGCTCTTTGGCCAACAGAAGTACTTTATCACTACCCTCCTGTGTTACTGGAGGCCAATCCATGCCAGCCAGAATGAGTACAGTCAGGGAAAAATTATTTGGTGGTTTTGTCAGGTTGCCCACTAACAAAAAAAAACTTATCAGTCCATAATTCCAACGGTAGGTTTATTTGAACAGTGAGAGACAGAACAATAACAACGACAAAAAAAAAGATCCAGAAAAACGCATTTCAAAAAAGTTGTAAATGAATTCACATTTTCATGAAGGAAAAAGTATTTGATCCCTTTTCAAAACCAATTATTTCTGTATTAGCAGGCAAAATCAGCAGGGCTTCAAATAATTTTTTCCCTGACTGTATATGGTCATGTTTCTAAGATTTCGAGAGCTGAGTACATTAATAGTTTTATCTGAATTTAAGGGAAGGAAATTAGAAGGAATTCAGGCCTTTATGTCCTGCGGTTTAACTAATTGGTGTGTGCCATTTGGCTTTGTGAATAGATAAAGCTGGGTAACATCTGCAGAGCAGTGAAAATGTATGCTATGCTTTCCAATAATACTGCGAAGTGAATCGTGTATTATGTCAGTAAAATTAGTTTTAGTGTGGAACTCAGTGATTTCTTGATTTTTAAAACTTATAGTGTTATCATGAGAAGCTAGGCAACAGACAGCATAAATTCACACAAGTAAAGATAAAATCAATGTCCAATATACTGTACCACACAGCAACCCTCTACCATCCACCTTCCCACCCCAGACAAACCCACAATAATTATCAATGACCTGGGAGGTAGGGAACTTTGTTTTAGCCAAAGGGGTTTTGCAGCCTTTCCTGACTCAGGATCAGACAAGGAGAGAAAATACATGAATGGATGTGTGGATATATGCATGTGGGGATTATTCTGAAAACAAAGAGGATAATAGGTGATTGTAGAGGTCATGCTGCTCCACAGATTTGTGATGGTTGAATAACGAATCTGCTCAAAGTTCACACTGACAATTAAAGACAAGGTGATGCAAAGGACTTGAAAGGTCAGCTATCGGGGTCCTAAGGCTGTCAGACATGCAGGCTTACTTTAACTCTATCAGTTACAATCCTAAAAAAAACAACTAATGTAATGCTTTAGTAATTCTGTTCTGGACTTATAAACTTGAGCAGAAGAGAGAAATTACGTCATCCACGTTCACATGTAATTTATTGGCCCAACAGTGTGAATCCATACAAAAGGAAAAACAAGATCACCATGGCTGCTCGGAAATCTGGAGCGTATGAGAAATGGGACCGCCCCTCGTAGACGGCATTCATCCTCTCAGTAAAAACCAAGGTGTGGAGTGAATCATGCCATAAATGGTTCATCTCAGACCTTGACATCCACAGATGTTTGGTGATTGGATGATATGATGATTGGAAATGGACTTTTGTGGCATGTAAGCACCACCCAGGCTTACATAGTCTGGCAACCGCTTTCCTGTTAAAGTAACTTCACCTGACACAGACTATAACATGAAATGACAGCTGTCACAGACATACTGGATCTAAGACACAGTGAGCAAACACAGGAATTGTAGTCAGTAAATCTGCCAGTTAATTCTCTTATCCAGCCATCATAGAAGCGGACTGCACTGCTCCGGTCAGACCATGAGCTGTGCCATCCTGGTGTTTTAGTCATAATCCAGCTATCCCTTGGCATCACCAGGAAGAGGAGTCAGAAACATTGTTGCACTAATTTTCCCAACAACCTCAAAGAGCCTATGCAGCATGCAGTAAATATTGATATTTAATTTATGGATAGGCAATAGTTGTTGTCTATTGCCAGAACACTGACTACCACTCCGTTGTCACAGTCAGTGCACCAACTAAGGGGCATCTGTTGTTGGATCAGTTACCTTTGATTCTGAATTTGCAAATGGAGTGGAGAAGCTCAGAGTGATTTTAAAGAGGGAACTGGGTAAAAACAACGACAGACTGTGTGACTGATCTTTTGAAATAATCTCCTTAAATCTCATTTCTAGTCAGTGGGCCAGGTGACATGACTGCTTGGTTTATATGAGAAGCCGTTTCATTAGAAGGCACTGTCAAAATGCCAGACAGCAACAGGTGGCTAATATAATCTACTCAACAGCAAACAATATTTGAGAAGAGAGAGTGTCTGTGTGCACTGGCGTGTCAGTAGTGCATCTCTGTCCCTCGTTGTTATCTTCACCCTCTACATGTAAAAGTGTTCTTAGTTTGTATGTTGCCCCAACAGCCCCTTCATGCATAGTGGTCACTACAGAGCACAGCTATTGAAAAGCTACTCTCTAGTATATGTATGTGTTTTACTATTATAGTTCCATATTAATCACCACAGTGGAAACTTGCGCATCATCCCATACGCTGCTTCCTAATGGCCAGTGATGGGAAGTGCAGGTTATTTGAATAAAATAACCAAGATGGCCAACAGGAGGTCAGAAATACTGAATATCTATGGTATGCTTTTAAATTCTTGCATAGCAGGACACCCTTGCAAGTAGAAAAAATATATTAGCATCAAGTTATATCTAAGGATTAATATAATTGTTAAAATGTCCAAATATTTTTTTATATTTTGAGAAATTTTCGATTAATGTCATGTCCTCAAAATTAGACGCCATTCATCATTGACTTTATTTTAACTGCAGTTCATACCATTACTGTAACATTGGTATTTAATTGATATTTGTTATTAGAATATAATTAACAGTTTTTATCAACAAAACAATGTTTTTGCATATTGATAACGTGAGGACATATTAGTGTCTTTATGTAGTGGAGTCCAAGTAGGCCTACAGCTTGTGATATGAAGGCCTACAGGACAGTGGAGTATATACCATCTGAGTCAGCTGATGATGCCAGTGGCAGTGATGATGAATGGCTGCAAGAAAAACAAAAAGATGGACCAGGATTAGTCACTGCTCGCAGTAATGATGGCAGATCTGAGGACGCACCACCAGATATTGTAATACTTTTCAAAGCAATGGAAAAATGTTGAAACTAGCTCCTGGCTGATCAGCCAGGCTTGCAGCTTGGTTACAAGTTGAACAGCAACAAGAAGTACCCTCCATGAAGAAGGACACTAGAGGCCAAAATCAAGTTAGCATAGAGATTTTAGCCATATGTGATGTCTTGATAAATCGAGCAGACTTTTGAAGTTCACACAGAAACATTCTCGCCTGAAAACATCTTAAAAGTTTATTTTGTGACCCAGAAAGAGTAATATTTCAAACTCCACCACTCTGTGTTCCTCTGCAACTGCCTTGTTTGAGTTTTGCATGAAATGCATTCTGGGATATTTGCCTGGGTTTGGCTACAGTAGCTAGTGAGCTGATTGGAGACCAAAACAGCAAATCAGAATTTTTTGCATCCAAGTCTGTGATTGGTTGGTTTTGTGGCACATTATAATGGTGTACAGAAAGAGTTGAGCACGCACGAAGCAGAGATGTTGTGAGCGTGAAGGATACACTGAGAGCAGAGCGAGAGGGGCTGTTATTGTGTGTGTATATGGATAATAGCAAACAATATATTTCTTGCATACAGAAATTAATTTTGTTCGCTCAAATTAAACTTTTGTTCGCTCAAAATAATTTTCTCCTCAACATGCAACATTTGCGCTTGCAAAATCTTTTTACGTGCTCTCAGAATAGAGGCACTAAAATAACGCCATGCTACTGCTGCCTGTCTGTCAGGAAGCTGATGATCCACTTACAGGCAGAGGCAGGTACAATAACCTGAAGGATGTCTTGGAGGTCAAGTTAAAGTCCACGAATAGAATCCTGGTGTACGTCCCAAATCTGGGCTCCAGTGTCAGTGCAGAACTTGGTCTGAGATGCCATGAATTTGGAAAAAAAACATGGTCAGTGAGAAGCTGAGGTGTCTCCAAGGCAGAGGGAAGCTTGAGGAGAGCAATGAAATACACTACTTTGGAGAAATGATCAGCAATGGTCAGAAGGGTGGTATTACCTGCCTACAAAGAGAGGCTGGTGACGTACTATATTAATTTCCTTAAATGAATACAGCATGCTATTTAATTCCTGGGCAGAGAAAGTAGTCACAGTTGCAGTTGTCACATAAGAAGCTGTCTGTGCAATGGTGTGGGGCTGCATGTCCCTGTGACACCAATCGGTACTCAGTGAATAGAGTTTAATACAGTGTCAGTGGTAGAGAGAGTGGCCTTTGCGCGCTGTGGGCCAAGCAATTTGTGAGCAGGTAAAAAAAATGCAATAAAATTAATAGCTGATTTATTGCACTACAGTATCAGTTAGTATGGAATAGATTAGTCTTCATTGCTGTTATAGAATAGAATAGAATAGAATAGAATAAACCTTTATTATCCCACGAATGAGAAATTTGGGTGTTACACAGCTCTTATTGCAAGGGGAATATAAAATATAGAAGGAAGACACGAGTGGTCCTCACAACCTCAAGCTCTCGTTAACAGGACATGGACATTTTCATGAAAATAAAAAAAATATAGATTATAATCACTCCTAGCCAAGTTACCTTTCACAGACTACAGCCACCTATGGGCACATGGTGGGGGAAATTAAAGGGATGGTTTAAACTGAAGATGTTTTAGATGTTTTGGGACAGGACCTTTGGTTGAGGAGTGAGCAGAGATGTTGCTTTCACTTTGATTTGTCCGAACTGATGTAAGATGGAGCTATATAAATATTCATCTATGTAAATTGTTAAGGAAACAGATGGATGATATTTTAGTCATAATTTCATGTGGTTTTGTGTGTCCTTTCTTCAGCCTTTGCTCTTCACAGTGTATTGAATTGCATCCATCTGTGTGTGTGTGTTTAGTTTAATGTTATTTATGTTTATTCTATTTATATCATGTTGATCTGTTGTTGTATTTTAATAATATGGGAACAAAAACCTGTAAAAGTATATGATAACTTATAAACCAGGACCAAAGTTCTATACAGGACACAGTTGAAACTTTCTTTTCATCCCCTGAATAAGTTTGTTTTTGGGGGATTTTGAGGATTTTTGTTTTTCGGTTTTTTACTTGTAAACCAAAAAGTATTTGGTAGTGTTACAGAAAAAAGGCTTGGGTTAAAGTTGACCCTTCACAACACTGTAGACTAGGTTTACATTAGGGATTGATTTTTATTTTTTTACTTTGCTTTCACTCAAGTTATGGTTATGTTACGAATAGATTGCTGTTTGAGTTCAAATCGACGATTCAGAACATTAAAATAACAAACGTTTAAGCAGTCCATAATGTTGCCTCAGATTTCCGTCAGTCACCTCTCTACATTAAAGGTGTCATGGTCCAGGGTCTTGTTTTGGACTTGTTATTCATTCTTTTGGAATTATAAGATAAGCATGTTCAGTTTTTGAAATGATGCTACTTCCAGTATGTTTCTTGTTTGCTTTCAGGTCTGTTCCCATCTTTGTGTCCAGTCTGTTGTTGTCTCGTCCGTGTGTCCTGTGTTCAGCATGTCCTGTCTTTCTGGTCTAAGACAGGAGGTCTGTGTTTTGTCTCTGTGGCTGACTGCGTTCCCCGTCTTGTCTACGATACGTTTGTAGTCCTGGTCGTGGTGTTTTTTCCCCTTCCTGTTCCCGTGCACATCCCTCTATGTTTTGTCCTTTTATTTCCCAGTCCCATTGTCAAGTTCATATGTCTACCCTGTGTGTCAGTGTGTGTTACTTCCTGTTTTATTTTTGACACACCCTCAGCTCATATGTGTTATGTCTCCCACTGATCTTTGTCACATTGTTGTCATATATCTACCCCCCACTGGGCGCTCTGTGTCTCCTAGTTCCTAGTTCTAGCCATGCCTTTGTTTTGTCTCTGGAGTTCTGCACTTGGGTCCTCACTCACACCACACAGACAGCACATCATTTAGTGATGGAAATACACCAGATTATGAATCCTTCCTAGATGCAATGTGGTTGACTGGCAAAAGCAAACTGATCTTTGGTTCTTATGTATTTCCTTAATACCTTCGGCTCAAACCTTTGAGCATTCTGGGTAGGGAGTGTCAAAAATAAAAAGAAGGGAAATCTTAGAGAAAAAAGGGGGTAAAAAAGCTTAGTGGCTGTTCTCTTCTTTTTATAGGGCTGACAGTGTTAGATAAATGGACCAGTTAACTAGCCATCTGCAGTGAGTGACAGCTTTAAGTGAACAGAATCAAGTCAGCATATCTGGTAATTGGCATTTGTCGAATGGGAGTGGAGTGAAGATGCGTGTTCGTGTGATTGTGGTGGTGGTGGGAAGTCTGGTCTCATCCTTTTTTTCTCTTCCTTGTCACTGCCTGGCAAGGGGCCCTTCCTTATTTCATGCTTTTCATCATCTTCCTTGACCTTTCTGTTGGATTGCCTCCCTCAGCATCACCAAAGAGCACTGTCAGATAGAGCTCATTCTCCCTTGCCACTTCACACACGTGTCAGATGTGTTAACTGTCAACCCGGGTGGGTCTCCCTGTGTCACCCACTCATTCATCTAAATGCCTCTCAATTATGCCCTTCACTTTCACAGTGTGATATCTGCATCACCACTGATGTGAGAGTGACCGTTGATGCGATTCTCAGCTGTGGTTGTGATGATAAAGAATTCCACAGCTGAAAAGTGATTCTTGTTAATATTTTGTGACTACATACCAATCCATTTAGATCTGCTCCACTAAAAAAGGCCTGCTACAACGTTTGCATTTCCTTTAAGTTTAATGGAAGTAACGGAAACAATTGTAGTTGCGCATATCGATAGAGAAGCTTTATCCAGAAAATGTAGAGATTTTTTAATTTTGTAGTCAATCAGTGTGGCGGGAATATTTTGTGGCAAGTGACTGACTGTGTCAAAACAAGCGAGCACTTAGCCCGTTAGTTACAGTTTGTCTCTATCGAGGGCTTAATTTAATTATTCAAACTAAAAGAAAAGCATTGTTTTCGACTCCTGTCCAACATTAACTTACAAAGTGTTCGTATCACATGATCTAACTTAAATGAAGTGCTTTAATCAAAGGGCCCTTTTAGTCAAGTCCACTTACATTACCATGCTAATAGTGCTCCATTTCACTTTAGCTGTCTACACTGTTGCTAGTTATTATTTTGTCATTAGAAATTTCTCTGACAATTCATTTCATGGGTATTATATATGAACCTGACTGATCTGTAATGAATTATTTCTTCAAGCATCTGCAACATAAATTTCATGTAGGGACTTTAATCCTTTTCTGGATAATCACAGAGAGTAATTATTATATCATATAGTCACTGCTCTCTTCATTTCTGCCTCCTGCTCCTTTTTGGCAAAGAGAATGATGAACGAGGTGCCAGGCCACTCTGTCCACTACCCTGGTAATTTATTACACTGCTGGCTCCAGTCAAATGCTGATGTGGAGATAACATAAAGCTTAAGGTTTAACACCACACCCAAAAATTCCAACATAAGTCAAATGTCGTCCATTCACTGGACAGTAAGTTATTATCTTAAAACCTCAAATGTGCCATTTTGCTGTCACCTCAGTTTTTGTTGTCATTGATGATGACATTTGCTTGTTTGTTTGTTTTTAATCTGTAACAATGACTCAGCATTCAGTCAGATCCCACCTCAGTTCTATCCGACGATGCTCTGCACGTTTGCACCAACCTATACCTGCAAGCTGACTTAAGTCATCAGCTAATGATAGTGCTAGCCAGTTTAGTTAGCAAGGTGCATCTGTTATTCACCATTATTGCAATATTACCCGGGAGGCTAATTTTACCTAAAGGAAATAGGCAGTGTCTCATGATGCTACTGGTTTCTATAAACAACGCACAATTTACTGCACAATTTTCCTAAAACATTAGAAATAGATAACTGAAGCTATGCTTTACTGTAACTTTAGTTCAATACACTAAAACGTCTCCATAATGCTAGCATGTCTCATAACCATCTCTAGCAGAGAGGAGGTGCATAGTATTATCTGCTTGACTATCATTCATTCATTATATGCATCACAGAATAGATGACTTTTCAAGTGCTTTCAGGCAGGCCGTCCAAACCCACCTGCCATAATAGCTGCATAATGACAACTTTCTCACTCTATAATTCATTTGAACTTCAATTCAAATACTTTATTGTCCCAGAAAGGGAAGTTAGTTTAGCAGCAAGTGCAACAATAAGGGTAAAGAAAATAATAATAATAATAATAACAATAATACTAATAATAGTAATAAAAAGCCACAAGACAGTTATTTGCCATTAAGGAGACGGGTTGCAGTAGGGAAACCTGGAGTCTTTTGGTCTTCCTCAGAGGTACTCTAAAACGCCGGCCAGAGGGCAACAAGTCAAACTCACTGTGAAGTGGATGGTTAAAACAGTTATCAATAGAATGAGCCTTCCTCAGCACATGCTTGTTATAAATGTCCAACTTGCCAGCGCCCTGAAACTTTGCTGGCAGTTTTTACCAGAAGTCCCAACCGATTCTCATTTGTCATGGTCAAGTTACCGAACCAGACAGTGATACAAAAACACATCACAGATTCAATAAAACTTCTGTAAACAAAGACAACATCGCGGATGAGACATCAATGGATCTCATTTTCCTTAAAAAGAACAATCTTTGCTGAACTTTTTTAGTAGTGGCATCAGGATGAGGTTCAAAGCACATTTTATGGTCAAGCACCACACCTAAATATTTATAACTCTCAACAATCCCAATATCAGCAGTTTTAACAATAGTAGGTGATGAGCTACAAGAGGACTTTCTAAAATCTTATGTCTTTAGTTTTTGACACATTTAGTGACAGGAAGGACTCATCACACCAAGCCACAAAGTCATCTCCAACCTGCCCATGGCCTGACTCGTCCCCCACAAAAAGACTGACGATTACTGTGTCATCAGAAAACTTGAGGATGTGTCTGTTCGTGAAAATACTGCGACACTCATTCGTGTACAGAATGAACAGAAGGGGTGAAAGACAGCAACCCGGGGGAGATCCAGTAGAAGAGGAGAGTACATCAGACAGTACACGGTTCACCTTCACGCATTGTGACCGATTAGTCAGAAAGTCTTCATCCTCCCCTGCTGGGATCTTTTAGAGAAAAATGTGTCACTTTAAATATGCAGTCATGAACACTCTGAAGTGTAGGTCCTTGACTTTAAGTCATCAATTTCCGACTACTTTATGCAAGTCCAGGTTTTTGTGAGCATATGTTCTGATTGCTCAGTTATTCTGAGGGATTCCCAGAACTGTCTGGGTGGAATGATGGCCAGTTTATACTGTTTATCCAGGAGCAGCAGTCATGTCTCTCCTATAGGTCTTTTGGCCTTTCCATTAGGAAACAGACAAGAGACATAGTCTCTTTGGCACATCTTGGTCTGCCCTGGGGTCTCCTCTTGTTTATACGTTTCTGAAACACTGGCTCCTCTCGATGTGGAGTTACCCTTGGACAGTCATTTGCAAGGCGTGTCACGGGGTGGAAAGGGACAAGTTACCTGGGGTTTTTTATTGTGCATGTTTTGCTGTGTTTTACTTTTTGTAACATTTTAATATTGTACAGTGTTTTACTTTTATGGGTTTTATTGCATGTTTTTATTGTATTCATTGGTGACTTGTCCTGGAAAGACTCCGCCCCTCCCTGATTATGAACCTGACACACCTGGGAGGTCCCAGAGGCCAATAAGAGAGCCTGGCAGACCACGGAGAGAGAGGCTTGTGAGACAGAGGCATGGGAGACAAGGTGGCAAAAATGGTGGAGTGAACTGTGTCAGGTGGTGGCGGCCGCAAGCCCGGACGGGGGCCGGTGAAGGTTGCCATGCAGGACTTGGGAGGAGACGACGTCAGCGAGCAGAGAAGCGGAGGGAGCTGTTCAGCTGCTGGATAACTGGAGGCCAGATCACGGTGGGAATCAGTGGCCAGAGGGACAGCGCCCTACCTGCCACAGCAAGATGGGCTGGTGCCGATTGGCGTACTACAAGAAAGCGGCGGGCAGAGTTAAGAGCTCTGCCTATCCGGGGTAAGTCTCGCGACTTATCCCACTATAATCAACCGTAGCCACTATAAAGAACAGTGACTGTCGCTGCCCCTCTCTTCCAGCACTCTGAAGCGGAAACGCTGACAGGACTGCGCCGCCACCGCCGCCGTTTTTCCTTGCCCGCTCTGATTGGCTGGATCTTAACTTGTAGTGACTTTTATACCGTGGCAGACAACACTGGACTTTTAATGTTTATGTTTTATTGACTTTTATTGTGAGTTTTCCCTGGCCAGGGTTGTTTTAATTGCTTTTGCATTTTTAACTGTTTTGTATAATAAATTATATTTTATGATTTTTAATTCAGTGCATTCCCTTAGCTGCTCCACTGCTCCGTCCGTTTTAGAGGAGGGTTTCCCTTCTAGAATAACACCTGTGTTAAATCACAATTCCACCTTTACAAGGCGCATGGTGTAACTCCCGTTCTACCTCCAAGAAAGCTAATTTCCACTGCTTGTATTTGTTATGTCATTTTTTCAGTCAGTAGTCATATCATATGGCCATTGGTGAGAGACTAGGAACTTAGCTAAACCAGTAATTCCAGAAAACAGCTCTCTGTTGACCAGTAAGACAGCTATCATCTTGATTATTTCCCCCTTAAATACAAAAATGATACACTGAAATGTGACGTATCTAAATTACTGGTGAAGACTGGTTTGGACATTTGAAGTGTGGTTCACACAACAGACAGCAAATGAATGGACTGGTTCTTATATAGCACTTTTCTACCTGAGCACTCAAACTCACCTAATTCACCCGTTTTCTATGGTTTTTCTAGGTAAGTGCTTTCTATCTAACAGTCACACACATTCATACTCCAGTGGATGCATTGGAGAGCAACTTGCACCCATGATATTTGGCATACAGACGGGAGCAGCCAGAAAATACATATATACACACCCTATTTTTGATTGAACATTATATCTTTCTTCAGTTTTCTTGCATGCCTTAACATGTATTTGTATTGCATTATTGTTACAGGGATGCATGGTTATGAATAGTAAATAATGATTTCACTAGCAATGCACTGTGTTTGAATTCAGCTTAAAAGTGCATTAAAAACATCCCTCCTGCAGAACCTTAAAAAATAATGAAAATAAATCAAAAAACAAATAACTACTACTCAAACAGAGAACCACTGACCATATGAAATTAAATGGAGAAGAGGACTGAGGGACCTGTGAAATACTAGAGATAAACCGAATAATGCCAAACCTATGTCTGTGAAGGTTCTCAGTCATCCAGGTCATCGAAGTCAAAGGAGCTTGCAAAGAAAAGCGTCTGGACTTCTTTAAGTTGCTTGAAGACGTTTCACCTCTCATCCGAGAAGCTTCTTCAGTTCTGAGGTCAAATGGTGGAGAGTCCCAGATATAAACCTAGTGGGAGTTTCCCCCCACAGAGGGACAAAAGGACCCCCTGATGATCCTCTAATCGCCTGAGCCAAGGTGGGAAACGTCTTCAAGCAACTTAAAGAAGTCCAGACGCTTTTCTTTGCAAGCTCCTTTGACAATGCCAAACATACGGTGTCGATTTAGATTACCTCCAGCCTAGGAAACATGCCTATTCTTGAGCCAACTGATCTGATTTCTCATCAAGTTTAAAGGGGACAGTATGCACAACTACTGCACATGTTGATAAATCTTTCAACACCTCGCCAATAACAATGTGACAAAGCCAGGCAGCTTAATCACCTTCTTTTATCCATTAGAGCTGTGAAATAGCTTCACATCTTGGCCCTGTTGTGTGACTTTCCTTAGAAAAGACTATTTTAGCTGTGTTTCACTCAAGATGGTGCCAGCGTGGTTACTGCCGTGATCCTTAATTGCTCTGTGTGTGTGTTTGTGTGTGTACTTGATTGCGTGTCTCTCCCTTTACCAGTTTCCTGACGCTTGGCTCTTAATATATGCATTCATAACTCTAACAGGGAGTGGTTTTCCACCTACATGTTTCACTGACAGCCCCACATGTCTGCTGGCTGCCTTGCTGCTCCATGCGAAACAGATTTAGTTCAAAAGAAGAACACACTTTGTTCTCAGGTTGAGGATGAATTCTACAGTGAAACTAAGTGGCTGAACCCCCTCCAAGTCATTATTTGCCTTTCATTCCTACTTCCCTGCTATTTCCCCAAGGCCTCCCTGCTGTCTTTCACACTCATAACATATTGATCTTTAAATATTTATCCTGCAAACATACATGGGATCTGACCTGTATTCCCAGTCTATCTGAAATATTCACCTCTTGCTAAATAATTGATGGCACTATTCATGTATCAGCACCTTTGTCAACCTTTCTGTAGGGGCCTCAGCCAAGCTATTTGAAGATGTTTTATTAGAAGGATCATAGCCCAGACCTCTGGCAGTTTCTAGGTACTGACAACGAAGTGCACGTGTTTAATTGGGCCATTGGCAGAGAAACAGTTACAGGGGTTGAGTGTTTTTCAGAGTACGAAAGGGATGTAAAAAGGTTTACACAATGACCTCTAAGATGCTGATGGGTTTTTTCCCCCTGCAAGGTAAGACTATGTGACAATTGGAGGAGAAATCTCTAAATGGTGGTGTTGGTAGGTTTGCTGATTTGTGACTCCTCCCTTTCCACAGTCGAAGTCAGATCGATAAGACAATGTAATCCCCCTAGCCCCCATCCCTCTCTCTGCTCACCCCACCAGTTCCAGAGTCACAACCAAAACCACAGCAGCAAATCCCATTAAAGCAAGACTGTCTCTTCTGTTCCTCATGTTACAGAGGGGAATGACATTGTTTCATATGGATCATTGACATTTGTCTCAGTGGTTAAAAAGTGCTTTTAAATGGCAATCTAAGGAATAAATGTCAATACAACTTATGAGACATTACTAGGATGCTGTAGAGGGTGTGGCTTGAATAGGACTGGTTGACAAGTGTGATAGCAGTACTGAAGTGTCATTGGGGGAGTATTGACATGAAAAGACATTAGGCTTGAGATTTTGTGACCGTGGGCGGTAAGTTATGGTGAAATTAAAACAGGCGACGAACAATACCCACCTGGTATTCAGACCATGAATAGTTGCCTCCATTCCTCCCGTGCCAGCTTCACTGTCAACAACTCATGATCAGCCACACTGTAATTTGGCTCTGTGTGTGAGAAACAATGGAAAAAGAAGGCACAGAGATGGTAAATGGACTGATTCTTATATAGCGCTTTTCTACTCTCCCGGAGCACTCAAAGTACTCTATACAACATGCCACATTCACCCAATCACACAAGCACTTATGCAGACACCAAACTGCGTAGTGTGTCTATTTACAAGAGTGTTTATTATGCAGCAGAAAATATTAGGGAATGTGATTCTGGTTAGAGCAGGTAACTGAGATGAATTTGTTTTCCTTACTTGCAGGTCCGTGCTTTGAAAGCTCTGAGGAGGGGAGGTCCACGGTATTTCGAGAGTGCAGAGGGTTTCACTGACAGCAGCACTACAGCCAGAGTGTGGGCAGGCAGGCAAGGAGGAGAGAGAAAACGCAGCTCCAGGTGAGTCCAAACCGTGGGAAGCAGCAACCTCTGAACACAGGGAAAACACGGTTACATGAGGAAAACGGGTACGAAAGGTTTTCTGAAGAGCTGCCTAGTTACTGCCATGGAAAGCATAATGAACTGGCAAGGAGTATCAGGCTGCACCGGTTTAAGAAGCCCTCCCGCTGATTCCTCGCAGATGGAGCCGGGGTGAGGTGCTAGAACAGAAGACAAACTACCACAGGTGGAAAAAACCTCAGACACTCCCACGGACCATGAATCATATCTATCTAAAAGACTCCAGTTTGTTCATGTAAATGGAGAGTCCTCTTCACACACTGAGGTTAATTATGGAGAAACCTTTTGAATACAAGCACGCTGATCCACCCAGGTGTGCACACGGGTGTTCACAGATACAAACTACATCTTTCTTGGCTGCTACCTCAAAGCACATTGTGCGCTGTCGGCCCTGCGTGCTGCAAAAAACATTCAATATTTAGTATTTACTGTTATTTACTGTTAGCTAGATTAATGCGATGGTGCGATGGTGATGTTACTGTCATAGTCTGGCTCTGTGGCAGGCAGGAAATAGGACCCAAACGCAAACTCACGGGAAAACAGGACTGAACTCAAAATACAGCTTTATTGCTGACAAACGATGACAAAAGATAACAGCGATACAAAATAACATGAAACTAAACTGGGAAGTACTAAGGAACGGCCTTATGAGGAAACACACGGCAGGGCACACAGTCATGAGGGAGAACGCGACACTGAACTGAGGGAGACGCAGACATAAATACACAGAGGGTTAACGAGGGAAGTGGGAACACACGGGGAACACAGCTGACACAGATAACCATAACGAGACAGGGCAGGAGTGAACACAACATGACGCATACTGACGAGAGACTGTCAAAGTAAAACAGGAAGTACACGGAGGTTCAGACAGGAGGAGAGAGACCACGGGGAGAACACAGACATAACGGGCTGGGGAAAACATGGAATAAAACACAAGGAGAGACGAGGGCTCACAGATACACAGGGGCACACAGGAGGTAACCAAATAAGGAACATCTTAACTAAACAACCTAGGAACCAAGGCATAAATAGGGAACAAAATACAAAACACACAAAAACTAAGAATACTGGGCCAACATGGCCCAGGACCATGACAGTTACTCTATTTTTTCGCTTGTTTTCTCTTATTTTTCTCTCAACAGGTGATCCGGGAGACTTTTTTCTCCTTTTAAGTGCCCTTTCTCACTGTCCCTCTTCCTCTCTGTTTCTCTTTCTCTCCCTCTTTCTTTCTCCCTTTCCTATCCCCCAGTCATGTCTGTCCCATCTGTAATAACTGAAAATAAAAATAAATAAATAATAACAACAGAGGTCGATCAAATGGACCAAAACAGCAAGGCCGTATCATCCACTTGGCAAAGTAAATCCGTTGGGTATCTTTGTTGGCTTTCAGACATCAATTCTGATGGCTAAAAAAACAAATGGGACAGGCAAAAAAAAGAAGAAGAAAGAAAAAGATTAATTATGGAGTTCCACAGGGTTCAGTGCTAGGACCTGTTTACATTATACATGCTTCCCTTTGGCAGCATCATTAGAAACATAAAGTTGTGAGTCACTGCTATGCAGATGACAGCTCTGTCTATCCACGAAGCCAGATAACACACACCAATTAGTTAAACTGCAGTCTAAGGAGCTTGCAAAGAAAAGCGTCTGGACTTCTTTAAGTTGTTTGAAGACGTTTCACCTCTCATCCGAGAAGCTTCTTCAGTTCTAGGGTCAAATGGTGGAGAGTCCCAGATTTAAACTCTGTGGGAGTAACCCACCAAGAGGGACAATGGACCCATAATGATACTCTACCTAATCATATGAGCCAATGTGTGAAAATGGGTGTAGGTCACAATCAGCCAAGGTTTCGGGTGAGCTCATTGTCAAACCTAGCCCCGCCTCACAATGAGCTAGAACTTTCTCTAACTTTAAACATCACTTTCTCCATGTGTGGAGCTAACCGTGAGCTACAGCATGCAGACACTTTGTGCACTAACAAAAAGAGTGACTGGGTGGAGACCCAAACTGCAAACAACTAAACCCTCTATACTTCACCACCAGAGGGTGTAAAAGAGCAAAATCTGGACATACAGCTCAACAAAACATAAAATGCAAAAGACTGTTTATCAATGGTATATCCTAAGGTAAAAACAAGGCCCAGTGTGTGTCCTTTGGTGTGTGTGGGACAAGACACATGCTGTGTAAAATGAAAAGAATACATGACGCTAAGGAAAACTCCGGCAAAAAGGTCAGAGTCATCGTCAGTCTGCATATTAAAATCCCTGACTATTACCAGTCTGGTCAGCTTCAAGGTGGAGGATAAAAAGTCACCGAACTCCTTTGAAAACATGCTGTTTAGGCCAGGTGGACGATACACTACAGTACAGTAAAACGGATCTTTATTTCCAATTTTAACCAGCTGTAATTCAAATCGTTAAAAATTTCTGACCATTACTGAGCGACAGTGAAACCAGCTTACAAACAACGCAGCGAGACCTCCTCCTCGACCAGACGTCCAAGGCTGACTGATGAAGGAGTACCCGCCCGGGCAAAGTTCGATGAGGGATGAATAGTCACCACCACGCTGCCAGGTTTCAGTTAGAAATAAGAAATCAAATTTTTTGGAAAAAATAAAATCGTTCACCAAGAACGTTTTTATTTGTCATTGATCGGGCATTAATGAGCGCCATGCTCAGCGAGCTAGAAGTTGAATAATTAACAGAAATGGCCCGATTTAGGGGACATAAAAACTGAGGGTTTGATCCGTGACGCTTGTAAATTCCACTCACTGTGAGGACAGAAGGCCAGTCTGGATGAACACTCCTGAGCAAGCACAGTCTCATAGGTCCAGGCCCGACATAATCAAGCAGGGACAAGGAAGAAAAGTAACCCTCCGTACAAACTGTCTGAGCACAGGTGACCAGAAATGCTCAGCGTCGCTTCCCAGCTTATTCTCGCTTCCAGAAAAGTCTAAGTTTCACCTGGATGCCTGCTTTTTTTCCTCTCCTCCTCCACGATTTGTGTGGGCCCAAAAAGGTAGCATTGGCGACATCTGACGAAGATCCAGACACCAGCAGCAGAGGATGGAATATCCCATCGCAGGAGGATGAGGTATCCACACCCACCATCGAGGATCGAATAGATAGCAGCGTCAGGTGATCATAGACTAAGGCAGCCAACACATCAGTGACAAAAAGGGAGAACAGGAAGGCTGAAAAGAACAGCACTAGAGCAGTGCGAGACAAACTGCAGCGGCAAAGTCAAACACAGGCGCCATCATACCGGAAGCACAAAAGTGGTCATAGTTGCTCCAAGACAGTAATTGAATTGAATTGAATTGAATGAATGCTTTATTGGCCATGTGCAGGTTGCCCCACAGAGGAATAGGACCCCCCCCCCCCCCCCCCCCCGACTTACACACACAACAAAGACATCACATGGGAATACAGTCGGAGATCGGCAGTGTTGCAGAGAATAACACTGAAAAAATTACACAACAATGGGAAAAGTACAAGAGGAAAAAAAGAGACCTCTTCACACGCTGGGCAACCTATGGGAGGACAGCATGAGAACAGGAAACAAAAAAACTCCTCTGCACAGAGAGCACATTAATGTCCACATCACAACATTAGAGCACATGACAAGCCACAGGGGATGGATAGGGGGGTGGGGGGTAATCCGAAGGAACACAGCAGTCGTCCTACACCATGCTACCATTTCAGCGCGGCGCGCAGACCCGCCGTCTTCCCCCGCAGGAAACAAGCATCAAAGGCGTTTGGAAGGGAGGGGGATGAGTGAGTGCTTATCAGTGTGAGTGTATGTGTGTGCGTGTCCATAGTTCAGCTGAGACAGTGTCCTTCGCTCTATCAGGCTAAGTAAACAGTCTGCCAGCCAACCCAGGTGGCGTTCATGGGACGGGAAGAATAGTCATCACACAGTCGTTATCAGGGAGTTGTTTTGGTGGGCTCCAGCCTTGGGCCTAGCAGCTGGCGCCGTGGTGTCCAAATGTTGAATATTGTTGATTTCTCCTTTGTGAGCAGCTCGAATTTAGCACTCTGACACTGGTCTCTCGATCTCCCGTTGGAGAGCCGCGAGCCTCCCCATGATGGTATCAAACTTCTGTTTCATGGTGTTGTCAGTCTTTTGATTCTGAGACCTCACAACTGCAGTGATCTGTTCCGCGATGTTTTCCAACTGTCGCTCAAGGGTGTCATTTTGAGCAGGCCTCTCTCTGATGTTTCCCCTCATACGCTCAATGGTGTTGTTTTGAGCCTTCACAGCAGCTGTAAGCGTCTCCAAGGTGTTGACCATATTACGTTCGTTGTGAGAGGTCGCGCCTCGTCCCGTCGCTTCGAATCCAGCGGGCAGCCTTGTGGGGGTTTGAACAGCCGGTTCCGCTTTCTTATTTCTCTGATAAACCAGGGCTAAGCCAACGCCGATCAGCATGAACCCTGTTATCATGGTTCCGAATAGGTAGATATCTTCAGCGTCCTCGATCGACAGTCCCGCCAGGCACACGGTCCTCCAGTTCTGCCACCCGTCCATCGTGTAACCGGCAGGGAAAGTCCCTCCAGGGCACTCAGGCTCTCCCGAGCCCAGACTTCTCGTTAAAGGGTGTCAATAGCATTCAGAGACCAGTTGATCAAATCCATAATTCTCTTTTAGGTTTTAGAGAACGACAGTGAGAGACTGTTCCAGGGAAAGTAAATGCACACAAGACAAGACAAGGACATAGAGGCTAAGCAGGGAAGATAAGGGTGAGGAGGAGAGGAGAAAAGTGCGACCGCCTTCGCTGAGAGCTCAAGAAAGAATGAAATTAAGAGAATTAAGAACAGTAACTTAAATTAAATAAGGAGGTATTATTCAGCACGGCCTTATCTTGGACAACATCTGCCCCTCTGACACCACCTTAAGAGATTCCAGCTGCATCCCCACAACATTATTGGCTTTGTGGATCAGTTTATTGAGTCTGTTGGCATCTGTGACCCTCAAACTGCTGCCCCAGCATACAGCAGCATAGAGGATGTCACTGGCCACAAACGACTCATAGAAAATCCTGAGCATTGTCTGACAGATGTTAAAGGACCTCACCCGCCTCAGAAAACAGAGACGATTCTGGCACTTCCAGAACGCAGTGGTGTTATTATCCCAGTCCAGTTTACCGTCAGTGTGTACTCTGAGGTATTTTGTGACGGAGGTTTGGTCACCCCTCCTCCGCTGCAGAGGAGGGGTGGTGCAGTGGGTTCTGAGGACAGTTCCAGGGAGCCTGATGGGGCAGCTGGGCCTAATCTCCTGATGAGGCCCTGTATGTTTAGAAGACTGCTGGGAACAGAGGAAGCAGGACTGAGCTGGAGTTGTCTCCACTGTAAGGTCGTCATTATTATTGTTGTTTCCATGAGGCCAAATAAAAAGACTGTGGTCCAAAAATGCTACCTGTGTGTGTGATGGGTCCTTGTCATATATTTACACCCAGGATGAGTCCCACCCACTGGCACAAATAACAAAAGCAACAGTCAAAAGAGAGGAGCGTAAGAAAATCAAACCAGAGAGACAGAAGCCAACCCTGCCAGCCAGGGAGGACTCTTAAAAATAAACTGTCCATAGTGAAGCAGAATTAGCAGCCCTACAGTACACGCAGCTCCTTTCGCAGTACACGCAGCTCCTTTCGATGTGGAGCAGCAGATGCTGCTCCACATCGAAAGGAGCCAGCTGAGGTGGTTCGGGCATCTGACAAGGATGCCCCCTGGGCGCCTCCTGGGTGAGGTGTTCCAGGCATGTCCCACCGGGAGGAGGCCCCGGGGCAGACCCAGGACACGCTGGAGAGATTATATCTCTCGGCTGGCCTGGGAACGCCTTGGTATTCCCCCGGATAAGCTGGAGGAGGTGGCTGGGGAGAGGGAGGTCTGGGCCTCTTTGCTTAGGCTGCTGCCCCCGCGACCCGGCCCCGGACAAAGCGGATGAAAATGGATGGATGGATGGACAGTACACGCAGACCTATGTAAAAATGTAATGCACAAAATAGGTCTGCATATTTCAAAACCATTTTGAGGGAAGTCATTTAGTTGAATATTCAAATGAAATGTCTTATCAAATCACTAGCTATGGTGACTAGATTCAGTTACTAGCTGCTCAACTTTTAGTCTGTTTTCATTTTATTTATAATTTATTTGATGCACATGGATCACTTAATCAAGTTTAAAATATAGCCTATATACAGTGCATATATTTCGTTGTAAAACATTAACCTACATGACAATTTTTCTTGCCGTGCTCTGTGTGTCGAGGACTGCTTGTCGTTCATAATGTAGCGTGTAATATCATTGATTTATAAACATCAAGAAAAGCTTCTTTTGCTGGAGGGTCATTGCAAAGTGTCAAGCAAATCCTCGATGGCAAACATGGTGAAGACTTATGTACACACCCGGATACTTTTATGGTGTGACAAGAAGAAGGATGACCCAGTGCATATCTGCTTCACTTTTAGTGGTTGATAGATGGAGCCATCCAAACGTGACTGTACCCTGCTTAATCGTCAGCAAAGACAGCCTGAACTTTATAAATCTTCTTGATTGACAGTGTTAACTAACTGGAAGTGTTGAAAATGTCTGTCCCCTCCTACAGCTTGTGCTGCACAGCAGATGCTCATAGTGACCTTTCACTGGTGCTCAGCTGGGTGCAGAGGATTTAGGAGATTGGAATCTTCTTAACATTGTTAAGTTTATGCATCTCACTTATTAGGTCTCATGTCTTTTTGTTTCTGCATTTGAAATTAAAAATTTAGATGTTTAAAAATAAGCCAAACTATTTCTTTGATGTCTGCTGGGCCTTCGAAGTGAATTTTAGACTCATTGTTCAAAAGAAAATAAACCCTCAAACTCCAAAACATAGAATCAAACTTAATCCGGAAGCTCCTGGTAGTAATCTGGGACTGTAGATGTCAATACTGTTTTTGTGGAGTAACATTTTGGTTTTATTTATTTATTTGTAAATACATTTAATCAGTATCTACAGCTTATTTGCTAAAGGTCAAAAGTTTAACCAGGTCAAATGATGGTCAGCCCATATCCCATGGTTTAGAGGGCAAATGTCTATGATCTAAATCCACTTAAAGATGGGAACTACAACAAATGTAACACTTCCATAAATCTATTTGCATATCTACCTCTGTCTAAAGTGATAGCAAAACATATAATTACTGTGGATGCTAAAGATATCCATACTGACGTTCAATATTCTACAATAGACACGGAAAACGTTTGAGAATATTATGCCTGTGACCAATAAATTGTGATGCACATGTACAGTAATGTGCAAGTTTTAGGCAGGTGTGAAAAAATGCTGTAACTATGTATTAACAGACCTCTCTGCATTGAATCATATCTGTTATTAACCTCTGTCTCTCTTCCACAGCATGTCTTTATCCTGTCTTCCTTCTCTCACCCCAACCAATCACAGCAGATGGCCCCGCCCCTCCCTGACCCTGGTTCTGCCGGAGGTTTCTTCCTGTTAAAAGGGAGTTTTTCCTTCCCACTGTCGCCAAAGTGCTGCTCATAGGGGGTCATATGATTGTTGGGTTTTTCTCTGTATGTATTAATGTAGGATCTACTGTGCAATATAAAGCACCTTAACTGTTGTTGTGATTTGGCGCTGTATCAATTGAATTTCTTCAAAAACTGTGTGCAAGTGTACCTCAAAGAAGGCAAAGGGTGGTCACACCAAATATTGATGTGATTTAGATTTCTCTTTTGTTCATTCACTGCATTTTGTTGATTGATGAAAATAAATGATTAACATTTCCATTTTTCAAAGTTTACAACACTTTTTGTCACCTGCCTAAAACTTTTGCACAGTACTGTATGTCCATAAAGAGATCAGATGATGCCTTGAGACAGATATGAGCTCTGTGTCAAGGCACTCACTTCCACTGTGGGGCATCAGTGGGCTTCAGGTACTGAATTAAACATGCAAAGCAATGTCTCAGCTGGGATTTGAACCCAGAACTTTCTGGCTGTGAAGCATAAGTTCTAACTGCTTCATCACCATGTCGACCTCCTTCAGAGCTCATGTCTTTTTCATTATTTTTCTGTCTCTCTGTTCTCTGTCCCTTTTTGTGAATCTGCCACTTCCCTGGCCTACCATAATAGCAGTCTCTCATTTGCTGTTTTGCTTGCATTTGTTCTGCTAGTAATGTCAGATAAAGCTTTCTGAAGCATGGAAGCTTGTAATGAAAAACGGTTCAACACTAGAAGCAACAGAGTCCTCTTCAGTGACATCTGGTGGCCAAAATATGTAAAGCATCTTGAATCTACAAATTAAATGAACTGCTTCATTATGTTTGCCCACTCGAGAGAGCTAAGTTTCCAGCTTATGCTTAATATCCTGTGACAGTTCTGCAGGATATCAGGCTACCATTGTGGTGCTTTGAATATGTGAAAAAAACTTTGTTACGTCTATTTAATTAATACATTATTTTGATTAATAAACCTTCCTTATTTAAACATGCACCATGCAGATCTGGAAACAGAGAGGAAATGAGGAGAGTCCAGAAGGAGCTAAGGAGAGAGATAAGGAGGGGAAAGGACAGCTACAGGAGGAAGCTGGAGGAGCAGCTTCAGCAGAGCAACACCAGAGGTGTGTGGAGGGGACTGAACACCATCACTGGAAGAAGCACAGTGAGCAGAGGGGGTCCACAGTCTGGAGACCAGGTTTGGGCTAACAGATTGAACCAGTTTTTTAACAGGTCTTATTCAGAAGCCCTTCTCTCCCCCATCCACCAGAGCTCTTCACACCTCCTTCACACCTCTCTGCAACCCCCTATAGCACCGGGGACATCAAATGCACCTCACCTGCCCCCCTTTTCCTATTCCTTCAACGACTCTACTGCCTCCCCCCCCCACGCCAGTCATCAGGAGCTAACCACCCACACCCTACACTGCAGCCTCTCCATCACAACTGACCAGGTGCAAAGTCAGCTGAGGAAGATAAAAACCAGGAAGGCCACGGGTCCGGATGGAATCAGCTCCAGACTATTGAGGGACTGTGCAGATCAACTCTGTGAGGTTATCACATACATCTTTAACCTCAGTCTCAGCCTGGAGAGGGTCCCCATTCAGTGGAAGACCTCCTGCTTGGTGCCAGTCCCAAAGACAATGCACCCTAAGGAGCCAAACCACTTCAGACCCGTTGCACTGACTTCACACCCGATGAAGACCATGGAGAAGATCATACTTCACCACCTTCGCCCACTAGCCAGGAGAGATCTAGACCTACTGCAGTTTCAGCTGAACATCGGGGTGGATGACGCTGATGCTACAGGTGGTAGTTTGTAGCACGGGGGCCTCACAAAGAACAGTACAAGCCCCTTTCCTCTTCAACCTGCACACTGCAGACTTCAGTTATAACATGGACACTTGCCATCTCCAGAAGTTCTCAGACGACACCGCCATTGTGGGTCGGGTGTTGGAGGGAAACAAACTGGAATACAAGGGGGTCATCAATGACTTCGTCAGCTGGTGCGAACAGAACCATCTTCGCCTCAGTGCCAGCAAGATGAAGGAGCTGGTGATTAACTTCAGCAAGAAGCCACCCCCTATTACACCAGTGAACATCCAGGGTTTGGACATTGAAACGGTGGAGGAGTACAAATACCTGGGAGTTCACCTCAGTAACAAACTGGACTGGTCCACAAACACAAATGCACTTTACAAAAAGGGACAAAAAGTCGTCTCCACCTGCTACGGCGGCTGAGATCCTTTGAGGTGAAGAGGACACTCCTGAGGATATTTTTTGACACTGTGGTGGCGTCTGCTATTTTCTATGCTGTGGTCTGCTGGAGTGGTGGAATGGCAGAGAGGGACAGAGGGAAACTCAACAAACTGGTCAGGAGGGCCAGCTGTGTCCTGGACTGTCCTCTGAAGTCCATCGAGCAGGTTGGGGAGGAGAGGATGTTGTCTAAGCTAACATCCCTCATGGACAACACCTCCCACCCCCTGCATGAGACACTGAGCAGCTCGTTCAGCAGTAGACTTTTACACCCAAAGTGTAGGAAGGAGCGCTACTGCAGGGGTGTCTGCTCCCACCCCCACAACCTCACCTGCAGTCAGCCTGGAATCCAGAGCCACACCACTGTGCCAGCCTCTCTCTTCACATGTTGCCTCCTGTGAGATTCCTGACACCCCTCCCCCACCCATCACCTTCACTCAATACCAGGTTGAGATGCAAATGAGGAGACTTCACTCAGGCAAGTCTGCTGGACCAGACGGAGTGAGTCCCCTTGTCCTCAAGACCTGTGCCCCCCAGCTGTGTGGAGTCTTTCATAAACTGTTTATGCTGAGTCTGAGTCTGCAGAGGGTCCCGGTGATGTGGAAGACATCATGCCTCGTCCCTGTACCAAAGACGCCTCGTCCCAGTGGCCCCCAGGATTACAGGCCCGTGGCACTGACCTCCCACATCATGAAGACCCTGGAAAGGCTCATCCTGGACCAGCTGCGACCCATAGTAAGACCACATCTGGATCCCCTTCAGTTCGCTTATCAGCCTCGTCTCGGAACAGAGGACGCCATCATCTACCTGCTCAATCGTGTCTACACCCATCTGGACCAGCCGGTGAGCACTGTGAGGGTCATGTTTTTTGACTTTTCCAGTGCTTTCAACACCATCAGGCCGACCCTCCTGGGTGATAAGTTAGCAGCGATGCAGGTGGATGCTTCTCTGGTGTCCTGGATTGTTGATTACCTGACAGGAAGACCACAATATGTACGTCTCCCACAGTGTGTGTCTGACAAGGTGATTAGCAACACAGGGGCACCACAGGGGACTGTCCTCTCCCCCTTCCTCTTCACCCTCTACACCACAGACTTCAGCCACTGCACAGAGACCTGCCATCTTCAGAAGTTTTCTGATGACTCTGCGGTGGTTGGATGCATCAGCAGGGATGATGAGACAGAGTACCGGGCTGTGGTCGACTCCTTTGTCACGTGGTGTGAGCAGAATCATCTGCAGCTCAACGTGGCAAAGACCAAGGAACTGATCGTGGACTTCAGGAAGACCAGGAAACACTTGACCCCTGTTTCAATCCAGGGGGTCAGTGTTGACATTGTGGAGGACTATAAATACCTTGGAGTACACATTGACAATAAACTGGACTGGGCTAAAAACACCACAGCACTTTACAGGAAGGGCCAGAGTCGTCTCTATTTTTTGAGGCGACTGAGGTCCTTCAACATCTGCCAGAAAATGCTGAGGATTTTCTATGAGTCTGTTGTGGCCAGTGCGATCCTCTATGCTGTTGCATGCTGGGGGAGCAGGCTGAGGGTCGCAGATGCCAACAGACTTAATAAACTGATCCGTAAGGCCAGCAATGTTGTGGGGATGGAGCTGGACTCCCTCAAGGTGGTGTCGGAGAGGCGGATGCTGTCCAAGATAAAGACAATGTTGGATAACACCTCCCACCCACTCCATGACATGTTGGTCAGTCACAGGAGCTCGTTCAGTGAGAGACTGAGATTACCGAAAAGCACCACTGAACGACACAGGAAATCATTCCTGCCTGTGGCCATCTCCCTGTACAACGCATCCACTTAACACACTGTTTGCTGCTACAGCTACACATGTTTCTTTTCCAACTATTTATTTATAAGTGACTTATGTATGTATGTATGTATATATATGTATATATTGTACTATTCTTAGTTAGCGTATTGTCTGTCTTGTCTTAATGTTGGTTTAAAATGGAGCACTGTAACAAAAAATAATTTCCCCCAGGGATCAATAAAGTATTCTGATTCTGATTCTGATTATTACCAGCAGCTGTTGGACTCTATAACACAGTTTAACATAGTTATCTTACTCATCAGCTCGTTTGGTCACTGTACATTTCATACATATTTCTGTACATTGTTACCTGTATATACGAACTTCAGTTGCTTGTATAAAGGACCACTTGTGTCTTCCTTTTATGTTTTATATTCCCCTTGCTATAAGAGCCGTGTAGCACCCAATTTCTCATCCTTGGGATAATAAAGGTTTATTCTATTCTATTCTATTCTATTCTATTCTATTCTATTCTATTCTATTCTATTCTATCACTGTGTCCTGGTTTGTTGTTTACCCTTTGTTCCTCTGTGGAGAAAGCACTGGTAGTCAGCAGAGATGGTAAGTAAAGTGAGTACAAATACTTTGTTACTGTATGTGGCAAGATGAATATTAAATGTTCTGGCTGATCCTACTTTTAGTCAGGCGCATTAGGAGGCGCTAGTATAAATAGTGGCCATCTGAGCATCCCCGAATCACGTACCTGTTGTCTCCTTTCGGTCACCTGACTTCCCCCGGTGTTGCAGGTAGGAGCTGCGTACATATCGTTGTTGCCTAAGCCTGAATTGGCAGTACTTGTGTTGATTGTGGTGTTTGTGTTACAGAGATCACCCGTGGATTACCTTCCTGAAGCCTCCATCGTGGCTGGTATGTGTTTATTCGGTGCAGTGCGTACATTGTTTCACTCGGTAGTGAACCAATGTTGTTTATATGTCATAGCTGCAGAAGCCTCCTATGAGCCACTCTGTTCATAAATCGAGTGACGCCGTTTAATTGGTACGTAACTCCGATTTGTCACAATCTGTCTTTTATGGTTTGGTTTTCTTATAGTAAAACACTCATTTTGCATTGCAGGAAGTGTGGGCCTTAGTGGGCAGCCAGTAGCTTTACAGCAGGGTTGCTATGGCTTTTCTATGCTCTGCTAACAGAAGTGCTGCTGCTTTGCCTTTCCCCATCTGCTTCCGTTTGCAAGGGGTCTTTTTCTCTGCTGTTACCAGCCTCTTAGCAATGAACGTCGGCATGGACTAGTGATGGGATTTCCGGCTCGTTTTAGAGAACCGGCTCTTCAGGTTGTTTTGTTGCTTTAATTAATTTATTATTAACAACAATATAAAATTATGCACAAAAGGAATTACTAATGTAAAAAACCCTGTGGTTTTATTTATATATGTTTATATATAAATATATATGGTGGCCCCTAGAGACAATGCACGTACAAACTCCAAAACACATTTCTAGCATTAACTGAACTTCCAAACAGAGCTACTAGATCACTTAAATTAAACAATTGAAAGCATGTGTGTATTGTTTGTGTATTTATACACAAGCACTCATATATATTCAGATAATTAAAAAAAATGTTCATTTACATGTTACTACCACACACCAAATCCAGTCATTGGAAGCATGAAGGAAAGTATACTCATATGTGGCTGAATATTCATATGCGATAGTTGTTGATAAATCATGTTGAAGTACAACTTACAAAATGTAATTAAGTGATTTTTTTAAAGCTTGAATATTGATTCAAATCATAGAAATAAGGTCACAGAGAGAGAGGGTCATGTGGTGTGGCTGGACATCAGGTGATTAGATGTCATCTGTCAAATATCATTGGGTAAGATCTTAACCCCAAGTTGCTCTCCAATGTACCCATCAGAGTAAGAATGTGTGTGAATGTTAGATAAAAAAGTACCTAAGAAGAAGGTAGTAGAAAGTACTTGTGTGAATGGGTAAATGGGGAATGATGTATAAAGCACTGAGTGCTCAGGGAGAGTAGATAAGTGCTATTTAAAATCATTCAGTTTACCATTTACTGCTGTATTCCTGGGGCGTTAAATTTCCAGGGGATGCTGCTTTCCTGTTGGACAACATCTACATGGAACAGATAAGTATGTCATGGTCAAGCCGCCACTATTCTCTCAACCTCTCCTCTCAAAACAACCTATAGCTTAGAGTTTAATTCTTAATTTCATTCTGTGATTATTTATTAGCGGCTTTTTCTTTCCTTCTACTAAACTGCTTTAATAAAATATTCTGCATTCAAAAAGTCTAAATTGTGGATATTCTTGACTTGACTGGAGGGCTACCCTAGCAAGCACACCTTCAGAGGGAGCAGGACCAACATCCGGAGGACTGAGCAGCAGTTAGAGCTGGGTGAGTCCCCTCCACTGCTCCATCTCAGCTCTGTTTGCCTGAAGGGTAATACTCACAGGATCAGGGATTAGGAGAAACAGAGTTTCCAGTGTTTCAGGCCTGTATTGTACATTCTTTGAATTGTTCTTAAAGGAGCTATTTTCTACTTTATTTGAGTACATTTCAGAATCTGTACTTTTCACTTCTAATGAACTAAAAGTGTTGCTTCAGTACTTGAATTTTTACTGGAAAAAAAAAAAATATATACACTGACTTGACTCCCTGCATTCGCCTCGTAAAGTGTATTTGGGTACATAAAGTTTTTGCCACTCATTATTGTTTGAGCCCTACCTGCTTTGGTAGTCTTGACAGTTTGTTGCCCTTTTGGAGGAGATGAGAGACTAAATGAGACTGAACACAGCTTTCAGGTGTCACAGCCTGAGAAAGTGCTAAAGAGTGTGAGACCTGAGGGCAGAAACTTGCAGGTTTTGTGAGAAGAGAGGCAGAATAGAGGGCAGATCGTGCATTTGCTGTTGTGCCTTAGATAATGAACCTAGTTTAAATGAGCAGACTAGAGTTCTTTCACCGAAAGGTGGGGGGGGGGATTTTGATAAAATATTCGTGTTTTTACGATGTCTACTTCACATTTTCATTGCCCAGTTGTAACATGTACTCACGGAGCGTAAGTTTGATAACATCATGGAGAAGCTCGCGGCTCTCCAACAGGAGATTCAGAGACCAGTGTCGGACTGTTAGAACAGCTTTGAAATTCATATGAGTTGTTCGCACTAAAGTAAAAACCACCATCACTTCATGCGGATACCCCTTCGGCGCCAGCTGTACTCTCATCCCTCCTCCCCCTCCAAACGCCTTCGACGCTTATTCCCTTCCGATGCTGACGGTGGATCAAGGAGACCAGCGCACAGGCTGCAGGCCCGGATGTACTGTCTACACTGGCTGTCTCTCACCCTTTACCCACCCCTGCTGCTTGTCATGTGTTTCTTTGGTGTATTAAGAGTTTTTTCATGTGCTATGTGCAGAGGTGTTTTTTCTGTTCTCAGACTGATCTCCCTGTTGGAGCTCAGTCTGGGGGGAGTTATTTTTTTTCTCCTTATCTTTCCTCATGTGGTGCATTTTCCATTGTTATACCTGTCTGACCTGTCTTCCCCATGTGATGTTTGTGTAATGTATGTATGATCAGAGGGTAAGATGGGACCGCCATTGCGTGCAATAGGTCGGCAGCCTTAGCATGAAATTTCCCACTCGTGGGACTAATAAAGGTATCTTGTCTTATCTTACTCTTATCAGCTAGCTTAACCCTCTTTAATCAGTGTTGGGCTTTAACAGTCTCTGGTTGTTGTTTTTGGCTGTCTCCAAAGTTTGGCTCGCAGCTTTTAAAGTATCGATGAGAGTCACCTCCATCTCTGCTTGGGGCATCCTCATCTTTACTTTTCTCATGTGTTTCCCCATATGGAAAAGATATATATAAATCTTATAAAGTTTGTATCTGTCTTGTGTGAAACTTGTATGAAAAGCATACAAGAGTGAAAACAGATATAAGATCCCTTGAAAAATTATATAATGAAACTTGTATGTTTTGGATACTTACTAAAACAATATATGAAAGCAATGAGAAAGTGGCCACTTTCATGAGTAAATCATGTAAGCCTGATATGATTCACTATATAAAGTAGGCCACATCTTATGCAAGTCTTTTATAAGTTTTTTCTATTTCTTTTCCATATGGGTCAGTCAATTAACATTTGAGTGGTTCATCTACAAGGTGGGTTTGGCCATTTTCTTATCCTAACTATAGGCTCCCAGTACGCCCTCATCCACAGGTATGAACTTGTCGCTCTACTGAACTACAGAGGATGGCAGAGGATCTGTTGGTGAGGTCTGTGGCCAGTTAGAGCTTGTTTTGATGACTTTCCAGGGTTCAGACCTATACAGCAAAATGAACTTCACATTAGATGTGAATGTCCTGATCTTGGTTTTAACAGAGATGGCTGCAGCTCTCTGGAAGGCCTCCTGGGATTTCTTCATTTGGGCTTTGGTGTCTTCCCCATACCTCCTGACATTTACAGGATATGTAAATTCATTATCGTCATTGTCTGCCTCTTCTTAAACCTGTACTGGCTCCTTTATTTTGTTGATGTGCAGGAGTTACGTCTTCTCCTGGCTGATCTTCGGCCCCATGTACAGTGATTTCTTTCTCAACCTTACTCCTACATGTCTTTCCTTTCCCTTTCAGTGTCCGCTGGATGTCTTTTCCGGAGCTGGCACAAGCCTCACCAAGAAAAGAGGTGACCACTGGCACCCTTGTCAGGAACTTGTTTCCCACGTCATGAATTCCCTTTCAAGAGAACCCATTGTAGACCCTCTATTTTTAGTGCTATCCCGTAGTGCAACAGTGTTACCTTCGATGTCACATGTTCTGATACTCCTGATACATAAGGGGTCACTAAAAGTTTTCAAAATTAAATACAGATCTCTGTGTTGGTTTATGAACACATGAAATATTCCCCATTACTCACAGTCTAAGAAGGTTAGCCTGTCATTTTTCATATCCTCCCTGGTGAAATTGATGTGATGGTCCACCGAGTTAATGTGATCAGTGTCATGGTCCTGGGCCATGTGGGCCCAGTATTCTTAGTTTTCATGTATTTTTGTATTTTGTTCTTTATTTAGGCCATGCTTCCTGGGTTGATCTGTTACGTTGTTCCTTATGTGTTTTCCCTTCGTGACTCTTACCCCCTGTGTGCCCCTCTGTGTATTTATGAGCCCTCGTCTCTCTTTGTGCTTTATTCTATGTTTTCCCCAGCCCGTTATGTCTGCGTTCTCCCCGTGCTCTCTCTCCTCCTGTTTGAACCTCTGTGTACTTCCTGCTTTACTTTGCCCATCTCCCATCAGTGTTACGTTCACTCCTGCCGTGTCTTGTTATGATTATCAGTGTCACCTGTGTTCCCACCCTCCGTGTTTCCATGCCTGGTCTGTTGTCTTCCAAGTCATAGCCTCACCATAGTTTGTTCTCAGTTTAGGTTTTTGTTTAGCCACGCCATCCCTGCTGTATTTGCACACCTTGTTTTCAGCCATATTAAAGGCTCGCCTTTTGTTAAAACTCACTCCCGTCTGCTCACTTGTGTACGCACCTGGGTCCATTACACGCATTCTCCACTCGGTCCGTCACAGCGGACCGTGACAATCAGAGAATTGTGGTTTGATTTTCACCCAGGTGTCATTCACATACCTGAACCAATGACTTGGCAGCGTTCCAGGGTAGGATAACAAAGCCCTCTTTTCCATTTCTTCCATTTACAAGTTGGCATGTACTGAACCTTATATGTGAAATATGTAGAATGAAGAACAAAATCAAATTTAACCTGGATGATGTGGACATCATCTCCATTGTGATCACTAAAAATGTTGGCGTAAACTACTGGGTACTTCATGTAAGGAATTATTAATTTTATAGGTTATCTTTGTAGTTTTACCTACTTTTATTCCCTACCTCTTAAACCATAATGACTTTCAACTACTTGTGTTACTACATACCCAGGTTTCCTCATTTTGTTTCTTTTATTAAAGTGTGTGTGTGTGTCAAAGTCAAAATTGGAGACTTCTATCAGCTCACACACCAGTCAATTGGGGACACCTCTCCCTTTGGGGACCAAAACCACCGTCCCCAATTACATTTACCTCTAACAACGTCCAGCATGCTCTAAAACATATTTTAATCCAAAATTCTCACCTGTCCCCAAAAGTGACATTTGTTTATTACCTTGCCCCCCAAATTTTTCTCAATCTGTTTATAAATCTATGTTTCCCCTAGTGGAAGTGTGTGGAATTGCAAAGATTTCCACTGTACCCAAAAGTGACATAACCCTTATATCTTTGTTGTGTAAGATTTCTATTAATATACTGATTGTTGTTGAAAACCTTTTTCAACATTCTATTGCATGAATGGTTTTATATAAATAAACTGCTATTTTCTACTAAACAATAGAAATTAGTGGATTATTTCTTAGAAAGTAGATTATATTTTCAAAGGATAAAGAGCACACTAGAAAATACAAAAGAGTCATATTTGATGTAATTATGATACAAATATTTTAAATATTTTTTAAAGAATCATTTGGCACGATGTGAAGCACTTACATAAGAATAATGGAGCACTTTAGGTTCATATTTGCTTTCTGAAATGCAGCTTGACATAAATTACTCTAAATTTTTTGATACTGGTGTTGCAACATATTTGAGATGTTTCTTGAATTTCTGTTGAATGGCGCATGGATCCAAAATTTGGCTGAGCTAAATTTAAATTTCAACATTAATACCTTTTAGGCAGTATGCAAAATTGGGACATAAAACTTAATTCTCACCAAAGTCTCTTTAAGAGCTGTGTAAACACTGTGTAAGACTATGGTAATTAGATATGGATCATGACAGAAAAAATTATATCCTGGATACAAGCAGGAAAAATTTGCTTATGTAGCGTGTTTGACTGGACCTTAGAGATATCTGCAGAGCTTGACTCAAGTCAAAGCCAAAGTCAGCTTTATTGTCTAAACCCATGTGTACAGATCATAGACAGGAATTTGAAATTGCAATGCTCCCACGGCCCTCAGTGTACAATGAACAACTTAAAGATAAAAACAAAGCAAAAGTCTTATGTACAAGACAATACAATCTTACATAAACAACAGTGTCCAATACAATCAGAGTGCTTGTGAGCAATAGTTTGTGTGCAAGTGGGGTTGGGGCAGTCAGTGAAAAGGGCAATGTGTTGTATGCTTCAAAGTTTGGATAGTTTCTGCAAATGAAATTAACCATTACTATTTATGTACTAATTATGTATGGTAACCATTTATAGTTGAAATTAGATTTGTCTTTTTTCATTTAAATAAAATATAAAAACTAGGTTACTGTCTAATGTTTGCTTATTTAATTTATGTTTATTTAGTCATGAATAACCAAGCTGCAGTAGCATCATGAGAAATGCCTGAAACATCACAAAAATTTGATCTGCAAAATCCAGATTCCTCAAGCAATGAGAGTGAGTCTCTTCTTTCCGGTATGGAGGCAACAAAAACACAAGGGAATATGAAAACAGATCAAGATGAAGACAGGGGACCAGGGACTTCTTCACAGTGAACATTTTTGGAAGTAAATTTCTTGCTTTAAGGTTTGCTAGTAGCAAGCACTCAATGGTACAGGTGTTTTGTTGTTGTTTTGTTGTTGTTGTAAGTTTCTCTGCATAAATGATGTGCATGTAAACTCCCAAAACAACACAGTAGTAATAAATGCAGTAGAACATTTAAATTATTCTATTACACAAGGAGTTGGACAAAGTTTTGATTTCTTCAAGATAAATAGAGACTTTAATTTTAAGTTCTTTCAAATCCCTTGGATGTTGTGAATTTAACATACTTAATTGCAAAATGATTATTGTTAGATTGGGTAGTTAAATTGGAACTTTATAATGTTCTTACTTTCTTACCTTTAAGGGTAGTAATATCCCCAAAACTGAATTAAATTAGTGTATGTGTGTATTGCTGAAGACCCCAAAGGGAAGTAATGTCCCCAAAAGTGACTTAAAATAACTTGTGTATGTGTGTGCTGCTGAAGTCCCCAAATGGAAGTAAGGTCCCCAAAAGTGGCATAAAATAGTTTATCTCTGTATTGCTGAAGACCCCAAAGGGAGGTAATGTCCCCAAAAGTGACTTAAAATAACTTGTGTATGTGTCTGCTGCTGAAGTCCCCAAAACTGACATAAAATAATTTGTGTATCTGTGTATTGCTGAAGACCCGAAAGGGGACATTAAACATCCCCAGTCCCCAATGGGAAGGTAAAAATACTGTATAGACAAATATTGCTTAAAAGGCAAATCTCAACTGATTTTTTATTTCTGTGGGCTTGGAAGTGTAATATTCAGTTACCAGCTTGCTTCTAAACCATACAGAAACTGGTGTCCCCAAAGTGTGGGAGTTAAAAAATGCGACCTCAAATGGGACTCAAGCGAGTATATGTGTGTGTGTGTGTGTGTGCGATTTTTTTCCCCCCCAATACCTTTACTTGGTTATATTGCATCACTTCATCACTTTCCTTCACATATCACCACCCAGAAGCTCTGCCTCACCTATGCTTTGATCTCATCGTCCTCATCTAGTATAAATCAATCTTATGAATCCATTGCAGCGCACTCACCCCTCAAACATTTCCCCTCCAAAGCAGTTACACGTATATTATTCATGCCTCCTCCAGTCCATATATGGAGCATGTTTCTTACATGTCCCTGCTCTCCTTCGACGGGTCATTCTTCCTCTTACTGCTCTCCTGCAGACACATCATTAACATAAACTGTGTCCATCATTTGTAGCTGATGTCTCTTCTTCCTCTGGCCTGTATCTGTCAATCACATGGTTGTCCCACAGCCCAGAAATTAATGTGCCTATAAAATAATCATAAATACAGTGATACGTACCCTTTTCATGACAATCATTCCATATTATGATAGGCTTTCTATAACTCCTCCTACTCTTTGTTAAGAGGGCAACGGTATAATGTTAATTGCGTATTTATTAGGATCAGTATTATTGTGATATGGTGGCAAATTGAGCAGTTCCACATGAATACCATGTAATGTCTCTAATATGTTCATCGTCTTCAGGAGTCATGTGTCCAGCATGCATTTCATTACTCAACGAACTCAACAATCCAATAACCTCCAGTTTACTAATTTTCTTTAACAAATCTTTTGGAGTAGGGGTAAGGCCCACCTAATTTAACAGTGTAGGTGGTATTAAGTTCTAAACAATTTAAAAGTGTCAACACAAATAGGTATCTTACGTATTCTTAATGACTAATTTTGCGTGCTCTTTCCAGTACTGTTGAAGCAGGCTGCATAGTCAGACATGGTTTCATTGTGTGTGATGTTTCTATCATAGGCTGCGTATTTATTTTAAAATGCAGCCCTTCACTCTCAGTCCTGCAGTCTACAGCCTTTAAAAGTATCCACTAATTATTTAGAAAATTCATTTATATCAATTTCTTGCCCACATTCAGTGACACCTAGGATTCGTTTTAATTCACGTCATATATTCTCGAACATCTTTTATTTTCTCTTCTCTCCCTGTCATCACCCCTGGATCTAGTTTTTTTTATCTATAGCTTTTTCTCCTTCTTTTGGATGCATTATTCTCTCCACTTCAAAATCTGCATGTCACTACTATTTGCTTCTGCCAAAATTACGGTGGGAATAATTTTAGGTACTTTATATTGTTGCTTTTCAGACATTCTTAAAAAACAGCCAAGGGTTTACGTCATCTGATTATTCGGAGGACTGTTTTGTATCCAGAACAGGATGCAAGGAGGCAAAAGGTTGAATATCATTTGTGGATTCGTCTGTTGTTTCCATGGTTCCTTTATTTGCATCTGGCATCATTGCTACATTTAATTCTGACCTTTTCTTTCTTAACAATATTTCCCAACCACTGTTTTCTCATCAATTCCCATGCTTTTAACACATTAATCATATAATCTTTATCCAATAGGATTAGTAACTGTGTTTTTAATCTGTGTGTCTGTGTTTTGAGTTTTGGGTGCTTTTCATCGCTTCTGTTTCACCTCCTTTCTGGATTTGGCTGCAGCATATCAAAAGTCTCCGGATGGACCCCTGGTTGTTTCAAGAACTGAGTGTGTGGTTTGCAATCTGTCGATAGTTTCTGTAATAAATGCGGATTTTATGTGAGTAGGGCATTCATTCGTTGCACAACCCCCAACTTGGAGTTGGGAGTTATGCTAGAGTATACATTTTTGTCTAGCCTCTTTCTTATACAGATCTGGTGTGCATGGTTGGATCTATCAGGAGCAGAGGGCTCTCGCATGCACAGCTTAGGGGCTTATTAAGGCAGCACAAGATCTCCTGCCATGGCAAGGCAGATTCACTAACAAGAAAGACTCACCATTAGCAGTTTACAATGAGAGAAAATTCATATTGAGCAGAACTGAGTTCAGCTTATTGGGTTCACTCTCCACAAGAGTCTCATGTAGCCCTGTGAAAAAATGTATTACACCCCCCTGCCATTGCCGCAAGGTAATATTTTTTTTGTCTAGGTGTACGCTGAAGTATGGACGGTACAGTTAAACTAAACTGAGGGCGATTGTGGCTCAAGAGTTGGGCGTTCGCCTTGTAATAGGAAGGTTGCCAGTTCAAGCCCTGGCTCTGACAGTCTTGATCTTTGTGTCCTTGGGCAAGACACTTCACCCGTTGCCTACTGGTGGTGGTCAGAGGGCCCGGTGGCGCCAGTGTCCAGCAGCCTCGCCTCTGTCAGTGCGCCCCAGAGTGGCTGTGGCTACAACGTAGCTGCCATCACCAGTGTGTGAATGTATAAAGTGCTTTGGGGTCCTTAGGGACAAGAAAAGCGCTATACAAATACAGGCCATTTACCATTTAATCTGTTCATCTGGACATTGTGTTTTCCTGAAATGTTTTGTCACTCATCGAATCAACTCTTTGGGATTTCCCTACCAAGATGATTGAGCATGCGTCAAGACAAAACCTAAATAATATTTTAGATTACTTTAAACTTTCCTGGAAGCTGTGCACTTCAAGGCTTTAAGATTATTTCACATATTATTTCATTACCCCCACATATTATTTCATTACCCCCACATTACCCCCATACAGTAATGCCACTGTTTTGCACATGTCTCAACTCTGTATATTTTTATATATTTTATTTATTGTTTACTCTATTTAATTTGTAAAATATGTGTACACACACACACACACACACACATAGAAAAATATTTAGCATACACATCCAGAAATGCATATACTATTATATATTGTATATATATTTATTTGTTAGGGGTTCCGAAAGAGACTCAGGCGCAGGCCAGGGTTTCCCTTTAAGCGAAGAACAGTGCGTTTATTCACAGTGAACACAATCACCAAGTGGCTATGTACAATGTGCAGGGGAAACGGGTCCGGGTCGCCAGGGTCCGTGGGAAACAGGGTTAGGGGAAAAGGTGCTCCACACTTTCTGTACAAAAGCTCCTCCTCAGTCACTCCTCTCAGAATCCGGTTCCAAAAACGATCTAAACACAAAAGGTCGGGTTAGCGGGATAATAACAAAGGGCTTTCAAGATACAGGTTGGCAGATACACAAGTTTGACTGACGCTGATAGTTCAACGATCCAGCGAAGACTAGTGCAGACTCGCCATCTAAGTAGTGCAGTAATCAGCTGGGATCAGCGGCCGGTGTGGTGATGAGCAGGTGTGTGGGCCAGCAGCGGGAGCCCGCAGTGAGCATCGCCGTGGCGAGAGAGAGAGAGAGAGAGAGAGAGAGAGAGAGAGAGAGGGCGAGAGAGCAAACAAACCACAAACATATTGCCCAATAGAGGATTGACCAGCAGGGCACAGGGACCATGACATTATTAGTTTCAGATTTAGCCATTCTTGTATTTTGCTTGTTTACGTTATTGTATTTTGCACAACTCTGTTGCTTGTGAAGCTCGCACACAAGAATTTCACTCACATGTACTGTACCAATGTACCTGCACATGTGATGTGACAATAAAAGTGATTTGATTTGATTTGATTTGTATAAGATATTGTAAGGTACAGAACCTACAATAATACAGAGAAAAACAAACATGGACTTGGTGACAGTGGAACTGAAACAACCTTTAAAAAAAGGAAGAAACTTCCAGTAGAACTAAGCCTATTAGTTGGAGATGAGAGGAGAGGGGCAGGACAAAAGACACACTATGAAAGAGAGCCAGATATTAATAACTATTAAATAAATGTAGAGTGGTGTATAAACACATAGTGAAAAGAGGGGATTGAATAAGAAACACTCAGTCCACCATAGGAAGCCCCCAGCAGTCTTGTTGCAGTATAAATAAAGCAGAGATAACATGTGAGAAAGTTTGATTTTCCTTCTGGAAGATCTCGGTTGTTTGTGGAGAAACTTTGACTATAACGCAGACCATCAGAGGACATCGGGACCTTTCGTCACTCATCCAAGTGAGTCAGCTGACTGCAGGTTCCCAACCTTATAAACATCACATCTGCATAATGACTGTTGTGAGGTCAGTTTCTTGATCATTAATATGCAAATTGTCATGACCATTGATCAACAACCATGATCAAAGACCATTGATCATTGATAATTGATCAATTTACCAAAGATTGCTTGCTTCTGTTAAACATCTGGTACAAGAGAATGGTACTTACATTTCTGCAAGTCAAAACTAGCTTCAATACGCTTTTGTGGTGTAAATCGAATACATCTTAGGTTGAATGATGGACCACAGCAAGAGAAATCTCCATCCCCTGAAAAATGCTGACTTTAAGACAAAAATGGAAATAGATTTTCAAAGTGAGGGGTCATTATGTGGGCAGCATGCAAATGACGGGTGAAGAAATAATCTTGGTGTTATTGAGCCCTTGGTTTAAGAGTTGAAGGGAAGGCCTCTGTCTATTCCCCTGCTGAAGCATGATAATGTGAGGCTTGTAATTAGGTATCGATTTGCTTTGTCAGTGAGTATTTCGAACCAGTATCTTCCTCCCAAAGAAAGGACCACATCTTGTTAGGAATAAATGTGATATCTTTATATAAGTGCATGATTGTTACAGTGTCACAAGAATAATGTAAAAAAGTGCAAATAGTAATTCTGATGTATTTAAATAATTTTCAGATAGATACACAATTAAATACACTAGTTAGAATCTTTAATCTTTAATTTAATCTTAGAGTCTTTAATAACAACAGATATTTTTTTATTTAAATAAAAGTCCATACCATCGAGGTTTTACTATTTTTTTGAAAAATAGATACAAATTTGATAGCCAGTCACAGGTAAGTGAAAAAAAACAAACAAACAAACAAACAACAACAACAAAGCACCGGCACTGGATGAACTTGAGGGAATGACATCTAACGTGACAGCAAATGGAGGGTGCAGTTTTAATACATGCACAGGTATGTGGTGTGGACCAGTGTGAGGGATTATCTCACATTGCAGGACTTTCATTAAAAAAAAAAGACGTTTGTCCACCACAAGACAGAGGAGAACACCACAGGGATAAACCTGCAGGCCTAACTAAGGAGGTGTATCACTCCCAGGAGGAGGCAAGCCGAAGACTAGCCCCTCAAGCCCAGACTTGGGCCCGCTGAAGGTTGCCAGGGATTGGCAGATGCAAGTGGACTTGGATCAGAGGCTAATTTATCCCACAGAGATTGTAACCACTACTTTGCGACCAGCCCTCGTCCTTTGGTCTAAGTTCCAAAAACTTGCACATGTCATTGAGCTGACGGTACCATCCATCCATCCATCCATCTTCATCCGCTTTGTCCGGGGCCGGGTCGCGGGGGCAGCAGCCTAAGCAAAGAGGCCCAGACCTCCCTCTCCCCAGCCACCTCCTCCAGCTTATCCGGGGGAATACCAAGGCGTTCCCAGGCCAGCCGAGAGATATAATCTCTCCAGCGTGTCCTGGGTCTGCCCCGGGGCCTCCTCCCGGTGGGACATGCCTGGAACACCTCACCCAGGAGGCGCCCAGGGGGCATCCTTGTCAGATGCCCGAACCACCTCAGCTGGCTCCTTTCGATGTGGAGCAGCAGCTGCTCTACTCTGAGCCCCTCCAGGATGGCCGAACTTCTCACCCTATCTCTAAGGGAGAGGCCAGCCACCCTTCGGAGGAAGCTCATTTCTGCCGCTTGTATCCGCGATCTCGTTCTTTCGGTCACTACCCACAGCTCGTGGCCATAGGTGAGGGTAGGAACGTAGATCGACCGGTAAATTGAGAGCTTCGCTTTTACACTCAGCTCCCTCTTCACCACGACGGACCGGTGCAGTGTCCGCATTACTGCAGCTGCAGCCCCAGTCAGTCTGTCGATCTCCGGCTCCCTTCTCCCATCACATCCATACATATGCAATAATACTAAGTGCAATAATCCTTTCTGTCATCGTTGTATTTTTACTCAGTTGTATATAGTATTTGTATTCTATTTTTATCTTATTGTATATTTATTTTATTCTACTGTATATAGTATTTTATTTTATTCTATTCTGTGCAGTTGTGTACTGTATTTATTCTTATTGTATTCTAATTTTTGCCTCATAACTTTTGCACTGTCCACTCCTGCTGTGACAAAACAAATTTCCCACGTGTGGGACTAATAAAGGTTATCTTATCTTATCTTATCTTGTAATCAGAAGGTTGCCAGTTCGAGCCCCGGCTCTGACAGTCTCGGTCGTTGTGTCCTTGGGCAAGACACTTCACCCGTTGCCTACTGGTGGTGGTCAGAGGGCCCGGTGGCGCCAGTGTCCGGCAGCCTCGCCTCTGTCAGTGCGCCCCAGGGTGGCTGTGGCTACAATGTAGCTGCCATCACCAGTGTGTGAATGGGTGGATGACTGGTTGTGTAAAAGCACTTTGGGGTCCTTAGGGACAAGTAAAGCGCTGTACAAATACAGGCCATTTACCATTTAAGATATTAAGAGTCATAATAATGCAATGGGCGTGTTATTAACCTGCAGTTCTCAATAAAGTAGATTTGATGTCCTGATTCAAGATGATTCATCTTTAACAAATAACACAGCAGCTTAAAAGATTTAAGAAAAAAGCTTGTTCCGTGTGAGATATGACTCAAAGCAATATGTTTTCAAGACTTTTTCAGTTAAGATATCCAAGATGCACTGTCTAAAAACAAGCTCCTATATCTCACTGAAATGTTACTCTGTTGCTGATTTTGTCTTATTTTAAGTGTGATATTTTGACTAGAAATAAGACAAATATACTTGGTAAGATTTTGAGTTTTTGCAGTGCCCTATTGAGTTTTGATTATTAAAGCCGAACCGCTAGAGCCACATTCTATACCACACTTACAGCTCTGAACTTTCTATGACTGTCTTGTGTCTTTTGTGATTAACCTCCTACACATATGGGCGTTCTAATGACTTTTAGAACACAGTATTGCAGCGTCATCAGTACTGTTCTGAGAGCTGCAGACACAGGGAGAGGTCAATAACTTACATGCAAGCCACCTTAATTATAATACATGCTCAGCTGGGAATTGTGAGAGACTGATGGCTTCACCTTTTCGTCAGACTATTTTACAACATGAAGCTGTAGTTCATGAAGTTCATACTTGAAGTTTGGCTCACCATTAGTTTGCACCCACTTAAAATAAACCTGACGCTTGGCCTTGTCCACCCTAGCTGGAAAACTAAAAAAAAAACAGTGCTCAGCTCAGATAAAATAATTATTGTGGGTGATTTTAACATCCATGTAGATGCTAAAAATGACAGCCTCAACATGGCATTTAATCTGTTATTAGACTCAATTGGCTTCTGTCAAAATGTAAAAGAACCCACCCACCACTTTAATCACACTTTAGATCTTTTAACATATGGCATAGAAACTGAACATTTAACAGTGTTTCCTGAAAACCCTCTGCTGTCTGATCATTTGAAAATCTTAGAAATATGGTATCTAACCAGATTCTTACTCTGGATGGCATTGCCTTGGCCTCCAGTAACACTGTGAGGAACCTTGGAGTCATGTTTGACCAGGACATGTCCTTCAACGCACATATTAAACAAATATGTAAGACTGCTTTCTTCCATTTGTGCAACATCTCTAAAGTTAGAAATATCCTGTCTCAGAGTGACACTGAAAAACTAGTTCATGCATTTATTACTTCCAGGCTGGACGACTGTAATTCATTATTATCAGGATGTCCAAAAAACTCCCTGAAAAGCCTTCAGCTAATCCAAAATGCTGCAGCAAGAGTCCCGACAGGGACTAGAAAGAGAGAGCAGATTTCTCCTGCTTCCCTTCCCTCCTCACATACAAGGTCTTAAATAATCAGGCCCCATCTTATCTTAATGACCTTGTAGTACCATATCACCCTATTAGAGCACTTCGCTCTCGCTCTGCAGGCCTACTTGTTGTTCCTAGAGTATTTAAAAGTAGAATGGGAGGCAGAGCCTTCAGTTTTCAGGCCCCTCTTCTGTGGAACCAGCTTCCAGTTTGGATTCAGGAGACAGACACCATCTCTACTTTCAAGATTAGGCTTCAAACTTTCCTTTTTGCTAAAGCATATAGTTAGGGCTGGACCAGGTGACCCTGGATCCTCCCTTAGTTATGCTGCAACAGCTGTAGGCTGCCGGGGGATTCCCATGATGTTTCTTTTTCACTCACTATGTGTTTGGAATTTGGAAAATGAAATTGTCCAAAATGTCTTTGTATGTTGAAGAATTTCAGAGGGGCCAAGCTCAACCCCTGAATAAGACCCCCACACCATAATCTCCCCTCCACCAAACTTTACACTTGGGACAATGCAGTCACACAAGTTCTCCCAGCAACTGGCACACCCAGACTCATCCATCTGATTTCTAGATGGAGAAGTGTGATTCATCAGTCCAGAGAAAATGTCCCAATTGGCATGCTTTATTGAAAACATATTCCATGAAGCTCTCCTATCCACTGTTTATGAGCTAATGTGAAAGCCACATGAAATTTAGAGCTCTGTTGCAGTTGACTCTGAGGAAGTTGGCAACCTCTGCAAACTGTGCTATCTGTGGCTTGACATGGCCTATCACATCATTGCTGAATTCCTGTCCTTTCCGAGCCCTGCATTGAGCTGAGCCCAACTATATCTACTCACTATCTCAGGGCGCTAGCTCAGCACTGGCTCAAAATATCCCAAAAGCTTCTTGTCACTGTTGCGGGTTTGTGGAATTTATTCGGTTTTCGATCCTTGTGTTTTTCATAAACGCCAATGTGTATATACACAAAAATATGCCCACAGGGCCAAGAGGGGATTTTATCCTTAAAGATCGGGTTCTCTACCAGAGGCCTGGGAGCCTGAGGGTCCTGTGAGGTATCTTTGCTGTTCCTAGGACTGCGCTCTTCTGGACAGATCTTGGATGTTGTTCCTGTGATCTGCTGGAGCCACTCGCCTAGCTTGAGCGTCACTGTTACCTGGTTAACAGGATACTTGTTCACCAGCAGGGCGTAGGTGTTAGGCCAGATCTTGTTCTTGCCATTCAACTGACTCCTCAGGACTCGTCTTACTCTCTGCAGATACTTGGTGGTTGCAGTTTTCCTAGTGGCCTCTTTGTGGTTCCCTTTGCCTGTGGGAATCCCAGGTATAGAGATATATTTATATCTAAATATATCTATGCATCTCTATTTATCTAGAGATATAGAGATGCATAGATATATCACTATGTCTATATATGTATATGTGTGTATATAGTATATATAGGGCAAAATGGCTAGCGCTTATAAAATGGCTGTATGTCACAAAAGTGTAATTTCTCCACCATCAGCTCCAATATCCTTGTATTGGAAAGTAGATGAAGAAAGTATTTATTCGATCTGTTGGCAACACGATCTGAATGCATTGGCTGTAACATAACAGAGCATCTTATCAGACAAACGCAAGCAGAGCTGATGAAATTATTATTGAATATCATCTGAGACCTAGAATGGAGCAGCAACAGTGAAAATGATGTATGTGGCAGATGCAGCTCTGCAGGGAAAAAGGGAAACTTCTGTAAAAATAACATTTTAGACTAAAAATAAAAAAATAGACTTTGGGGAAAAAATGAAATGATTTTGTTTATTTGGAAAACTAGCTAAATGAGGTTTTGGTGGACACATTTACTGAGAGTTTAGCTATCTAAAAAACAGTGATTCAACTGCTTTCCCAAATCTGCATGTTCATATTAATACAAGTACCGATTTTCTTCAATCTTCCCACATATATTTTGTGGTCTTGACCACAAAATGAGAGTAAGGTGCTGTTTTTATATAGCTGCTTGGATCTGCATTGTACAGACTAGAATAAATCTTGCTCTAAAGGACACAGGGCATTGTTTTGGTAAAACTTCCAAGCCAGCCAGATTGTGTGTATTTTGAAGCACATGTTTTATAGTTGCAGTAGATGACAATAGATACATTTTCTTTCATTAAACCTATTCCAATGCTATAATAAAGGTGGTTTTACCTCTTTATAGAAGTAAAACCACAAGTTTATAAAAATTCCACCTATATGAGCACCTTTCCATGTACCATGTCATGGTGACATCCCATACAGAACGCTTTAAAAGTAAAAAGCATGAAGCAGTTTAGTGAAGTACTGGAGAGATGCAGAACCTCCGTTCAAATCAATGTGTATCACTGTGGATCTTTATCTTAAAAAGTAAATCATCATTTACTCAACTTACAATCTTCATTAATAAATAATAAAGCTGCAATTCTTTTACCTCATTTATTATTTATTTTATAATTAACCTGTAGAGACAAAATGGAGATGAAACCAACTGAACATAGGACTCATACTTGTGGATGTGATATTAGCTACACACTGTGTCTTCATTTCTATTATTTCCAGTGGAAAACATTTTGAGGTTCAAATTTACAGACATCTTTACATTTAAAAATCTTGCCTGACACATTTAATGACTATAAATATGCATGAAAGGATATTTTTGTCAGGCTCTGGGCGACTTCTGGATTTATTTTCCCTCCTGCGTCTCTCTCACACTGTGAGGAAGTGGGCTTTCCTGAGCTTGTACCCACACTCATGCAGCACATCCTCATTCTTATTTTCCACCCTAATTTACGAATAAATTCTTTACAAATCCTACCATGTGAATTCATGGATTTTTTTTTCACATTCTGTCTCTCACAGTTGAAGTGTACCTCTGGTGCAAATTACTGACCTCTGTCATCATTTTAAGTGGGGGAACTTGCACAATCGGTGGCTGACTAAATACTTTTTTGCCCCACTGTATACTAGCGATACACAGATCCATATTTTAAATACAAGTTCATTTTTCTGCTAATTAATATGGCTACGCCTCTTTGTTTTGAATTGTGACAGGCTGAGGGGAACTGTGAGTGTGTGTACAGATTGTTTTTACATTTATTTCGTCTCATCTCGCGATACTACAGCATAGATCCTGCTCACTTACCTTTTGCCTGCTCACTTACCTTCCACGGTTTTCACCTGTTTAGTTTCAAATGGGATGCCAACAGCCTCTTGGAGATGATCCAGCACCAAAGATAGACAACAAAATCCAAGAATCCAAGATGGCGCCAGTGTGCACGGTGAGCCGTCTCTTTGGGTTGTGTCTGCTGGTTGTTACCTTTCTTTTTCCATGTTGCCCTGATGGCTCTGCTTTACTCGTCTATGATCACCAAACTCTTCTGAACCTTCAGCCATTAAAACCCCGAACGCTTGATTTGGAAAGCAAGCCAGAAAATCTTCCTCCGCTTTTGGCAGACATACCTGACTGCCTACATCGCTTACCATTTACCCTCCCTCGCAGGAAGTGCTCTAGAAGACGGGGAAAACGAGGTGGCATCCTGGTACGCTTAGAGATGTGCTAACCATCTTTTCAAGCTCTCTGGGACCAGTCCAGTTACAGATTCAGCAGCCATTGCTGGATCCGGCCTGTTGGACCTCCTGCTCCATCGGACCTGCCAGCAACGCCTCCACCTGTCTGGCGATGGGTGCGGTCCTGCAGAGGTGGCGTGAATCTCAGTAACCTTCGGCAGCTACCTGGTGAGTTTTCTTCTTTCTTGGAACTCCTTCCCCCCGATTGTTCATTTTTCAGCTCTCCCCGGACCAATGGAAGAGGTGTAGGGCCAGCTTCAGTATTTAAAAATGATTTTCGCTGTCGGCAACTGCCACTTGATTCATATGCCAGCTTTGAGGTGCAGCTTTTGGAACTGAACTGCGCTCTATCAGCTGTCTGCATGGTGATTTCTTGTCCACCGAAATGCGTTAAGATCTTGATTTTGCTGACTTACTGGGGAGTCTTATGCTAGGATATGACCGCGTTTTGATTGCTGGTGATTTTAACATCCATGTATGCTGTGAGACCGGGCCACTAGTAAAAGACTTCCTTGCCCTTACTGACACTTTTAATCTCACTCAGTGGGTGAGTGATCCAACTGACGAAAATGGTCATACACTCGATCTGGTGCTGTCATATGGTCTGGATGTCTGTATAACAGAAATCAAGGTCTGTGGGATATCGGATCATTTCCCAGTTATGTTTAATGTCACAGTGTGTAACGTGGAGTTGGCTGTGTGTGAGATGCGCATGATAAATTCAGTGACTGCAGCTCATTTTTCCTCCTCTTTTACTAACTCGGTCCTCTATGATGCTAATCCCGGTCCGGAACTATCAGTTGAGGAGCTAGCTAACCTTTTTAACTCAACATGCTCCAGCATCCTTGACTCTGTTGCTCCACTAAGGACTAAACGCACCAAATCTTCATGTCAACCTTGGCTGAATGAAACCAGCCGCGCTCTCAGACGTGAATGTTGACGTGCATAGAGAAAAAAGACAAGCTCCAGGTGTCTTTGTGCATCCTGCATGACTGCGTAACAAAATATCAGAAAACTGTTAAAGCTGCAAAATCTGCTTTCCTGTCCGGTGTAATTTCTACTAACTGTCTTTTTAAAATTTTTTATTCTGTGATTAACCCCTGTGCCATTGTTCCTATGGAGGCTTCCTTTGCACTTTGTGAAAACTTTATGAATCACTTCATTGAAAAAATCTCAACTCTTCATGTCATTAGGCCTAGTATTTTATTTTTATTAAAAACTTCATTGTCATCAGAATGTGTATCAGCTGTTTTCAAACATGCTGTTGTGCAACCCATTAGAAAAATCTGGATCCAAATGTTCTTTCTAACTTCAGGCCAATTTCTAAACTGTCTTTTATGTCCAAAATTTTGGAAAAAGTTGTTTTCAAGCAACCTCAGACCTTTTTAGACACACATGGCATTTGTGAAGTGTTTCAGTCTGGGTTTAAATCTCGTCACAGTACTGAGACTGCGCTTTTACGAGTTTTTAATGATCATCTTTTAACCATCAACTCAGGTTGCTCTGTTGCTTTAGTCCTTTTAGATTTGACTGCCGCCTTTGACACAGTTGATCACAACATTCTTTTATCGAGACTTGAACACGTTGGTCTAAAAGGCACGGTTTTATCATGGTTTAAATCCTATTTATCAGAGAGGTCTTTCTCTGTTAAAATTGGGCAATACTCCTCTTCCTCCGCCCCGATGTGTCGTGGTGTGCCACAGGGGTCTGTTTGGGTCCAACTCTGTTCTCCTTATACATGCTGCCTTTGGGATCTATTTTTAGGAAATACAACATTCCCTTTCATTGTTATGCTGATGACATCCAAATTTACTTGGCCTTGAAACAGGATGTCTCTGTCCCACTGGAGCCTTTGCTTAACTGTTGACATGATGTTAAAGACTGGTTAACACAGCATTTTCTTAAACTACGTGAAAATAAGACTGAAGTTATGGTTTTTGGAACTCGTGCCCCTTTGAACAAGTTCACTGATACCTTCGGTCCTCTTGCTTTTCATCTTTCTCACGCTGTAAGGAAGTGTGAGAAACACTAATTCAAGCCTTCATCACCTTTAGACTGGACTACTGCAATTGTCTCTATTTGGGTGTTCAACACCCATCTCTTCATCGCTTGCATTTAGTCCAAAGTGCTGCTGCACGTCTTTCAACAAGTGTTAGACTGTATGAACACATCACTCCAGTTTTAGTAAATTTACACTGGCTCCCTGTAAAATATCGTATTGATTTTAAGATTCTTTTACTTACTTTTAAAGTTCTAAAAAAATATGGCGCCGAGTTATTTAAATAAACTCAACATGTACGACCCCAAAAGAGCACTGAGATCATCAGCCAGATGCTCTTAGCACAACCAAGGTCTCGATTGAAGCATAGAGGAGATCGGGCCTTCGCAGTAGCAGCACCCAGACTCTGGGATAATCTTCCAGAGGAGATTCGTACTTCGGAGTCTATTCAGTCTTTTAAATCACGTCTTAAAACTCCCTTTTTGACTTTGGCTTTTAATTTGAGTTCAGTATGAGTACCATCAGGCCATTTTATGTTTTTTTGTTAATTCATTGTCTTCTTATTTATCTGTATTTGTTTCTAATGTATATATATTTATTTCTCTATTGTTTTCTCTTGTTTTTAACCGATTGTGAAGCACTTTGGTCTGTTGTTTTTAAATGTGTTATACAAATAAATTTTGAATTTGAATATTTAAGTCCTCGGTGTCACGGTTCACTGGGGACTCAAAGGTGGGACTCTGACACTTTCAATCAACACAGTAGAATTTATTTGACGCTTCACCAGGTGTTTGTACAACAGTGCAGGGCACGGTGCTATATACAATAGTGTCAGGGGCTCCGGGAAATCCAAGGTGGGGAAGACCGGGAAAAACACTCTTGCTCCTCTTCGTTCACACACTGCTCACCGCCAGCCGCTCTCCACTCCCTCACAAAAAATCCTCTTGGGAAACACATGGACAGGTCTAGGGAATCTATACACAAGAATAAGCATGTTGACACTCGGGCACAGAATCAACAAGAGCTATGAATTGATCTTTAGAGCCGGGGCTACATTGATGCGAGTCATACAACGATCCAGCGATGAGTAGCTTTCCTTCCTAAGCTTAAGTAATGGCAGGGATAGGGAGGCGCAGATGTTCACTCTCCACAGGTGTGTGGGCCGAGGGCAGGAACCCACAATGAGAGAGAGAGAGGGAGAGAAACAATAACACTGGTGATTCAGCTTCCTGCTGATCCACCGTGACACTCACCAAAGATCTAGAAATGATTCATCTTGAAACTCTCACTCCCACTAGGGAGTGGTGTTCAGTAGCTTTACAAAAACATGATAAAGTGTTTTGTTTGTCCCCACAGTCTCAAAATCCCCCTCCTCTGGGGTATTTAGAGACAGTAGGATATCTTCCTCATCCTGCCACTAGCAGGAGAGACCACAGTCATGTTCTTCATCCCATTGACCAGATACTCTACGATCTTCAACAAATCCTCTAAGAACTCCAGACCTCCACAGACCTCCTCCACTACTTTCTCCAGCAGTTGGTTAGACTTGATTTTAAGACTTACTTGATCAGAGATGTACGTCTTCATAAGATGACCTAGCGTCATGCAGCCAACTTGTATCATCCTCAGGCTGCCAAAAGAAAGAACTTGAGGAATGAGAAACTGGGGCTCCTTAAAAAGCCACATCCTGCAATCTAAAAAATATTCATTGTGTTTGTCAGTAGAACTTAACAAAAAAGCATTTTTCTGCTAAAAAAACAGTAAGTTGTCTACATGTACACGTTTCAGTGAGTTGACTAATCGATGTTAAAAGTCAGTGCAACACAAAAATTAAAAAACAGCTCCTTAACCTAAATGTTTGAGTATATTGAATAAAATGCTTTTGTCATCAATCAACAACAGAAAATATTAAGTTTGTGTAACATGTAAAAATGAGTTTCAACATCCTTCCTGTTTGAATTGAGACCATTCAGACAGCAGAGGGCAACCCCGTAGCATATGTTCGTATCGTGCGCAACAGTTTCTGGATTCATGTGGCCTCGTGGGAGAAGAGGTGTGTTTGCCCTCGACTGTGTTCGGTGAGTTAGGTAAGTACTGAATTCTAAATAGATGAATTACAAGTTGTATTTGTACACTTTAAAATGTCATCTTTAAAAAAACTGAAATTTGATGGTTTTAATTGTAATTGTTGTTGGGGTTTTTTTTTAAGTTTAGCTAGCCGTTTCTTTTAGCTAGCAAACGTTCCTCACAAATAAAAGAGTACAGATACAATTAAAATATGTCACTTGTCCGGGTACATTTGGTTAGCTGATAGACCATGTAGCAGAGCATGTTCAATTTGAACCCGTATATGTTCAAATTAACCGGTCAGTAGCTGCCTGCATTCTTATCATGGTGTCAGAGTAAATTCGTGTTTCCACAAGATGGTCTTGGGTGAGGTAACTAATTACTGACAGAGTAAAATGTGGTGAATTTATCCCTGACTAAAAGTATTTCTATCAATTGTGTTGATGTTCTAAGCTCGACTGGGAAGTGTGCCTGACGTTAAAGATGGTTGACCTGGCAAAAAAAACAAAAACAATATTGTGTGTGTGTGTGTGTGTGTGTGTGTGTGTGTGTGTGTGTGTGTGTGTGTGTGTGTGTGTGTGTGTGTGTGTGTGTGCGTGCATACGACTTGCATTTGCTTTCTGTAATTGTAAGCATAATGTAAAGTGTGGGGTTGTGGCCACAGTGGTATTTAAATAGTTTAAAATAAATTTCTCTTACACATTCGGATTTGACACCTTACTACAAGTTTAAACTGCAGTCTGTAGATGTAAATTTTAAAATTCAATTTTGTTCAGTCTTTATGATTCATCTTTTTCAGTGTAGTGTAGTAGTAGTGTTGTTGTAGTGTTTTAGAGAAGGTTTTATACTTAAAATAGCTTGTTAACTCAAAAGCTTCAATAATTCTTTGCATTACAAAAGGTTGCAGTAAATTTCAAAATGCATTGGACTTGCAAAATTTGCAAGTTTGAAACATCAAGAAGGAATGAGCTCTTAAAGCATTACAGGCTTAAACATAGCCATGGTGGACTGTTTATACCTTGCCTGTACTGGGATTGTTACTGCTCATTTGAACATGTGCTTCTCATAGGAACCGAAAACACACTCCTCACTCATTGGATGACTTCGAGCCTGAGCTGATACAGAGGTGTGTCAGTCGTTTGAATGCAGGAGATGATCCTCTTGAGGAACATAATGAAAATCCATCGTGTGAAGATGTAGCAAATGCAGAGGATGAAGAAATTGGTGAATTGCCTAATTTAATTGAGAAACATTTAGCCCACCTACTACTAAAACTGGAAAGTATATATAATGTACCTCGCAGGTGTATTGATGAATTAGTTGTTACAGTTACAGTTATAGTTCATGTCATTCTCTGATTCAGGTCCTATTCATCAAAAGCACAATTGTGCTGTTGATGAAATTTAGGTTACATTTACTTTTACTCACCTTATCCTACTGCTAGCAAAGTGGGCATTTAAAGCAGGCCAGTGTGTAACAGTTTAAATTGAAGTTACAAAGATTAAGTCTTTAATTCTTTTAAAAACATATTTAAAATCAATATTTAGCACAATGCAAGTCACATAAATGTAATAGTTCTGACTTTTCACCTAATAAACTGTAAGTTTAAGTTTTGTTTTGCTTTTTTTATTCTCCAGAGTTCGGTGGAAATGAAGAGAGAGGTCGCAATCCATTGCCTGAAGGTGTATCTGAAAGAGAAGGAAGAGGATCTCTTCAGAGAACAGCTGGTAGGTGAATCTCGCATTCTTTTGTGTTTTATTTTTAAACGGCACATAAAATGCTGACATGTTTCCATTTAAACTACCTACTTGCCAGGATGGTGAACAACAGTTCCCAGAAGAAGTGGTAAAGATTGTAGTCACCAGACGAGCAGCAGTGTCTCTCCCAGCTGTCGCTAAAATTGTGATTGAAGGAACAGCTGTCCTGGAAGACCTTGATGTGCCCAGAGCGTGTGCCTTAATGATGGGGCTTATATACACTCTCAGTCTGAGCTACCCCAAACAAGTAAAGAACACTCTAGAGGTATTCCAGAAGGTATTTCTGGAACTTGATGGGCTTAAAGCCAGTCCACAGGTAATGTCTCTTATGTTTTTGTATGCAGTCCTAGATGAGTGTAGTTTTGAGAAAAGTTTGTAATACATATAACCTTAGCTTTGGATTAAAATGTTTTGTCATTTCCTTGATTCTGTGACAAGTTGAACAAGTTGATACCAATTTAAGTTAATGTTAATGTACATGAAGTACTTTTTTTTTGCTTAGTCATTTATAATTAAAAGGCTGCTGTAACATTTCATTTATGTTGTATTGACACAGAAGTGTATTACTTTGAAAATATTTTGTAATAAAATAATCAATTGGAATAAGTGAAATGGGTTTGTGTGATTTTAGAAAAGTTACTATAGAAACCTAAACTAATTGGCATGGATAATGGTGAGTAGGGTGTATGTAAAAAAGTTAGTTGGTGTAACTCAACTAATATAATTTCTCAACTTAATTTTACCAGAAATTGTAAATTAATATTAGGTTGCATAAACTTAATTGTGCTTTTGGAGGTCAAAGGTAAATCATGTTGGTTTGTTAAACAAGTTGAGTTAGCCGAACCTAAAAATTACTTGCTGAATTTACTTAATAATATGCAAAATTTGTAACTTAAAAAGCTGAGTGGAAATTGTTGCCTTAATTTTTTAAGTTGAGCCAACAAAATATTTTTTAGAGGGTGTGTGTCACCCCAGGTTTTTGTGAAACCTTAATACCTGCCATGCCTGTAAAACAGACTGGTAAAGAAAGAGTCAGAAAACTTAAATCTATGGACCGAGGCTGGAACAGGAAAGGTGTTTATCATATTGCTGGTGACTCCTCCACCGGCTCAGCCACAGGCTCAGGTGGCCTTTTGACTGCCTTGTGAGGTATAAGTAGCCCACTTCAAAACATTTCATTGTGTCCATGCTTGAATCACTCATCCAAGTGACTTCTTCAGACTTCTTCTGAAGAAGTCACTTGGATGAGTGATGAAACATTTCTCCCACTGAAACTGCTTCGTCCAGATGAACAGAATCAACTTTTGGAGATTCACTCTGAAGGAAACTTCTAGTGTCTGTAATGAAGTTTAAAAAGTTTAAAATCTGCCTCCTGTAAGACTGAACATGTTTCTATTTTTCATCTACATCTACAACCCAGACCCACAGTTCAAAAGTCACTCACCAGCTTCCCAAAATGCTACAGCTCCCACTCCAGTGCCTCATTGGGAATAAACGAGGAAAAATCTGACTCTGTGACCATAACGCCAATAAAAAGCCAATAAGATGGCGCTGGAGTGACGGCAGCCTTTCCAAGTAGCTCTGCAACACCGCACCTTTTTTGTTAACTTTAACTTTTTTAGACTAGGCTTTTCAAACTTTTTTTCACCTTCCTCTACTTATACCTCTTAGATATAGTGATACAAGATGGATAATGCACTTTTTAAAACTTCTGGAACCAGTTCCTTCATCTATTCGAGAGCGGAGCTGCTGGCACTAAAAACAAAGGGACAGACCGGCATGCGACACAACATCCCGGCCGAGCTAAAGAGGAGCTACAGAGGCTGCAAAGCTGGAGCGAGGAAAGCGGATCACCGGAGGCGATTCAAACCATCAATCCCGACAGTGATCATGGGCAACGTGAACTCGTTACAGAATAAGATTGATGAACTGTGCGCTCTGAACAACCACAGACTATACCGTGAGTGCAGCTTGTTTATCTTCACGGAGACGTGGCTAACCGAGCTAACGCCGCAGGCTAACGTAGACCTATGCGGTTTCACATCCGTGAGAGCCGATAGGGACACGCAGGCCAGCGGAAAAAGCAGAGGTGGGGGACTCATTGTCTACGTTAACAACAGATACTGTAACCCTGGACACGTCTCCGTTAAAGTTTCGGTATGCCGTCCGGACCTGGAGCTGCTAGCTGTTAGCTTGCGGCCATATTATCTACCTCGGGAGTTCAGTCATGTGATCTGTGTGTGTGTTTACATCCCTCCGAGGGCCGACGCAACAGCTGCCTGTGAGAAAATACACACAGTCACAGCAAGACTTCAGACACAAAACCCCGAGGCTTTCATTATTATATCTGGAGACTTTAACCATGCCACACTGGACTCTACTCTGGCTGCTTTTCACCAGTTTGTGAATTGTCCCACAAGGAGCAACAGGACAATTGACCTACTGTATGCTAATGTGAGAGATGCATACAGAGCCACCCCCCTCCCCCCACTAGGGAAGTCAGACCACAACCTGGTTTACCTACAGCCACAATACACACCCCTCGTCCAAAGGCAGCCGGTCACAACGCGCTCCATCCGGAGATGGACCCCAGAAAAGGAGGATGCTCTGAGGGACTGTTATGACAACACAGACTGGGATGTGCTCCTGAGCCCACATGGTGAGGACATAGAGGGGGCGACACACTGTCTTACAGACTACCTCAACTTTTGTGTGGACACGGTCGCCCCTGCTAAGACGGTACGGTGTTATCCTAATAACAAACCGTGGGTAACACAGGAAGTCAAAGCTGTCCTCAACATGAAGAAGAAGGCTTTCAGGAGCAAAGTGAAGGAGGAGATGAAGGCAGCACAGCGGGAGGTGAAACGCTGCCTGAGGGAAGCAAAGGACACCTACAGGAGGAAGGTGGAGCAGAAGTTGGAGAGGAACAACATGAGGGAGGTCTGGAATGGTGTGAAAACCATCACAGGCCACAACACCAAGAAAAGCACAGTGGGGGGGGGGGCTGTGGAGAAGGCAAACGAACTCAACAACTTCTTCAACAGGTTTGACCAGCCCACAACCCCCCCACCCTCACCTTCACTACAGAGTCCTCTCCCCACTCTCCTGCCTCCCTCGCTTCCCCCCCTTCCTGACACCATGACACCCCCCTCCTCCAATCCCTCTCTCAGCAGCAAGACATCTCCCCCCCTCCCCTCCTCCCAAACATCTCCCAGTGTCACAGTGGATCAGGTCAGGAGACAACTGAGGAAGCTTCGCCCCAGAAAGGCAGCAGGCCCAGACAAGGTGTGTCCTAGGATGCTAAAGGCGTGTGCTGCTGAACTTGGGGAGCCGCTACAACGAGTCTTCAACCTCAGTCTGCGACTGGGGAGAGTGCCCGCCCTATGGAAGACATCCTGCATCGTCCCGGTCCCCAAAAAGAACCGGCCCAATGAGCTGAATGACTTCCGACCGGTGGCACTGACGTCACATCTTATGAAGACTCTAGAGCGGCTCTTCCTCAACCTCCTCCGACCACAGGTACAACATGCCCAGGACCCACTACAGTTTGCATACAAGGCGGGTGTCGGAGTGGAGGATGCCATCCTGTACCTCCTACACAGAGCCCACTCACACCTGGATGGGGGAAAAGGCACGGTCAGGATCCTGTTTCTTGACTTTTCCAGTGCCTTTAATACCATCCGGCCCTGTATGCTTCAGGAAAAACTGAACAGGATGGAGGTGGACCCCTGCCTGGTGGCTTGGATCTCCGACTACCTCACCGACAGACCACAGTACGTCAGGCTGAAGGACATCACGTCTGACACTGTGGTCAGCAGCACAGGAGCACCACAGGGAACTGTGCTGTCCCCTCTTCTCTTCACCCTGTACACCTCTGACTTCTGCTACAACTCTGAATTATGCCACATTCAGAAGTTTGCAGACGACACAGCCATCATGGGGTGTATCTGGGATGATCAGGAAGAGGAGTACAGAAGTCTGGTGAGGAACTTTGTCGCATGGAGTCACACAAACCACCTGCAACTCAACACCTCAAAGACTAAGGAACTGGTTGTGGACTTCGGGAGGTCTAGAGCAGGTCCACTGCCGGTTCAGATAGAGGGGGAGGAGGTGGAGGTGGTCAACAAGTACAAGTACCTCGGGCTGTGGGTGGACAATAAACTGGACTGGTCATGCAACACAGAGCACCTGTATAAAAAAGCCCAAAGCCGACTGTACTTCCTCAGGAGGCTGAGGTCTTTTAACATCTGCAGGAAGCTCCTGAGGATGTTTTACCAGTCGGTGGTTGCTGGAGTACTTTTCTATGCTGTGGTGTGCTGGGGGAGCAGCACAGCAAAGAAGGACTCATCCAGGCTGGAGAAACTGATCAGGAGGGCTAGCTCTGTGGTCGGCATGAAGCTGGACACTCTGGTGACAGTGGCAGAGAAAAGGACATTAAAGAAACTGATGGACATTATGGACAATGCTGGGCATCCTCTGCACACGGCCATAAACAACCAGAAGAGTCTGTTCAGTGACAGGTTGCTTCTCCCAAAGACAAGAACTAACAGACTTAAAAACTCCTTTGTCCCACACGCCATCAGACTGTTTAACTCCTCCCTGGAGGGGAGAGGGAGGGGAAACAGGAGGACAAAGGAGGGGGGAACAACTAAGCTGTAGTGCCTCTTCACCTCACTGTGCAATACCTTTTGTGCAATACTTTTGTAAATAGTCAACGGTGCAATAGACTCAATACTTGAAATGTGCAATTCACTTGTATTTTTATTTTTATTCCTATTTATTCTATTTATCCCCTTCGTATATTTTATTTATATTGTCTCTGTATTTATATATACATATATATATATATATATATATATATATATATATATATATATATATATATATATATATATATATATATATATATATATATATGTGTGTGTGTGTGTGTGTGTGTGTGTGTGTGTGTGTGTGTGTGTGTGTGTATTTTATATATATATATATATATATATATATATATATATATATATATATATATATAATATTCTGTAACTCTGTAACTTCTGTCGGTGCTGTGCTTTTTTGGAAATCGAATTTCCCAGAGGAACCCACCCGAGGGATTAATAAAGTTCTATCTAATCTAATCTAATCTAATAACACCCCAACCCTGGGAAAGTGGGGAGACCTGCAGAAAAGTGCTATTTAGGGAAACACCACTAAGTCAGCCACTCACCACCTGTTTGACCCGCTGCCCTCCGGACGGCGCCTCAGACTTCAGACTGTTAACAAATACGACCCCCACAACACCCCACCGCTGCTCAGCCACTCGCCATCATCACTCAGGCCACTCATACACACACTCTACTCAGATCATGTCCATTAGACTACTTCCAAAGACTTTGCAGCCAGTTCTTCTAATGTCTGTCTTTCTCTTGTTTGTTAGTTTTTGTTCCTGCTGTCTGATATTTATGTTTTATACCTGCAGAGTTGGTGTGGAGCACCCACAATTCCTTTGTATATGTACAATGGCAATAAAGGGCTATTCTATTCTAGTTTAGCCACAGATCACTTCTCTCTTAAAAATACCACCATGACCCAGTTCGTTCTGGAAGTGTGGGACGGATTAGCATGTCCTACATCTCTCACACCTTACAGAACAGCCTCTACTGAATCTATAGTGTCCGGATGAAACTGTAATCCAAGCTTCAAAGAAAGGGATGGACAGAGGATGGCATTCCCTCTTCCAGTCCACGAAAAAATACCAACACCACACAAAAAAAGCACTAACAGCAACATACACAATTATTCAAAATAATCAATCACCAAACTCCAGTATGCACCAAAGAGAGAGTGACACAGAAAGAGTTCAAACACCTGGGATCAGCCATTCAAAGCAACACGCAGTGGACAAGAAAGGCAGAAAGCAGTTTGGTATGGAAAAGATGGAGCAGCGCATCAAAAATGACAGGGAAGTGGTCTGACACACAGCCATCAGTCATGCTCAGATTATACACTTGAATACTCGATGGTGACACTTGGTCTAAAGAATGGCCCGGCTTCTGAGTAGGTGCATTCGTACATAGAGTTTAATCATTCATTTATCATGGGTTTATCAGGACAGCAAAAAGAGAATATTAAAATCAAAGAGGATTAAAAATGTGCCGAAACGAGCTATCAAAAGCGGATTGACCATGCTCACTGAAGTTGACTGCAGTTCAAAACTGGTAATGTGATCAGTGTTCGACAGACGGGCATTAGTCTTTCTTAAATATTGCTACTATGTACTAAGAAAGTTACAGTCAGCTGAGCAAAGTTCAGCAAGTGACAAGATCTCACCTTCTGCCAGGTCTCCATCACAAGCAGCAAATCCAAATTGCAGCTGAACAAAGTCACTTGGGATAAAACTTTTATTGGATATGGATCCTTATGAAAGCTAACTTGACAGTAAGGGACATATTGTCATGGTTCGCGAGGCGAGCTGTATGGACCCAAGATGTGGCAAAACTGAGGTGAGGAAGCTTTATTGAAGGAGCGTGCACAAACAGCAAAGGCGAGGGTGGCGAAAACCGAACTGAGTAAAACCTAAACTGGAAAAACTAAAACTTAAACAACAAAACCTGAACATGAGTGAGGGTAACTTGCAGGGAGAATTCACAGGAAGACAAAGAGAAAACCGCAGACTGGAAAACACCAAATAACGCATAACCAGCAACAGGCAAGAGAACACACAGGGTTTAAATACACACAGCAGTAATCAGGGGATGGGAGACAGGAGGGGAACACACCTGGGAGAAATCACAGCTGACGAGGCAGGGCAAACGTAAACCGGACACACTCACAGAAGACAAGAACCTTCAGAATAAAACAGGAACCTAACAGACACAGAGAACCAGACAAGACACTGCACTAAACAGACAGACTCACAAGCAGACACAGTGACACCATGGACAGACAGAGGGAACACAGAGAAGTGGGAGCAGGCAGGCACAAAACAAAACCCTAACCAATGGCAAACCAAAGACATAACAGAATAAACAAGAGCACAGAGTAATATAAAGAAACAAAACACTGAGTTGTCAGACTCAGGACCATGACACACATACTGTCATATTGATTCCCACGGTAGAGGGGAAGACTTCTGGGGATTACGCCACCATGCTTCACTGCTGGCCTGTCTGGGGCTTACCCCTGGGAGGAATGCAGAAGTCAGCAGCTAAGCCCATAGGGATGGACTGGAGGAAAGCATACCTGGACACAAGGGAGCACCAGTGGGTGAGTTAAGGCCAGTCAGATCCCTCTTCCTCAACATGAAACAGATAGGCTGATATTGACTGACACACATGCTTTTTCAGCCTAACTGAGATGCCTGAACGCCTCCTGCTACTGGATTATTTTTTCCAGTAAACAGCCCAGGGTCCTCCAGGTGTACTGTAGAGTTGGAACACCACCTTTACTTGGTCTTGGTCTTGTTTTGGTCTTGCTGTCTCGTCAGATCGACATAGTGGTCAGGAGATTTGGAGTAAACAGACACACAACGTAGCATTCGATAATGTGTCATGCACAAAGGCATCAGCTCTGAGAGCCGTGCTTACAGAGCGCTTTGTAGTGAATCAGAAGAATCGACTCCCATTGAGCGAGAGCCGCTCCTCACTTATTCTCCTTTCGCTGCTCAGCTCTCACACAGTGGCTCAGCTACGCTCCAATCCCTTCATATTGTGGCCAATCACATATGAGGATATAGGATAATATCATTATGTGAAAAACGGGTGAGAGACAGTCAAGTGGAGCGTGCGTCTGTCCTCTCTGTAAGTGAGTGAGACAGTAGACAGCGGTGAGGAGGGCTGTGCGAGTGCATCGCAAAAAGACTTTTTCGTCTCGGTCTCTGTTGTGGTCTTGTGTCGACTTTGTCTTGGTCTTGGTTTAGGCGGTCTTGACTACAAGTCTAGTGTACTGAGGAGTAGGGCGCAGACCAGATTCAAGAAACAGTCACTTATAGACTCAGGAGACTTTGGTGATCATAAACTGACAGCTTTCAATTCAATTTAATTCAGTTTTATATCTATAGCACCAAATTACAACAGTTGCCTCAGGGCACTTTTTGTTGTTTTCACAGTATTGTTGACCCTACAACAATACAGAAAAACAGAAAAACAAAACGAAAATCAGATGACCCTCTCTGAGCAAGCTCTTTGGTGACAGTGGGAAGAAAAAAATCCCTTTTAAGAGGAAGAAATCTCTGACAGATCCAGGCTCAGGAAGCACTTGGCGGGGTGAGGTGAGTGAGGTGAGGAAGACAGGACAAAGACATAACAGATAACAATTAATTAATTGGAGAGAGGTGTATAAACACATAGTGAGTGGGAAAAAAGTGAGTGAAGTGAAGCAGAAACACCCAGTGCATCATGGGAATCCCCCAGCAGCCTACGTCTATTGCAGCATAACTAAGGGAGGATTCAGGGTCACCTGGTCCAGCCCTAACTATATGCTTTAGCAAAAGTCCCAACGAGTCCCTGGCGAAGTCTGTGGTCCCCACATGCTTCAAAAGATCCACCATCATCCCTGTGCCCAAGAACAGCAAACCCTCATCCCTGAACGATTACCGGCCAGTTGCACTGACCTCAGTAGTAATGAAGGTGTTTGAGAGGCTGCTGAAGAACATCATCTCCTCCTCCATCCCAGACACCACAGATCCGCTGCAGTTCGCCTACAGATCCAACAGATCCACAGAGGATGCCATCGCCCACGTCCTACACACCACCCTCAGCCACGTGGACAAGAAACAGGGTAACTATGTGCGAATGCTGTTTGTTGATTACAGTTCAGCGTTTAACACAATAGTGCCCTGCAGACTGTTCACAAAGCTGAGGGATCTGGGACTTAACAGTCTGTGTGCATGGGTGTTGGACTTCCTCACTGGCAGAACTCAGGTGGTGAGGGTGGGCAGGTGCTTCTCCAACAGCATCACCATCAACACAGGAGCACCTCAGGGATGTGTCCTCTCGCCACTGCTCTACTCCCTCTACACTTCAGACTGTGTGGCCACCCACGGCTCCAACACCATTGTGAAGTTTGCTGACGACACAGTGGTGTTGGGTGCCATCTCCAACAACGATGAGGCGGCCTACATGGATGAAGTGAAGAATCTGGCATCGTGGTGCCAGGACAACCACCTCCAGCTGAACGTCAGCAAGACCAAGGAGCTGGTGGTGGACTTCAGAAGGGGTCAGCACAGAGACTACAAGCCCATTATCATCAATGGAGCTCCAGTGGACAGGGTGCAGTCCTTCAAGTATCTTGGTGTCCACATCTCCTCAGACCTGACATGGGCTGCCCACATTCAGGTCCAGACCAAAAAGGCTAGGCAGCGCCTGTATCACCTACGACAACTGAGGAAGTTCAGGGTCTCTCCAAAGATCCTCAGGATTTTCTATACAGGCGCTGTGGAGAGCATCCTCACACAGAACATGACATCGTGGTTTGGGAACAGCTGTGTGAAGGACCAAAAAGCTCTCCAGAGAGTGATCCGTACAGCAGAACGCTGCTGCAGGATTGCTCTCCCCCCGCTTCAGGACACCTACACCAGGAAATGCCGGACTAGAGCAGCGCAGATACTGAAGGACCCGTCCCATCCTGGCAACAAACTGTTCCAACTTCTGCAATCTGGTAGAAGGTTCCGCATCTTCCGGGCAAGGACAGAGAGACTCAAGAGGAGCTTCTATCCCCAAGCCATCCGGGCCCTAAACACACACACCCGCCCGCTCACATCATCTATAATTGACTGAGTCAGGACTCTTCCAGACACTAAACCAAGGCACAATGTACATTTCAATTCCTTTAATTTTAAATATGTTTATATTGTCTATCCTGTAAAATAGTCAGATGTCTATTCTTATTAATGTACAGAATTCACCTGCTTGCTGCTACTACTGCACATTCACCCAATGTATATACTATATGTAATGTTCTTCCTCTACACCCCCCCCCAATTTTTTTTTGCACATGTCGAGGAGCGTGTCAGGCTACATTTCACTGTGTGTTATACTTGTATAACTATGCATGTGACAAATAAAGAACCTTGAACCTTGAACCTTGAAAAAGGAAAGTTTGAAGCCTAATCTTGAAAGTAGAGATAGTGTCTGTCTCCTGAATCCAAACTGGAAGCTGGTTCCACAGAAGAGGGGCCTGAAAACTGAAGGCTCTGCCTCCCATTCTACTTTTAAATACTCTAGGAACAACAACAAAACCAACAGTCTGTACACAAGTGTTCTATTGGGGTGATACTATGAGGTCTTTACAATAAGATGGGGCCTGATCATTCATGTCATGTTCCAAGGTCTGGGACGCAATATTTGTGTTTTGGCTTTTGATCCTGCATCATTTCATATTCCAGGGTTTAGACTGTGGTTCTAGGGTTGTTTGTTGTTTTGCTTTTTATTGGTTGGAATTATGAAATATTTCTGTCCAGTGTTTGAGACCCTCTGAATTTTGTTTCTAGTTTGTGGGTCCTGTCTGAATTCCAGTGTGTTTTTGTCTCCTTTGTAGTTAGTCTTGTCTTCATGTGTGTTTACTGCCTCCCCCATTATTCATGTCTCTCAGTCTGGTTACTTTCCAGTTCTAGTGTCATCTGTCCATTTCATGGGTCTTAATCTGTCTCTCTGTTTCTTACTTCCTGTTTTATTTTGAGTCTCTCATTCTGTGTGCTGTGCGTTCAGTTTTGCTTCCTCTGTTTCTTTAGTCTGTAAATAGTTCCAGCTGTGGTTCCACCTGTTCCTTGTCTGTGTTTCACTAGTAAATTCCTAATTTCCAGTTTCTCCTTTTCTAAGTTTCTGTACTTTTGAGTTTTCTAAGTCATAGCCTTAAATCTGTTGTGATATGGGTCCCACTCTGCCTACCACGCAGCACGCCATGACAATTCAAGACCTTCGAGAGTTGAAGGATTTACAATTCTGTATTCGGTTTGCGGGGCAAGCCGTGTGTAAATTATTAAAGGACCCTTTTATGCAGGCAGCTCAGATGCAAGTGAGTTTATTCATAAGATGATGATACAAACAGAAATGGCGAGGGAGAGCATGAAAACTAAGCAAAACCCTAAACTGGAAAAAATAACAGAAACAAACCAGAAACAGAGATGCAGGGAGACACGGAGAAACAACCTGAGACGACGGAGGGAGATACGCAGACGACCCAACAATGCACACGAGAAAACACAGGGCTTAAATACACACAGGGCAATCAGGGGATGGGAAACAGGAGGGAGACACGGCTGGCAGTAATTGGACATAACGAGACAAGGGGAGGCGAAACCAGAAATGCTGACGAGAGACGCAGACCTATAAAATAAAACAGGAACTCACACATGCAAAGACACAGACTAAGGAACACGGACTTTACACAAAGGAAAGCACAGACAGAAATGACTAAACACTAAACTGAGGAAGAACAGAACCAAATACCAAAATATATCACAACAATAGAAAACACGAAACGCTGCGTCAGAGACCCAGGATCATGACAGAACCAGTGACAAGAAGCCAGTATGAACGAAATCTGCTCTCTCTTTCTACTTCCTGTCAGCACTCTTACTGCAACATTTTGAAACAGCTGATAGGTTTTCAGGGAGTTTTCAGGATGTCCTAACAATAATGAATTGCAGTGATGTACAGCCTGTAGATCATTCACTAAAAGTGAAACAGAGACAGGACAAGCAACAGAGGGAGCAGTTGGTGGCAGGCAGCCAGAAACAGAGGCACAGTTTGGATGTGGCAAGAGTGAAAGGAGAAGATTTACAAGATGGTGGTGATTTGCTATGATGTACGGATTGGAGATGTGACACTGACAAAAAGACAGCAGCCCAAGCCGGGGCTGGTAGTGCTGAAGATGTTAAAATTTTCATTGGAAGTGACCAGAGTGGACAGGAATTGAAAAGAGCATATAAGAGAGAAAGTTCAAGTTGAGCAGTTTAAAGAAAAAGTGTTTTACAGCTCAGATGGTTTGGACATGTGCAGCGGAGGAATGGTGGATACACTGGACAAGGGATATCACAAATCACAACAACAGTCACCTCGAGGCGCTTTATATTGTACAGTAGATCGTACAGTAATAGATTCAGAGAAAACCCAACAATCATATGACCCCCAATAATGAATTACAGTCGTCCAGCCTGGAAGTAATAAATGCATGAACTAGTTTTTCAGCGTCACTCTGAGACAGGATATTTCTAACTTTAGAGATGTTGCACAAATGGAAGAAAGCAGTCCTACATACAGTGGGGCAAAAAAGTATTTAGTCAGCCACCGATTGTGCAAGTTCCCCCACCTAAAATGATGACAGAGGTCAGTAATTTGCACCAGAGGTACACTTCAACTGTGAGAGACAGAATGTGAAAACAAAATCCATGAATCCACATGGTAGGATTTGTAAAGAATTTATTCGTAAATTAGGGTGGAAAATAAGTATTTGGTCAATAACAAAAATACAACTCAATACTTTGTAACATAACCTTTGTTGGCAATAACAGAGGTCAAACGTTTACTATAGGTCTTTACCAGGTTTGCACACACAGTAGCTGCTATTTTGGCCCATTCCTCCATGCAGATCTTCTCGAGAGCAGTGATGTTTTGGGGCTGTCGCCGAGCAACACGGACTTTCAACTCCCGCCACAGATTTTCTATGGGGTTGAGGTCTGGAGACTGGCTAGGCCACTCCAGGACTTTCAAATGCTTCTTACGGAGCCACTCCTTTGTTGCCTGGGCGGTGTGTTTTGGATCATTGTCATGTTGGAAGACCCAGCCTCGTTTCATCTTCAAAGTTCTCACTGATGGAAGGAGGTTTTGGCTCAAAATCTCACGATACATGGCCCCATTCATTCTGTCCTTAACACGGATCAGTCGTCCTGTCCCCTTGGCAGAAAAACAGCCCCATAGCATGATGTTTCCACCCCCATGCTTCACAGTAGGTATGGTGTTCTTGGGATGCAACTCAGTATTCTTCTTCCTCCAAACACGACGAGTTGAGTTTATACCAAAAAGTTCTACTTTGGTTTCATCTGACCACATGACATTCTCCCAATCCTCTGCTGTATCATCCATGTGCTCTCTGGCAAACTTCAGACGGGCCTGGACATGCACTGGCTTCAGCAGCGGAACACGTCTGGCACTGTGGGATTTGATTCCCTGCCGTTGTAGTGTGTTACTGATGGTGACCTTTGTTACTTTGGTCCCAGCTCTCTGCAGGTCATTCACCAGGTCCCCCCGTGTGGTTCTGGGATCTTTGCTCACCGTTCTCATGATCATTTTGACCCCACGGGATGAGATCTTGCGTGGAGCCCCAGATCAAGGGAGATTATCAGTGGTCTTGTATGTCTTCCATTTTCTGATGATTGCTCCCACAGTTGATTTTTTCACACCAAGCTGCTTGCCTATTGTAGATTCACTCTTCCCAGTCTGGTGCAGGTCTACAATACTTTTCCTGGTGTCCTTCGAAAGCTCTTTGGTCTTGGCCATGGCGGAGTTTGGAGTCTGACTGTTTGAGGCTGTGGACAGGTGTCTTTTATACAGGTGATGAGTTCAAACAGGTGCCATTCATACAGGTAACGAGTGGGGGACAGAAAAGCTTCTTACAGAAGACGTTACAGGTCTGTGAGAGCCAGAGATTTTCCTTGTTTGAGGTGACCAAATACTTATTTTCCACCCTGATTTACGAATAAATTCTTTACAAATCCTACCATGTGGATTCATGGATTTTTTTTTCACATTCTGTCTCTCACAGTTGAAGTGTACCTCTGGTGCAAATTACTGACCTCTGTCATCATTTTAAGTGGGGGAACTTGCACAATCGGTGGCTGACTAAATACTTTTTTGCCCCACTGTATTTATTTAATATGTGCATTGAAGGACATGTCCTGGTCAAAAATGACTCCAAGGTTCCTCACAGTGTTACTTAGACAATTAGAGGTCATCCAGGTCTTTATGTTGTTCAGACATTTATGCAGTTTAACTGATTGTGTTATCTGGCTTCAAGTTGGGTGTCATCTGGATAGCATTGAAAATGCATGTTATGCCTTATAATGAAACTACCTCGGGCGAGAGTTTTTGAGTAAAGCTGAGTCAAATGATGGCTTTTTAAGTATTGATTTAACTACTGCCATCTTCATTTGGCCCAGCCCCACAGTTGGTATGGCTTGCCGTCTGTTCCTCCACGTCTCTGTTTTAATGTTTTTATTTTGTTATGATGTTGACTCCCTGCTGGTCTACGATCGCCAAGTTTTACTTGATCTCCGACTATCTCCCAATACGCCGGTGTGTAGACTGGGAAATGCACACAAAATACCGCCTCCACTCCTGTCGTTGGTTCCTACTCACCTGCTCCGTGTACCTGTGCCGTCTCCGCGGAAGCGGGGCCGCCGTCACGGCAAAAGGAGTGGGAGATTGGTGAAACTGAAGGCCTGTCTGGCGTTTGGTTGTGCTGTCCCTGGCGTTGCCTGCCACGCCCCTTTTCCCTGGCATCTTCGTAGGCCGTCCTATGCGTGTCTGGTGCCGCTCGCTGGCTCTGGGCTGTTCCCGCCCGGCCGCTCCCTGCCTCCCTGTCCACGGCGGCGCGGAGTGAGTATGCAAAACCTGCGTTACATTGCGCGAGCTTCAAAGTCTAGTGACTATTCAACTCCGGCCAAATTTGGCCTGGTAAACGCCAGATCGGTATCGAATAAGACTTTTATCCTTAAGGAATATTTTTTGTCACACTACTTGGACTTTCTCTGCTTAACTGAGACGTGGATAACTGCTGGTGATTCCAGCGCCTTTGCAGAACTTTTGCATTCGGACTGCTGCTATTTTAATGTCCCACGCAGATCTGGTCGAGGTGGAGGAGTAGCTACTATCTTCAGAGATCGCTACAAGTGCAAGCAGGTTTCATTGGAATTTTATTTTTCCAGTTTTGAACTGTTACTGTTTGAAATAGCCTGTTCTCCCCCTGTACTGTGCACAATAATATACAGGGCCCCAAAATACAGTAAAGACTTTATAAAGGAATTTGCTGCATTTCTAACTGAAGTTACGATAAAATATGACTCCTTTCTTATTGTTGGGGATTTTAATATTCATGTGTGCTGTCCAGATAAGCCCATGGTTAAAGACTTTTTGAATCTTACTGATTCTTTTAATTTAGTTCGATGTGTGTCTGCACCCACGCAACAGTGTGGCCACACTCTCGATCTGGTTTTAGCCCACTCATTGCCTGTTTTTAATCTGAAAGTCTCCGATCTTGTTTTCTCTGAGCATATGCCGGTTCTGTTTGACATCTCTTTATCTAGAAATGAATTCAGGGCGCTTGTCCCTACAAAGACATCTCGTTTGTTAAATTCTTCCACGGCAGCACGGTTCTCCACCTACTATAATCAGTTCTCCATTCCTGAGACACTCCAATACGTAGAGGAACTCGGTTTTTGGTTTCATACCACTTGTCAGACTGTCTTGGATATTGTTGCCCCTCTAAAAATTAAGCATCCTAAGACAAAGTTTGAACCCTGGTTGAACGATGAAACCCGTGCTGCGAGGCGTGAATGTCGTAGGGCTGAGCGGAGATGGAAAGAACATAACTTACAGGTCTCTTTACAAAGTTTAAGAGAGTGCTGGGCCTTATATCAGCTTACAATAAAAGAAGCAAAGCGGAAACACTTTGCAAACATTATTATGGTGAATTATCAGAAACCACATATATTGTTTAAGTCAATTGAGACTATTTTAAGCCCTCCCTCTGCTCTTAGTTTTGAGCCTTCACTTGAAATGTGTGAAAGGTTTCTGCACTTCTTTATAAACAAGGTAGCCTCGGCTAGGGCGCAGATTATTTTGCCCACATCTGACCCCTCTGATCTTCCAATTTGCTCAGCTGTCTTTCAACAGTTTGAGTCGGTTACTCTTGCTCAGCTACAGGAGGTGGTGGATCATTTAAAGCCTGTAGGCTCACCTTATGATCCTTTCCCTCCCCTTTTTCTGAAAGAAGTTTGTTCTACCATAGGTCCAACCATTTTAACCATTTTAAATAGCAGCCTTACTTCAGGTGTGGTTCCAAAGAATTTCAAAGATGCAATTGTGCAACCACTTCTTAAGAAACCTGGGCTAGATACAAACGCTGTTGAAAACTTTAGACCAATATCTAAGCTGCCCTTTTTATCTAAAGTCTTAGAAAAAATTGTATATGACCAATTGATCTCATACTTGAACGCTTTTGTAACCATTCGGCTGGATTACTGTAATTCTCTTTATTTTGGGGTGAGTCGATCTTCTGTTTTTCGACTGCAGTTAGTCCAGAATGCTGCTGCACGCCTTTTAACTGGCACTCGTAGATACGAGCACATCACCCAGTTTTATATTCACTTCATTGGCTGCCCGTGCATTTTAGGATCCATTTTAAGCTGCTTTTATTTGTTTTTAAATGTTTGTCCAATGCTGCCCCTGTGTACCTCTCTGAGCTTCTTCATCCATACATACCTTCCCGGTCCCTCAGGTCGGCAGACCAGCTCCTCCTGAGCGTGCCCAGGACTAATCGTAAGCTCAGAGGGGATCGGGTGTTTGCTGTGGCAGCACCAAAATTGTGGAATGAGTTGCCTTTACATGTTAGACAGGCACCTTCCTTATCTGTTTTTAAATCACGTCTTAAAACATATTTATTTACCTTGGCTTTTAGCACAGCAGGACTTGTTGATGTCTCTTAATATGTTTCTTATTAATCATATTATTTTTAATTTTAAGATATTTTATATGTAATTTAAACTGTTTCCTCTCTGTTTTATATTTGTAGCACTTTGGTCAACATTGTTGGATGTAAAGTGCTTTATAAATAAAGATGCTATGCTATGCTATGCTATGCTAATGTCCGGACACCAGGGACTGTCCCTCAGACAACCTCCCCAGGCCTGGCTCCACGGTGGGACCCCACTAGCCCTATCCCATTCAGGGTGAACTACTCTCTTAACCCTTTAAAGCTGGTCGGAGCACACTCAAAAAAATCAACTAGGGCATGTGTTTGATTAACAAAGTAGTAATATGTTTACATCACATGAAGAAATCATTTTTATGCTCATTAAATGATTCATTCTTTTTTGTTGAATATAAATCAAAGAAAACTTTGATGAGTTAAATTCGTTCATGGCAATCCAATGAGAATGAGGTCCATCAAACCAACGGCTCTGATAGCGTCATGTATTGCGCATGCTCCACGCCCACCGGATGCGGAAAGGTCCGTTGAGAAGTTAACGAGCGCACGTGGAGTTACTTCTTTGGCATACCTGATAGTGAGGTAAGTAATATTTCTTGATATATTTATTTAGGTTAGTGGAGTGAGAGATAAATACTATTAGTTAAAATTTTTTACCTGTGTAGTGTGGAGATTTATATATAGCAGGGAGGTTGTAGACCCAAACATTTTTCAAATGTAAGTCGGTGAATTTAATGTTTTTTTTTAAAACTTAACCGGAGTCGCTAATTGTTGCAACAGAGCAAAAACTGATGAGGTTATTTTGGTAAGTTCGTTTTTTTGTTTTTGTTTCTGTCGACTTTGAATGAGGTGTGTTTCATGGTTATCTGCGTTGGTAGGACTGTTTTTCTTCTCTGGAGTTAGCTAACTTTGAAGAGCGGGAAAGCCGCGTAGAGCCGTAACGTCTTCGCATATAGCTCCATGAATGAAGGGTTACTTTCTGCTTAACCGGAGTTGGTGATTGTTGGTAGTAGTGGTAAGACTGACCGACATGGTTTTGGTGATTTTATGAGTGTTTTATGATGCTCTATCTAAAATTCCTGTTTTTGTCAGTGGAGTTTAGTCGCGGGCAACCGCATTAACTGGATTGATGAAAGGTTTAATTCAACTAAACCAGCGTTTAGGGGAGTTAATAACAAGGAGTAAGATAAAATCTGTCACAATAATTGCATGTGCATTTTCTTTTTTTGTAATATATTCACTTAATTTTTGAATTCAGAATGATTTAGGTGGATAATTGTTTGGGTTATAGTTTCTCTGGTGCTCTGCATTAGGCTGACTAACGGTGCGTTCACACCGAACGCGATAGATGCCCCTAGCTGATCTCGTGCACATTTGCACCTCGAAGCGCGTCCAGCATGAACTGGTCGAGGTTTATATGCAATTTTCACGCGTATGAAGAAGAGATCTGGGAGGAAGTAGTGCCAGACGGTATGTTATTAAAATGGCAGCTGTCAATCTAGCGTTTGAAGAAAGAGTCTCCCTTCTCTATTTGCTGTGGAGAGCAGAGCAGTGCCTAAAGGACGTCCTCACTGTACCTGGGTCCATCAGGTCTTCCACAAGCGTGAGCAGTTTGGTGAGTTTCACCACTTGCTCCAGAAGCTCCGTCTGGATGACGGCCGCTTTCAGCTGTACCACCTTCTGTCCCTTGCCGAGTTTGAGAAGCTGCTGTCCCGCAGATTTTACCAACTCGAGCGGTAGACGTGATAAGCGCGAATGCACAAAATGCACCACACAAACTGCAGTGCGTATTTTACTTCGCGCTTCAAAGGCGTCAGTCGTGTGAAGTAGGCAGAAAAGCGTTTTCTCAATGCAAATCTGCTTCCGAAGTTTAGCTGGACCCCCAGTCGCGCTTCATCGTGCTCCTCCATTGACTTTACATGTAAACCTGAAGCTCTGGTCGCGTCTATCGCGTTCGGTGTGTACGCACCGTAACAGTCTTCACATTTCACAGTATGTAGATATTAACACAAATTTGTCAGAGTAATAACTTTGTTTTAATTAATTTCTCTCCCCAGAAATACATCACAAAATAAAGCCACATTCCCATGCTCTGAGATTCTTATGCACCTCCTCAACAATACATGGTAAGTTCATGTTTGCCTTATTATTATTATTATTATGTTATTTATTTTTTTTGGATGATGCAGAAGTTTAATCTCCTTGACGTTTTCTAATGCATATTTCATTTTTTATCAGTGACGTGTATGTGGCAGTGCAAGCATTGTGTTACCAGAGAGAGCAGCAGGTACAAATTACTTCAACATTATAAACTACATCATCATTACGGAATAGGTCAACATTATCTGTGCATATATGTTAATTGTCCGTGCACATTTAAGACTTGGAGTGGACTGAACACTCATGTCTATAAAGCTCATTCATCTCAGTTTACACAGACAGCTTCAAGTTCAGTAACTTTTAAATGTGAGTTATGTGACTGCAGTGACGTCTTCTCTGAGAGAGATTTTTTTGTCCATATTGGAACACATCTGCGAAGTAACGAGACAGTTAGTTGTGTGTTTCTTGGTTGCCCTTTCAAGACAAATATTTACAATACATTTTATACACACAAAAAGAGGAAGCATCATCCACACACACTTAAAGATTTTAAAGCCAGTGTAGTTACACGTGTGGACCCAGTTCAAGTGATAGAGTCCTCTGATAATGTAAGGGCTAGCTGTTCTGAAGATGTATCCTATGGTGAATTTGAAAGTGAGTCAGTGACAGAATGTGATAATAGTGATGTTGAAAATCAGCCCGAACTAATTGAACGGAAATTAGCAGTAATATTGTTGAAATTGGAACACATATTTCATGTTCCAGCAAAAGGATTAGATGAGTTCTTAGAGGAGTTAGTTTTTCTGTTGAGTTCAGCTAGTGTACCTCTGACAAAACGTACAATTACAGAAATTTTTAAGAGCCATAACCTCCATATTAGTCAGGCTGTTATTGAAGAGCTTGCAAATTCTGTATGTGTTTCTAACCCTGTGGCTAAAATATTGGGAAAGTGTGGCCCTCTTGCCACTCCTTATAAAAGAAAACTATACTACATACAAAATTTTAGGGTTGTAGAGCCTGTTGAGTATTTTTTATCGATAGACCAAAGGAAGTCATTTCAGTACATCCCTTTATTACAGTTATTGCAGGAAATATTGAGTCACAATAAATTGCTGGATAGAGTGATTGAAGAACAAATAGCTCAAGAAAATAGAGAGAATCTGAATGGTGATCAGAGGGTTTACAGATCTTTTCGAGATGGGGAGCATTATAAAAGAAATAGCTTTCTAGATGGTGAGAAGTTGAGAATTTCTATTAACCTTTATATTGATGATTTTGAGGTTTGTAATCCTCTTGGGACCTCACGGAAAAAGCACAAGCTTTGTGGTGTATATTGGGTCTTGGGCAATTTACCACCTGGTTCTCATTCAGCCCTTTCATCCATTTATTTGGCAATCCTTTGCAAGAGTGAAGATTTGAGGACATTTGGGTTTGAAAAAGTCTTTGATCCACTTTTGAGAGATCTGGTAACTTTGGAGCAACATGGTGTGTTCATCAGTCAGTTGAACGAGTGTATTAAAGGAACTGTGAGCTGCGTCATAGCTGACAACCTAGGAGCCCATGGGCTGGCAGGTTTTGTGGAAAGTTTTTCTGCTGAATACATATGCAGATTCTGTACAGCTAAAAAATCTGAAATAAAGTCAGTGACTGCTGGTGATTTTGAGCATAGAACACCGGAACTTCATGAATTCCATTTGAAGCGTGCACAAGAAACAGCAAGTGCTTGTTGTGGAGTTAAGCGAGATTGTATTTTGAGTAAGAATCTGAGCCATTTTCATGTCACTGCAGGCTACCCTCCAGATGTAGCACATGATCTGCTAGAGGGCATAATACCAGTGGAGCTTGCGCATTGTTTTTCTTTTTTAATCTCTAAAAAGTATTTCACCTTAGAAAAACTTAACAACTTGATCCAAAATTTTGAGTATAAATGGGCAGATAAAACCAACCGGCCTCATGCAATTCCCCAGACTTTCTCATTAAAAAAAAATATTGGTGGAAATGCACATGAAAATTGGTCTCTGCTTCGTTTGTTGCCTCTAATTATTGGTCCACTTGTTCCAGAGGATGAACCTGCATGGCATATTGTTTTGGATCTGAAGGACATTGTGGAGCTTGTTGTAGCCCCTGTCCAGTCTGATGAGTCGATTTCCTACCTTGAGTGTAAAATCAGTGAACATCGCCAGAGATACCAAGAACTTTTTCCAAACAACAGTCTTCTCCCTAAACATCATTATTTGGAGCACTACCCTGCTCTGATTCGGCATTTTGGGCCTCTTGTCCACAAATGGACAATGAGATTTGAGGCGAAACATAGTTTTTTTAAACAAATTGCTCGCCATACAAACTGTTTTAAGAACATACCTGTTACAAAAAACATCAGCTCGTGATTGCCTCTGACTTGCACTCTTCTGACCATAAGACACCTTTAATGGTAAATGTTGGCTCATCAGTACCAATTGATGTTCTGAAAAGTGATATCACAGTAGCTATAAAGCAAAGATTACCAGATGAAACTGATGTCCATATTACAAAAAGCGTGTCATACAATGGCATGAACTACAGCACAGGAATGATAGTTGTTCATGGGCAAATATTTGGTTTGCCAGAGTTTGCAGAAATTCTGCAGATTTTTATTTTGCATGGCAGAATATACTTTTTTGTAAAAAAGTTCTCTGCTTGGTATCGAGAGCACTTCAGAGCTTTTGAGCTTGACATGTCACATGCGAGAGAGGTGTCTCTGATTGAGCATGGGGAACTACTCGATGACTACCCGTTAGCTGCCTATTCAGTGGGAGGCCTGCGTCTGGTTACTCTGAAGAGACACACTAACTTGCAGGGTAAACAGGAGTGATGTTTGTAAGTATTTTCCCCCTATATCACCTGGCACAGTAAATAATACATCATACTTTGCAGACCAATTGCTACTTAATTTATTGAGAGTAGATTTCTTTTAAGCATCTTATGCAAGAATTGTCATTAATTAGAAGAATGCAAGACAAATCTGGAAAATGCACTATTCACTTCTCCAGTAAAAAAATTCCTCGAGGCCAAGGTGACATCATCAAATTATCGTTGACATTAGAATTTGTTACACACACTCGCACAATAGTCAATGAGTACATCTTTATTTATTTTTTAAATATTTGATATTTGTCCAGGTCAGCATGATGCCCCAGCCCATAAGACTGAGGATCATTCTCGGAGAAGATGATGCCAGGAAACTAATTTTACCAGCTGGGATATCAGACTCCATTGAGGAATTGTGTCAGGAAATAAAGACAAATTTTGGAGTGCAACAGGATTTTCGTCTTCAATATCAAGATCCTGATTTCGGAAATGATTTTGTAAATCTGACTGCGATCTCTGAAATTAATGATAAAGCAACTTTAAAGGTTGTATACTTGGATAGTGTGCAGTTGCAAAGTTTTACAGAAGATGGAGTGACATGTCAACCAGTGCGAAGTCCAACACATTCCTTTTCAAGCTCTTCAGACACAGACAATACAAGGCCCGTTTCATCGTCAGGTTCATCACCGTCTACAAGACTGTCAGTGTGGCCAAGTGTCTTCACAGTCCCTCATTTCAGCTATGAGGCTGAACTGCAACTTGAAAAGGCCAATGCTGAGTTCATTGCTGGTGGAACTCATTTGACCCCCTCACCAAAACTGAAATCCCACCTTTTAGAAAGGCTGGCTGAAGAAATAATAAAATTTAAAGTCTATCCAACTGACAATGACCTGAATGAAGTTGCAGAAGCCCTTGTCAAACAGCATCCTTGTCTGAGGGAGCAGGGATCCTTTAATGGCTGTTATGGTTGGAAAATTAGCCTCAAGTATAAAATGGCCAATGTCCAGACCAAACTGAGAGGCCTGGGCTGTGCTGAGGTGTTGGTAAATTCACTAAAGAACAAGGCCCAAGACAAAAGTAAGGCAGCATTGAATGTGAAAAAGCCTAGAAGAGCAGAAGTCAATTACTGTCCGCAGTATCCAAAAGGAGAAACCACTGACAGCCTGGAAAAAGAGAGAATTGCACTGCTTTCAGAGGTTCAGAAGAGAAACAATGACAATATAGTGACAATGAAAATGCAGAAGACTTTTTCGTACAGAAGGCAAGAAGTTATTCAAGGACAGCCCTTTATTGCAGATTTTAAAAGCAGATGGCCAGCTCTGTTCACCGAGAAAGAGGTGCATGTCCTATATGTCTAACTTTTAGAGTGTGTTTATGGTTGACCAGTTATTTCTTGCTTCACTAATATTGACATAACATAGTGATAAAACAGCTAATAATTCCTGGTATGTCCTTCCTCTGGTGCATATTATAAGTGCATTGTTCATGTTTTTCAGATTGACAAGGAATTCCTGCGCATATCGGCAGTACCGCTGCTATCTAGATTCTTTTATGAGCTAGACTTGTACACTCCACGCATGATGGAGCTCTTTCGAGGCAAAGGTGGGGTGGCTGGCAGAAAAATGAGACACATCATGGTGGCCATCTCTAAGGTGGGTTAGATCTGTGCTTAAGAACTTTTTATGCCCATAATCTGGCAATTTTATGAGCAAAGATATCTATACATATGGTAGGCAAAAGTCCTAAGAGGTTTTCATATTTTATACAAATTATATAAGCATCAGTCTTATATTAATAAGTAATTGATAAAATCGTATGGTTAATTTTGATCAAAATGGGGAAAAAAAACCCCAAAAAACATTAGTGTTGCCTCATTTTGTGTCTGATTTGGTTTAGACAGATGTTTTGAGGTGGCTGTAGCTCAGGTGGTAGAGCAGGTCAGCTACTAATCAGAAGCTTGGCGGGTTGGTCCCAAGCTCCTCCAGTGTGCATGCCAAATATCCTTGGGTAAGATACTAACCCCAAGTTGCTCACCGATGCATTCATCGGAGTGTGAATGTGTATGAATGTTAGACAGTAAGCACTAAACCCGGTGGCGCCAGTGTTCGACAGCCTCGACCTCTGTCAGTGCGCCCCAGGGTGGCTGTGGCTACAATGTAGCTTACCATCACCAGTGTGTGAATGTGTGTGTGAATGGGTGAATGACTGGATATGTAAAGCGCTTTGGGGTCCTTAGGGACTAGTAAAGTGCTATATAAATACAGGCCATTTAAACAGTTTAGAAAAAGTGATTGGGTGAATGAATTGTTGTATAAAGGCAGCTTTGAGTGCTCTGAGTAGAAAAACGCTATATAAGAACCAGTCTATTTACCATGTGGCCTTTTGGACTCTTCCAAACTAAGTATTCCTTTTTCAAACTGCTGCCTAAAAGTTAAATATTGTCATTATGGATTCCCTTTTTTCTTAGGATGACACAATACATACAAGACGAGCATGCATCCTGAAGTCCTTGTGTGTCTACCTGAATGAAGACCATGAGAAACTTGTGAAGGAATATACGGTCAGTTATATTCACAAGTTGTTTTGTGTTATGTAATTTGCTCCAGGAGTTATGGGTAATTTCGATATATGAAATGGTAAAATGTGACACCACGTGTGAATAAAAGATATTGCAATTGGTCCTTGTTTTGTTTCATGTCAAATTTCTGAGGTGTGAAACCAGAGACATAGAATTTAGTAAATATATCAGCATATTCACGCTGATTGCTGAATTCCTTTTTTTTTTTTTCACATGTAGACTCAAACAAATGTATTATTATATTTTACGTCACAGAACACTGAGGCCAACACTGAAGCCATGGAACAAACTGTGATGGGAGTGTATGTCATACATCAGGAGGGTGCGGAGCCTGGAGATGACCCAGAGAACATGATTGAAGGCGTGGAGGTTCTCACTGGTTTGAGGAGCATTGCAATTGCTTGTGCTCTGTTATTTGGACTGATATACTGTCTGAACCTAAGCTACCCACCGGAGCTCAAATGCACTTTTGAAGTCTTGCAAAAGATTATCATGAAGCTGGATGGACAGAGGTTGTCATCCAAGGCACAGTTCCTAAAAAACAAGCTAATGGGGTGAGCTTGAAACGGACTCATGCAAGCCAGATATTTTTTTTTTCAAGGTTTCTGCAATGCAAATATGTGTTTACTGTTTTAAAGTTTAAAATTGTAAGTTATAAAATGTTCATATAAACTATGTGGTTTGCTCTGTGGCTATTACACAAAGATTGTTCGTCCATAACTTAAAGTCTTATACACTTGAAGTGTAAACACTGATTTTTGCCAGATGGCAATTGTTACAAAGGCAAATGCACACTGGTTTTCACAAATTGTTTGAGTGGAGCAGTTATGCTCAAAATTGAATGTTTTCTCCACACGTTAAATAGCATAAAGTCACTATTAATGGATACAGCCTGATTAAATGGAGGACTAATATATGCAAGCAACATAGTAATGTTGTAATATTATAGTAATGGTGAATGTTATGTCTGAGCTTTAAATTGTGTTAAAATTCATATTGTTGTTTGCAATGCATATTTTACTACATTTTACGAAAGTTGCTTTGGGGATAATATTTTTTGTCTGCAAACTATTCAACAGACTTATTTCATTTTTATTATTAGGGTTAGGGTTATTTTATTGTATTTTTTCTTTCAGTCAGCATGTCTTGATCTGGAAGTTCTGTGGTCTTGGTATGAGATCGTTAAAGGGGAGAAAGCTAGGCTGAACTGGGATCCTGCCAACTGTTTTAAGAATGTTCAAGCAAAATAAAAGATGGTTTTGCAAGTTATCATTTATGTATGTTTCATTAATTTAATTAAAAGTAATGTTTACATAAGCAATACAAACACTAACTGAAACATGATTGGTGTAAGTACTACAGACATAAATTACATTTGTTCATTCAACAAGATTAACATTGGTGAAACAAACAAATATTTTACTAGTTCATGTAACAAGACTGACTTTTGATGTGCCAAAGTGTTTAAACAATATAACATGAATTTAAATTAATTTAATTAGACTAACTTGGTACAAACATGTTAACTGAATAAAAATCAAATTAACTGAATGTTAATGTTTAAATTATGTTACACTTACAAACATATTTAGTGTTGAAACAACACAATCAAGATGGATTGATTTAACATGATTTGTTTAGATGGAATATAGGTGGCAAGATGAAATTAAGTTCATCCAATGAATTATTTTTTTGAGTGCAGCACGCTCTGTTTTGCGCAACTATTTTAAAATCCCGGTAGCTCTGCAACCACGTAAGCTGGCGCAATAATTTTTTTTGCATATGAAACCAGAGGAGTTGTACTTACATCTTATGCCATCAGCTTGTCCTCGGTCACAGTTTCCTTCCACATAAAGCTTTGCAAAAACTGCACAAAAAGCGCTTGCAGGAACAAAAACATAATATTCCAGAAACACGCTTTGCCGATCCGATCAGCTGTTCAAAACACTTCCTACGTTGGAATAGACGTCAGCGCGAACTTTTTCATTGCCGCCATTACCTGCCCGAAACCGGAACTGATGTCATTTTTGCGGAAATGTAGTTTTTTTTTTTTTTACCATAAAGCCTCATGAGCCTATACTGGTGTTTTTAAAAGTTATCTTTGACTTTATGACTTTCTGTGTCGTTTCTGGGATGCTTAGGACTCATATTGCACTGCTGGAAATAGTTTATTTTGATGCATATGCTGTTTTTTTGCAAATTTGCAGTATAATATTTATTTTCGTTTTTTCTGCAGTATATAAAAATTGGTGTATTTCAAAAATAAAACTATGAAGACACCCAAAATAAATTTCCTGTGGTAGGAAACTATTTTCTGCAACTTTTTTGTATTTACAGGTTTGAGGGATAAGCCTCTTAAATTTCTCTAACTAGAAATATATGTTAAAAAAACAAAAACGATTTTCAAATTTTTTGTAGTTTATTGCACTTTTTTGCAATTTATGTAAGTACTATGCACTTAATGCATACATATTATTAAAATCTGGTTGTATTGATGTATAGCAACTTGAAATGCTCCCAAAAATGGCACTACAGCATGTAAAAATATAATATAAGCTCTGGCGGACTTGGTTCTATGGTAGGTCTTAAAGGGTTAATGTAACACTCATAGGGGTTTTCTCAATCACTCTTTGTCTGTCCCCTCACCTAGGACCAATTTGCAGTGGGACAAATTTGTCAGCCTCCCTGACAACATAGACCCTGGCATCCCCAAGACAAACAAATCCCTCCCACATGATAAGGTGGCAACTCACGGAAGGGCATCAGAAAACAGACAAAGAAAACAGTTATAATCTGAGAACATAGCATCTGCTGCCCTCAGATGAATGTATGGCTATTCACCCTATGCAGCGAGCTTAACATAAGAGGAGATGGTTCCAGGAACGACAGGACACATCGCTTTGTCTTTGTGTCTTTAACTGAAGACCGTTTTTTCCTCTTTTAATTTGTAAGACTGTGAACATACAGTAAAATAATACGTAGCATCAGTATCAACATATTTTGTAAACAAAACTGAAGTTAGCAACATAGCTTTCTTTATGCTTTACATTCACCATTAACATCTTTCCTTATACGTTCAAATAACCTTTTAAGTAACATGAAAGTAACAATCTTACAGAAAATGAAGTTAGACATTGCTTACTTACAGATTATGGCTCAACAAACTCCCCAACGATGTAAACTGGGCTTAAAGTTGTGCAGCTTGTTTTCTGCTCCATGCATTTTCTCACACTGCCCGCGTGAACTTTGCCTGCTGCTTACAACACATCACCAAAGGGGGCAGTGTAGCGCACACCAAACAACCAAAGAAGAAGCCACAAACTGAAGGGGTAATACTGCCCACTATTGGGAAACCTGAGAAATGCGCCAGCCAAAGAAACCCAACAAAGTAACAACCGAGGGGCAGAATACTCCCCGCCTGACATCCATGGAATGTCACCCTCAACTAACATGTAAAAGGCAAGTGACATACAATGAAACAAAGTTTCTGCTTCTAAGTACAATCCTTAGACACCAATAGCACAACCTCACTTATAGGCCTTATGTAGCACTTGTTTTCACCCTTGCGGAAAATCCTCACCTCTATCTTCCTTACAAGCCCATCCTCACTGGGAAAGGTTTTGGTGATAAGTCCAAGTGGCCAGTTGTTCCTATGTTCGAGTGTCTCTCTTAAAAGAACAACATCTCCTGTTTGTAGGTTAGGCTTTACTGTTTTCCATTTGCGGCGGTCCTGAAGTCCTGAGATGTATTCTTTTTTCCATCGTCTCCAGAAGACATCAGCGAGATATTGTACGCGCCTCCATTGAGCTTTGAACAGATCACTGTTTCCAAACTGACCTGGTGGGATTGGTGGGGTCGTAACCTTTTGCGTGAGCAGCATGGCTGGGGTAAGGATGACTGGGTTATCTGGATCTGCAGAAACTGCTGTTAACGGACGAGCATTCACTATTGCAGTGACTTCAGCCATTAAGGTCACTAGTATTTCATGGGTAAGCTTTGCATTCCTGTGTTCTAGGAGCATTCCATCAAGGATTTTGCGTGTGACCCCAATCATTCGCTCCCAGGAGCCAGCCATATGCGACGCATGTGGGGGGTTGAATAGCCATTTGCAGCCAGAGTCTTCAAGAAAGCTGTTTAGTTTGCTGTTGTAGCAGCCCTGTTTGTCTATTTGCAGCTCTTTGCAGGCACCCACAAAATTTGTCCCACAATCGGACCTAAGAAGTTTGACTGCACCTCTGATGGCAAAAAAACGACGCAGGGCATTGATGAATGATGACGTGTCCATTGATTCTATAACTTCAATGTGAATGGCCCGTGTACTCATGCACGTAAATATGACTGCCCATCGCTTTGCATCCGCTTGCCCACCACGCGTTTTTCTGACAGTGACAGACCAGGGACCGAATACATCAAGCCCTACATGTGTGAACGGAGGGTCAGTGGACAGCCTATCCTCTGGTAGCTCAGCCATAATCTGTTCCTGCTGTCTGCCTCTTAGTTTTCGACATGTCACGCAGCTGAATATCATTTTGCTTATTGCTCTTTTTCCTCCCACAATCCAAAAGCCTGCAGCTCTGACTGCTCCTTCAGTAAAATGTCTGCCCTGATGGCATACTTTCACATGGAAGTGTCTTATAATGAGCTGGGCAAGGTGGTGTTTGGCAGGGATGAGGATCGGATTTGTTTCATCTGAAGTCAACTGTGCTCGTCTTAGTCTCCCACCCACTCTGAGGATTCCATTTGTGTCAAGAAATGGGTTCAGTTTGCTAAGTGGGCTTGAACTTTTGAGGGGCATACTCTTTTCAAGCTGTCTTATGTCTTCTGCATAGACTTCTCTTTGGACAGTGCGAATGATAATGATCTTAGCTTGATCGAGCTGCTTTTCAGTTAAATGCTCACTACAGCTGTGCCAGCCCTGACAGGTGCCTTCTATGTTCTGCTTAAAGGACTGAACAATGTGTCGGAGTATAGATATAGCCTTCAGTAGTACCTTCCAACTAGAAAACCTTTCGAATCTGGCACTACTGAGAACATTCTTTGCAAGAGTGGTAACACAAGTAGTTACCTCCTGACGCAGTTCGTTGTCAGTCTCTGGGTCTACAAGATCAAATGACTCTGCCTGAGACTGACCTGTTTCTGACTTGGTAAGAAAAGCGGGTCCACTGAGCCATGTGGAGGTAGAAAGGTGCTCAGCAGGTAATGCGCGCGTGGCATGATCAGCAGGATTTAAGTGAGTGGGCACATAATGCCACTGGTGAGCTTGTGTGGATCGCCTGATGCGTTCCACTCTGTTGTGCACATAGATGTAAAAACGCCTCTTTGTGTTGAAGATGTAACCAAGGACTACTTTGGAGTCTGAATGGAAGCTCACCTGATCAACTGCGATGTCCAGCTCATCCACGACCAACTCTGCCACCTCGACAGCCAGGACCGCTGCACAGAGCTCAAGTCTGGGTATGGTGATGTCTGGTCTTGGGGCAAGCCGTGCCTTGCCGAGAAGGAAGCCCACTTCATTATGACCATCTCTGTCTGTGAGTTTAAGGTAGGCAACAGCGGCCACTGCCTTGGTAGAGGCATCGCAGAAAACATGGATTTCCTTAGTTACTGCTGCAGAGAGTGGTATTGAGGTGAACATTCTGGGAATCTCAAGTTGTTGTAGATGTTTGAGAGAGTGTTTCCACTGTTGCCACTGTTGTAATTTGTCTTTAGGGAGTTCAGTGTCCCATTCACGAATGTCAGTGGAAATGTCTCTGAGTATGACCCTGCCCTCTACAATGACAGGGACAGCAAAGCCGAGTGGGTCGTACACACTATTAACGACTGACAATACTCCACGCTTGGTAAAGGGCTTCTCATTGACGGTTATCTGGAACCTGAACAAGTCTGTAGACAGGTCCCAGCCCAAGCCCAAGCTTCGCTGCATGGGTGTCTGCCCAAGGTCAAGGCCCTGCATGTCAGCTGCAAGGTCCTCACTTGAAAAAGCGTTTGTGATGGTAGGACAGTTGGATGAGATTTTATGCAGGCGTATGTTACACTGAGCCAGCATCTTCTGAGCCCCACAGAGAATGTTGATGGCCTCATCAGTGGAAGGAAATGATTTTAGTCCATCATCCACATAAAAGTGGCGTTCAATGAACTCTCTTACATCATTGCCGTGTTCTTTTTCTCCCTCCATCGCTGTTCGTTTCAGTCCGTAAATGGCCACTGATGGGGAGGGGCAGTTCCCAAACACGTGGACTCTCATCCTGAATTCCTGTACTTCTCCATCCAGATCATGGTTTTTGAACCACAAGAAGCGAAGGTAGTTGCGGTGGTCTTCTCTGACAACAAAATTGTAAAACATTTGCTCCACGTCGGCCATGACTGCATATGGGTCGGACCTGAAACGCATCAGAACTCCCACAAGAGTATTATTGAGATCTGGCCCTTTTAGTAGCACATCATTGAGAGAAACATTGTTGTATTGCGCACTTGAATCAAAAACCACCCTAATTTTTCCTGGCTTCTGAGGGTGATAAATGCCAAAACTAGGGAGATACCAGCATTCTTGTTCTGGAGCTAAAGCTGGAGCTGGTTCAGCGTGGCCCTTACTGAAAGTTTTGTCTAAAAACTCAACGTAATGTTCTTTCATTTCAGGTTTCTTTTTCAGTGTTTTGCGGAGCGTCATTAAGCGACTGAGGGCTTGGTCCCTATTGTTGGGTAAACGCTGTCTGGGGGAGCGGAATGGGAGTGGAGCTACCCAATTGTTCGCCTCATCTTTAGTAAAGTCTCTGTGCATAATTTCCAGGAATAATGCATCTTCTACTGACAGAGCCGTTTTGTCATCATCTGCTGTTTGCTGGAAAATGTGTCTGCCTACTTCTGCTTGTGTCTTCTCGAATTTAGGACAGCTTTCTGTGTATTTGTCTTTTATATAGATTTTGCTTGCACAGGGGTTAAGGAAGGTAGGGCGCCCGTTATTCAGAATGTCTGTCTTGAAAGAGTTTACTGTGGGTTTGTGGGCACCTGAGAGGCAGACATCGCCTACAACCACCCATCCCAGATCGAGGCGTTGGGCATAAGGTGCACTGTTTGGACCATTTACCTGACTGCGAACCTTGTGAGCTTGGATGATGTCCCGGCCCAAGAGGAGGAGAATGTCCGCGGCTGGGTCCAGAGGAGGGATCTGTGAAACGAGTGCGTGTAGATGAGGGTGAGCTGACACAGCCTCCTTGGTGGGTATCTCATCTCTATTATCTGGAATGTGATCACATTCTGTTAGTGTGGGCAGCACCATGGACACTTCCCCATTTACATCCTGAATAACGAAATTAGTTGCTCTGCGTCCTCCAGCCTCTGACAAACCTGCACATGTTTTCATGGTGTATGGGAGCATAGCGCTTTTTACATTAAACATGTCGAAGAAAGCAGACCTGGCTAAGGATGAGTTGCTTTGATCATCCAACATGGCGTACATCCTCCTCTTCTCTTCAGGATTTGTGCGGGGATACACGTCGACTAAACAAATCTTAGAGCACGATTTGCCTTTCAGAGCTGGGCCACACACCTCTGTGCAAGCAGTTGTGGTTACAGGGCTTGAAGGATCAGACTCCCCGCCGTGGCTTTGAGGCAGGAGGTTAGAGTCCTTGGTTGTCCACAGAGGTGGACCAGCATGCATAGCAGACACATGAGCGTCACTATTACATTCCGAGCATTGGATAATGGCTTTGCAATCGTTAGCTCGGTGACCTGTGGAAGAACAACACTTATAACAAATAGCATGTTCTTTGAGGATGCTTTTCCTTTCATCTAGTGTTTTTGACCTGAAACCCCTGCATTTGGCAAGTGAATGGGGCTTGTGGTGAATAGGACATTGTCTGTCTGGGTTGAGAACTGACGTTCGAGTTGTGACATTTGTTTGACTAATATCTGTTCTGTTCACTGCAACCGCACCTCTGTATTTAGTTGGTTTCAACAATGGCTTATCAGGTTTTGGAGCTACTATGTTTGGACTTTGTAACATAAAGCTAGGATCTGTTTTCATTTCTGCATAATCATTTATAAACTGAACAAAATATGAGAAAGGTGGGTAAACTGCACCGTTGTCCCTTTTGTATTTTGTCCCCTGTTTCACCCAGGACTCCTGGAGTCCGTAGGGGAGCTTTTCCACTATCGGGTTTATCCCCCTTGGGGTGTCCAGAAAGCTAAGGCCGGGTAGATAATTTTCACTTTGTGCATACTCTAACTCCAACAGGAGATCTGCAAGCTCCTGCAATAAGTGAGTGTCCTTATTAGATATTTTTGGAAAAGACTGTAAGCGTTGGAAAAGTGACGCTTCGACTACCTCTGGAGAACCAAAACTTTTGTCCAGGCGTTGCCACAAACGTTGAAGACCTGCGTGTGGGTTGTTCACATGGACCGCCCTGATCCTCAGCGCATGTTGTAGTGACTCCCCGCTGAGCCACTTCGTGAGAAGGTCAAGCTCTTCGCTGAACTTGAGGTTGAGGCCTTCTATGGCGTTGCGGAAAATGGACTTCCAGGACAAGTAAGACTCAGGACGGTTGTCAAAAACCTTGAATCCCGCTGTCAGCAGATCACGGCGTGCTAGATAGGCTGTGAGATCTGAGAGTTCAGTCTTTGGAGGCAATGAAGATTTAGGCTCGGTTGAAATGTCAGTTTTTCTGTTTATAGGAGGGGACTTTGGTTGCTTCTGATTTACAAAGTCAGTGAGATGTTCACCTGGAGAGGAGGCAACTGGTGGTTGACTCTGTCGTAGATGCTGAGCGTTGTTATTACCAACCAGTTGTCCTGTATCAGGCTTTCCGTCTTCATTAACTACCAAGCTGCGGTTAGCGAAGTGAGCGTTCACATAATCTTGAGCGCGTCTGATGGAAGGAGGTGTTTTAGAGGAGACTCCTTGTTCTGTGAGGTCAACGGCGTCATGCTCCTCATCGGCTGCCGCTTCCAGGACATGAGCTGCGGCGAGCGCTGCTTCAGCCTCACCCTCCTTCTTTAGAGCGTTTAGTGTTGCCTCGATGCGTGCCTTCTCAACCTCCATGTCGATCTGGCGTTTGGCGTACTGTGCTCTAGTGCGGGCGGCTTCTGCTTCTGCTCTGGCTCGGGCTGCAGCTTGACTGGCCGATGAACGACGTGAAGAGCGTGAAGAGCGTGAGTGGCACTCTGACCGGACCACCATCTGGGAGAGAGGCGGTGACGCTTCAGGCTGAGACATCTTGGGTGCTTGATAGGTAGATAATCTTCTTACTCTGCTGCCCTCAGATGAATGTATGGCTATTCACCCTATGCAGCGAGCTTAACATAAGAGGAGATGGTTCCAGGAACGACAGGACACATCGCTTTGTCTTTGTGTCTTTAACTGAAGACCGTTTTTTCCTCTTTTAATTTGTAAGACTGTGAACATACAGTAAAATAATACGTAGCATCAGTATCAACATATTTTGTAAACAAAACTGAAGTTAGCAACATAGCTTTCTTTATGCTTTACATTCACCATTAACATCTTTCCTTATACGTTCAAATAACCTTTTAAGTAACATGAAAGTAACAATCTTACAGAAAATGAAGTTAGACATTGCTTACTTACAGATTATGGCTCAACAAACTCCCCAACGATGTAAACTGGGCTTAAAGTTGTGCAGCTTGTTTTCTGCTCCATGCATTTTCTCACACTGCCCGCGTGAACTTTGCCTGCTGCTTACAACACATCACCAAAGGGGGCAGTGTAGCGCACACCAAACAACCAAAGAAGAAGCCACAAACTGAAGGGGTAATACTGCCCACTATTGGGAAACCTGAGAAATGCGCCAGCCAAAGAAACCCAACAAAGTAACAACCGAGGGGCAGAATATAGCACCAACAACTGTATAGTCCAGTAAAATAAATGGTAAATGGCCTGCATTTGTATATTCACTGCACAGTGTGGGTTAGATGTTACGGTATCCCTGTTATGTGATGTCTTCTCTTTGCAGGGAGCTAACGTCTTGCAGTACAATATTTCCCATGCCTTTGAACTACATTGATATAAAAATGTCATTCATGCCTCTGTTCTCTTTAAATAAAAATGAGGACTGAGAGTATAGAGACGAGGTGACACCTTTTCTGGTGCAAAGGGAATAATGTCTGCTAAGGTCTTTCAATATGGAAATGAACTTGTTATGGGATGCTGCTCATGTTGTGTTGAAAAAGGAGCAGGAAACAGAGTTATTAAGACTTGCTGGATGTCACAAATTATCCAAAATACAGGAAAGCATTGTTGTCAGCACCACCTCTCCTTTCCATGTTCTTCTGACTCTTGCCTATAGCAAAATGAGCAGCAGCTCAGCTCTAGCATCCAGGTGATGTTATGCTGCAGTTGGGGAAGGGGGCACAGATAAGACTTGTATCTGATGCTGATGATTCTGCTTGTGATTGCCACCTTACCATGAGCCCATTAGTACTCTGGCATGCCTGTTGTTATTTGGCTGTAGCTGGTTGTTTAAAGCAATAAGCTGCCTTTGCCAGAACAGGTGCTGAAACAATTTCTCCTGGCCTGTAGCCTGAAATGTGCTCAGTTAGATTTGACTGCGCAGAGTAACTGTTTGATCAGCAGATGTCCTTTATTTCTGAACATACCACACACTTACTACTGTTTCTTATTATATCCACATTTGAACAGTGATGGGATGGCGTTACAAGTAACGGTGTTACTAATGGTGTTACTTTTTTCAGTAACAAGTAATCTAACTAATTACTATTCCTATCGTTACAACGCCGTTACCGTTACTAACAAGAAAATGCGGCGCGGTCGCATTACTATTTTTCAACAAACAGACGGTTGAAGCTGTGTTCAGTTTACCGCAGCTTATATCAGCTGCACGGAAGTAGCTGTAAGTAATCTGGGCGCTACAGCTTTAAGCAGCTGCACGCTCCCGCAGACAGCAATCACTTTCTAGCACAACATCTGGAGCTAAGGGAGCAAAACAATCGCATGAGTGCTGCTGTTTGACTGAGGAAGAATAAAGTAGTCGTGGTAAGACAATCACATGACCACTTCAAGATGACAAAGCAACAAGGTGACATATACCCGTTTATAGATTGTGTTGATAGGCCAGTAAAACCAAAGTGATATATGATAAACATATACGCGCCGTTTTTTCCTCAACAGTTTCGCCACGTTGGCTGTCTAAGGACAGCGCAGCGAGACCTCTCTGCTTATGAGCGAAAAAAATAAATAAAAAATACAGCCCTTTTGTGTTGATGGAAAAATGCACCATGTTGACCAATCAAAAAATTATATGGCAACATGACATTTGGTTGTTTAGGAAGAGGGGGAAGATTTAGGAGTGACGGTGAGAGAGAGAGAGAGCAAGAGAGAGACAGCAGAAAAAGAGAGAGCGAGTTTTGAGATGTGTGAGATTTGTGACGTTTAGCGTGTTTGGAGTGTGTAGTTAATGTGTTGTCTTGTGTAGTTAGTGTGTAGTGTTGTGGATAGTGTTGTGTTGTGTGTCAGAACAATGAGGCGACTGCTGTCTCCAAGTAGAAACAGCAGCGACACACCTGCTGCTGTCAGACCTGCAGGTATCAGGCTGTGATGTTTCCTTTATAGTGGACAGAAATATTTGCAGTGGCACAAATAATTTGTGGCATCTTATTGAAGAACAGCTGATGGTTCTGTAAACAGTTTGAAATGGTCATTTTAAAAGGGTAAAAGGTAAATGGCTGCAAATAACTTTGTTGTTTGCAAAACTTGTGCATAAGATTTTAAAATTGACAATTTATATTTGCATTTAAAGTTATGAAATATGATTCAATAAACATGTTTGTGGTTGTTACAGTAAAACTATCACTTTTTCTACTCGGATTTTATGTTCTGATTTTCGATCAATTGTGTTAATACAGTTTGTCAAAATGAAAACATGACTGTAAATTCAGACACGTGAGGCTGTGCTGAAAAGAATGAGACCAAACAAGGCAAAGTAAATAGTTTTTAAAGGTAAAATGTAGAGGAAACATCAAAAGTCATTAAAAATGGCCAATTATACCCTGGACCCCAGAGGGTTCAACATTTTTTTTATAGTAACGCAATAGTTACTTTTCAAGTAATTAGTTACTTTTAATCTTGTAACTCAGTTACTAACTCAGTTACTTTTTTGAAGAAGTAACTAGTAACTATAATTAATTACTTTTTCAAAATAACTTGCCCAACAGTGCATTTGAATGTTTACCCTGACATTGTTAAATAAATTTTAAAGCGCAAAGTTAAGTAAATTGCTATCTGTCCCTAACACGCGCTTGCTCTGGGTGCTTTATTACCACAGGGACCATTGTTACCTTCAATCTCCACTTCTTCTCGAGCTCCTCTCTGTCCTTGGTACTTCTTGATCTTCTCATGTTCTTTTTTCCTGATGTTGCTGTCACTCACTATAGCTACATCTATCAGTATGGCCATCTTCTTCATGTACTCATGGATGTTTGTCTCATCATGGACAGTGGCTCTGACACTGACTAGTCCTTGGCCACCTTCATTCCACTTCATCTACATGTCACGGGTGTATGCTAGAAGAGAAACCCTTCTAAATGGGAAGAGCAGCAGGGGATGATCACCGAAACAGAAAGACGTAAAAACCCAATTAAAATAGTGAATAAAAAATATATATACTGTAACCGACTGGGTTACAAGTTAGTTTGACTATTGTGTTATCAGTGTTTCAGAATTGCCACTCACTTATGACATAGTTGAACCACACTGGCACCAATTTGATTTATTGAGTGTCCTTGAATGTGTAGTAGTCTAGAGGCCGTTTGGCCTGTCAGTCAGATCAGGTACCTATGACAAAGAGTCAGGAGGAGAGCATGTGTGTGGTTGGCTTAGAGTATTTGGGGGGGAGGGCGGGTATTAGAGAGTCTTGTTGTTTGTGTGTGGGGGGGAAAGGAGTGCGTGTTGAGAGTTTGTTTTGATTCAGGAGAGCGCATTTTCCCTATTGTTTTGGTGTTGGCTATGGCCCACAGTAGCCTGTGTTACTGTTCTTCATAAACATCCAGCAACCGGAATACCGTGATGATCCACCAAATCGGCTGTAGATGCTGGCAATTGCCCTGGGACTTTTCGGGATGTTTCCAATGGATACTCCAAGATTAAGCGGTGTAGAATAAGGAGGGGATGTTTTTCTCATTATCATTTAATATTTTAATATGGCATTATTAGTTCATTAGAAGTATATAACCAGCTTTGCATTAAGCATAAATTGAAGTTTTTGACCTTACATTATTCTTTGCATTACAGTGATGGTGATAACTTTAGTTTGATCTTTTCTTACAGGTACCAGAATAATAACATGATTTTCCATTGCAGATGTAACCCTGATCATTCCATACACATTGCAGTTTGTTGCTTATTCTAGAGTTGTGCTCAAGGTAATTAAAGGTTAAAAGCTACAGCCAGCGCGAGTCTGGCTGATCTATGGAGGGCAAAGGCTTTGAGCTTGGAAGGCCGCACGCGCTTACACAGCACTTATAAGATGTTATTCTTGGTGATTTTGTGCTTAGTCATGTTTTAATATGTTTTAAGTAGAAGTAGCTGATCCAGCAATATTCATTTAATATTATATACTTGATTTAGAGCAATACACACTGATGGTCTTAATAAATGAAAGAGTCCTTGTAGCTGCCATGTTGTGTCTTAGCAGGGTACAGACGGTTCCAGGAGACGGGGGCAGTCAGCGTCTGCCCTCGGGAAGGAGACAATGTTATTCTTTGTGTTAAATAAAATTGTCAACATTGATTGTATTACACCTGTCACTACGCATGAGGGGGCGTTCTAATACCCTGATTTCATAAAACTATGGTGATGTGTTTTTTGAGATGAGATCTGAGACTGTCTGCATACAGTGTCCATCTCCCACGTGTGTGATCATTAAATCATCGTTTGACTCAACCCGACCGGACCAGTGTTGTTATTGGGGTTTTTCCTCTGGTGTCCATCCCCAATATTTTTGAACCATAACATTTTGGGGGCTCGTCCTGTGGTATTGGGGTGGAAGTGTGAGGTGTGGACGGTCTGAGGTTGTCGAGCGGACAGGCACGGACCAGGGATCTGATGTGAGTGAGCTTCCCGGGTGCATCTAAAAGGTAAGGCACTGCCTGTTGAGTTGATTCCCAAATTGTGCCAAATTGGGCTGCATTAAATTAAAAGCCTACTCACTGACGTTGCTGGTGGGTGTCTGTTTTGATTTTGATGAGAATCACCGTGTGTTATGCAGTTAAAGTTGTTTAAGAGTATTTAATGAAGTTGAAGAAATATGAAACTGTTCCCAGAAGTAACAGAGAATGTTGGGTTTGAGTCCCTGGATATTGAGCTGAAGGCTCAGGTAGTTTGGTAGGGAAATTAGGACAGAAACTGTTCCCAGAAGTAACAGAGACTGGTTAATAGTTTTACAAATTAGGACAGAAACTGTTCCCAGAAGTAACAGAGACTGTTTAATTGGTCGTAAAAAAGTTATCTTTCTTCGGTGAGACCCGTTATGGTAAAATTTCTCAAAATCGGTTAGGTGAAAATTATTATAGGACGGCAGCCCAGAAGTCTGCTAAGAAGCACATAGCCCGGGGGTTACGCCCCCTCCTGGCCGTGGACGCGCGGTCTTGACCTGTCGGCGAACAGGGTTAGTTCAGTTTGGCTTAACTGTGGGGTACAGGGCATCCTGAAATAAGCTAGGAGTTACCGAGTCTCCTCATCGTTTAAAACGGTGTCATGTGCTTGTTTGGACAAAGTTAAATTGAGTTAGGGATTTTAGAAATCAGGCCATAGGCTGTTCTGGAGGAAACAGATACTGGTTAATTGATTACAAAAAAGTGAAGCTTTCTTCGGTGAGACCCGTTATTTTAAATTTGTCGAAATTTGTTAGGTGCTGAATCTGTCAGGCCTGTCAGTGATTGTAAATATAAGACGTCTTTTGTGAATAGAATTCTATCTGAGCTTTGTGTCACCCTGTGTGTGATGAGAGCGCAGCTGCAGCGCTGCGAGCTATTTTTAGACGGTGTGAACAGGCAAATGAGCTGCATTTGCAAGGGAGGAGAACGGAGCTTTTCACTTCCTGCACAGTGGATGCTCACGAACACCACTATGCCGCTGGAAACCAGAGGTTTGCAGAGCACAGAGACTGGGTGAGACAATGGGGATGATGAGAGGGACATGTCGATGTATAGAAACACTTTCTGTGCTTCCATGAACACCCCCAGGTATGATGGCAAGGCTGACTGGGAAACTATTCATGCGCAATTTGAACTGTTGGCCAGGGCTGGTTGGTGGTCTGCTTTAGAAGAAGTCCCTACAGCTAGCTATGTGCCTTACTGGCAATGCCCTGTCTAGCTTACTGCTTTTGAGTCCAGAGGGCAGGGACAATTATGATGCTTTGGTCAGGGCTCTGAAGAGGTGGTTCAGTTCTTGCTCTGCTACTCCCGAGCCTACTCCACTCCGAACTGTGCAGCCGCCGCTGTCCGGGGGAGCACATTAGGGATCTGGCTAATGACATTGAGAGGCTGGTCCACCGCACCTATGCCCACATGCCCCCCGCCATCCAGGGCGAATTAGCTCGGGACCACTTCCTCCAGGCCCTGCTTCCAGATGAGCTGCAGATCCAGACACTGTCAGCCTATCGTAAGTCCCTTCAGGAGGCCCTGGAGCTGGCTACAGGGAGAGAGAGTTACTGTGTGCTGGGACTGCTAAACCCCTGACTCAGCTCACTGGGCCACTGCAAACGGGGGCTACAAGTGGGACTGGACCGGACGCCACTGAACCCGCATGGGTGGAGGTATTGACCCAGTCGGTGAGAGCTATCACGCTGCGTGGGGAACAAAGACCAAGAAGGGGGCCGAGGGTCTGCTGGGGATGTGGACGGTCGGGCGACCTAGCCCGAGATTGTTTCCACGCCGGCAGGGATCAGGGAAACGACATGGTGTCCGCCTAACCGGGACAATGCGGGACCATGGGCCTGTGTCCCGACCTCCTTTACATGTAGGGACAACCCAGCTCGGGGACCACGGGGGTGCACAGCACCCCTGCAGAGCTGTGGATGGACAAGTGGAGCGGTTTGTTTTATTGGGCAGGACTTGGGTTGGGAGCTGCTGGTATGCCCCATTAGTCATGAATGGACTGTGCTACTCAGCCCTGGTGGATACCGGGTCTTAAGCGACAGCTTTAAGACCTGATGTGGTGGGAAGGGGGATACCATCCTCCCTACCATGGTGAAGCTGCAAACTGTCAGGGGAGAGCGGGCCCCTATGCTAGGGGAAGCGGTGCTCACCCTGAGTGTGGGGAGGAAATCAGTCTGCTGCTTGGCATGGGTTGCAAACCTGGAAGACTGCATACTGGGGCTGGATGTCCTTAGGGCACTGGACTGCTTATTGACAAAAAGGGGGGGACGCTCTTTTTCCCTGATGGGTGTGTTATTCAGATGTTGAGGCGGCCACCTCAATCTACGCCCACGCCATTACTGGACTCATTGAACCATCCACCAGCCCCTGGGCATCCCTGGTCATTATGGTTCCAAAGGAAGTGAAGGATGACTGGCAGTTATGCATAGATTTCCAGCCTTTGAATAAGGTGACAAAGAAGGACCCATATCCTCTCCCACGTATAGATGAGACGCTTGACAAAGTGGCGGGATCCTCATGGTTCTCCTCCCTAGACCTACGCAGCGCCCTCGCACCAGAGGCCAGACCAAGGACTAAATTACCATAAGTCTCTGCTGGTAATCAATGCAAAGTTCTTCCTTTCGGCCTCTGCAATGCCCGTGCCACGTTTGAGATACTCATGGATAAGGTACTCATTGGAATTCACCACAGAGACTGTGGTGTCACTCTGGCACAGCTGGCTGCCAGCAGAGCTCACGGGCGCGTCACTGCAACTCCCCCTGGCGTCTGCTCCGCGGCTGCTGAGTGAGCCCTCATCTGGGACTCTCTTTCTGGGACAGTGGCGCGGCTGCCCCTCTGTTGGTCTTCCTTGGTCTCTTGTGTTCTGGGGGCCTCTGGATGTCTGGAGTTTTGATCTCCTCCATACCTGCTTCATGCCCTGGAGGACGGGGCTGTGGCCCCCCCACACCCTCTAGCAGATCATTACATGAAGGAACCGTTTAAAAACAAGCGCGTCCATGCTCACAGGTGTACACACGGGTGATCACACCCACAAACTACACCCTTTTTGGCTCCTACCTCAAAGCACACTGTGCGCTGTCGATCTTACGTGATGCACAATAATGTTTAATATTGAGTATTTACTGTTATATTTCCATAGATCATCGCGATGATGTTGTTTATTATATTGCTCTTTTTTTTCTGCTTGTTTTCTCTTTTTTCTTTCTAAACAAGTGATCCAGGTGATTGACAGATGTATTTTTCGTCTGCTTATATTGTTGGCTTTTGTTTTTTTGCCCTTTATCACCATTCCTCTTCCCCGCTGTTTTTCTTTCCCTCTTTCTTTCTCCCCTTCCTTTTCCCCAGTCAAGTCTGTCCCGTATTTAGCAGGTTAAAATAAAATAAACAATAAAAGGTGAATCAAATGGACCATTACGGCAAGCCTGGGTTGGTCGATTTGGTAAAGTAAATCCGTTGGGCATCTTTCTTTGCCTTTAGACAATAATTCTGATGGCAAAAGAGCCAAACGGGACAGGCAAAAAAAAAAAGAGAAAAGAAATGCTGCTTCATGTGACATGAGGTCACGTTCCCGGGCCACGGACTGGGGGCAGGTGGCGTTGGCACCATGGAGGATAAGATCCAAGCTGTGAAGACTGGCCCACCCCAAATCAGTGCAGTGCTTGGCATCCTACTACAGAGGTTTTGTAAGGGGTTTCTTCTGCATAGGCACGCCACTGTTCCACCTGCTGTAACAGGGTGTTACCTTCCAGTGGACAGTGGGCTTTCAGGGAGCTTTCACCTCACTGCAGGAAGCCCTAGTGGGGGCCCCAGTGCTCTCTCCGCCTGACCCCACACTGCCCTTTGTCCTTGACACAGATGCCAGCAGTGTCAGATCTGGTGCAGTGCCAGCCTAGATGATACCCGGCGGGGAGAAAGTGGCTGCATACCATAGTCGGCCTTCAACAAAGCTGACCGCCGCTTTTGTGTCACGAGGCGGGAGCTGCTTGCTGAGGTATGTGCCACACGCCACTGTAAGTACTACCTCGGGGGCCTCCACTTTATGGTCAGAACTGAACATGCTGCCTTGCAGTGGCTCATGTCTTGTAAGGAGCCAGAGGGGCAGCTAGCACGCTGGATCGAGGAGCTGCATGCTTATAATTTTGAAGTTGTACACAGACCTGGGGCCCAGCACAGAAATGCAGATGCGCTCTCCCGCAGACCCTGTGCCCAAGACAGATGCCACTACTGTGAGAGACAGGAAGCTCAGGAGGCGCCCAATTGGTGCCCAACTTACATTGTGCTGTGATGGGGGTAGAGGAACAGCCACCCAGTCAGAGGCTGGTTGCTGTGGATGCAGCAGAGTGGAGACATCAACAGGAGGATGATGCTGATATCAAACCAGTGCTTGGGTGGACTGAGGAACAGCGACAACCCCAACAGGAGGAAATAGCCATGTTGTCTCAGGCCACAAAGGGACTCTGGTCCATGTTTAATGCCCTGCGGCAGTACAATGGAGTGCTGCAAAGGGGCTGGAAGGAACCAGCTACGGACAAGATGAGGTGGCAGTTGGTGGTCCCGCAGGCCCTGCAAGAGATGGTGCTTCACGCAGTGCATGGAGCCCCAGGGTCTGGCCACTTTGGTGTCACTAAAGCCCTCTGCCGCCTCCAGCAGCGATGCTATTGGGCCCGTTATAGAGGACTTTTGCTGCTGCTGTAACAGCTGTACAGCACGGAAGGGGCCCACAGCAAAATCCCATGCCCAACTCCAACAGTTTCTGGCAGAGTACCATATGGAGAGGGTGGGGATGGACATCCTGGGTCCTTTCCCTCGCATAGAAAGGGGAAACTGCTATATCCTCAACACTATGGACTATTTCAAAAAGTGGCCAGAGGCTTAAAGTTTTCCTGACCAAGAGGCCGAGACGATTGTGGATGCTCTGGTGGAGGGGATGTTCAGCAGATTTGGGGTGCCTGAAGTAATTCACACAGAGCAGGGCAGGAACTTTGAGTCCTGTGCGTTTGCGGCCATGTGCGAGAAACTAGGCTCCCATAAGATCCATACAACACCCTTCCAACCACAGAGTGAGGGACTCGTTGAGAGATTTAACCGTACACTGGCAGAGCAACTGGCGCTAGTGACAGCTAAACATCAACGTGACTGGGACACTCATGTTCCCCTGGTCCTCATGGCATATCGTTCGGCGGTCCAGGACTCCACCTCGTGCTCCCCTGCCCTCTTGATATTTGCCAGGGAGATCCATACTTCAGCGGAGATGAAGATGGGCTGACCCCCTGACGCTGATGACGATCAACCAGAACGTGACTATGCGCGGAAGCTCCAGGATCGCATGGAGTCTGCTCATGACTTTGTTAACAGAAAACTGACAAGTGCGGGGGTGGGGCAGAAGAGGAACTACGACATCCATTCCAGAGGCTGACATTTTGACGCCGGAGAACTGGTCTGGGTTTACAACCCCCAGAGGAAAAAGGGCAGATTCCCCAAGCTGGACAGTGACTGGGTTGGACCCTGTAAGGTCCTGGAACGCCTGAGGGAAGTGGCGTACAGGGTACAACTACCCCCATGGGAAGGAGGGTCACCCTGCACTGGGACAGACTGACCCCCTATCGGGGCACGGCCACCTTACTGGGACAATACTGTGGGCCACGAACAGACCTGGACTCCACCCCTACAGATTCTTCCATCACCACTGTGACTCCCCCGGCTGTGTGCCCTGTGAGTCCTGGGCCTGTGGTCGCTTTGGATGCAGCTCCTTCCACGCCTGCTTCCAGGCGCCTTTGCCCAAGGAGGCACCATAGACCACCAGGCCACCTGAGAGACTTTATCCACCCTTGGGACTTTGAGGGGACGGGGTTGTGTAACAGACTGGGTTACAAGTTAGTTTGACTGTTGTGTTAGCAGTGTTTTGTGTTCAGAATTGCCACTCACTTATGGCATTGTTGCACCGCAATGGGATTTACTGAGTGTTCTTGAATGTGTAGTAGTCGAGAGGACATTTGAACCTTGTGCTATATTAAAATAATATTAAAATAACATCAGTAGATATACAAACTTTAGTCTAAGTTTGTAAAATGAATGAGTGAAATATGTCCAGTCAGGAGGTAACATGGATTCAGCAGGTTGGGGAACTCTTAAATTGGTTGTAATGTCTCAGTGTGGGGACAAGAATAGTATCTCACAATAATTTCTGTTCAGAGCTCCTCCTCGGTACTACAAGGTCATTAAGATAAGATGGGGCCTGATTATTTAAGACCTTGTATGTGAGGAGCAGGATTTTGAATTCAATTCTGGATTTAACAGGAAGCCAAAACAGGAGAAATCTGCTCTCTCTTTCTAGTCCCTGTCAGGACTCTTGCTGCAGCATTTTGGATTAGTTGAAGGCTTTTCAGCGAGTTTTTTGGACATCCTGATAATAATGAATTACAGTAGTCCAGCCTGGAAGTAATAAATGCATGAACTAGTTTTTCAGCGTCACTCTGAGACAGGATATTTCTAATTTTAGAGATGTTGCACAAATGGAAGAAAGCAGTCTTACATATTTGTTTAATATGTGCGTTGAAGGACGTGTCCTGGTCAAAAATGACTCCAAGGTTCCTCACAGTGTTACTGGAGGCCAAGGTAATGCCATCCAGAGTAAGAATCTGGTTAGATACCATATTTCTAAGATTTTCAGGGCCGAGTACAATAACCTCAGTTTTATCTGAATTAAGAAGCAGAAAGTTAGCGGCCATCCAGGTCTTTATGTCTTTAAGACATTCCTGCAGTCTAACTAATTGGTGTGTGCTATCTGGCTTCATGGACAGATAGAGCTGGGTGTCATCGGCATAACAGTGAAAATGTATGCTATGTCTTCTAATGATGCTGCCTAAGGGAAGCATGTATAATGTAAACAGAATTGGTCCTAGCACTGAACCCTGTGGAACTCCATAATTAACCTCAGTGTGTGAAGAGGACTCTCCATTTACATGCACAAACTGGAGTCTATTAGATAGATATGATACAAACCACTGCAGCACAGTACCTGTAATACCTACAGCATGTTCTAATCGCTCTAATAGGATATTATGGTCGACAGTATCGAACGCTGCACTAAGGTCTAGCAGGACAAGCACAGAGATGAGTCCACTGTCAGAGGCCATAAGAAGATCATTTGTAACCTTCACTAAAGCTGTTTCTGTGCTGTGATGAGCTCTGAAACCTGACTGAAACTCTTCAAATAAGCCATTCCTCTGCAGATGATCTGTTAGCTGTTTGACAACTACTCTTTCAAGGATGTTTGATATGAAAGGAAGGTTGGAGATTGGCCTATAATTAGCTAAGACTGCTGGGTCTAGAGATGCTTTTTGAGTAAAGGTTTAACTACAGCCAGCTTGAAGGCCTGTGGTACATAGCCGATTATTAGAGATAGGTTGATCATATTTAAGATCGAAGCATTAATTAATGGCAGGACTTCTTTGAGCAGTTTTGTAGGAATGGGGTCTAAAAGACACGTTGATGGTTTGGAGGAAGTAATTATTGAAGTTAACTCAGAAAGATCAATTGGAGAAAAAGAGTCTAACTTAACATCAATGGTACTAAGAGTAGCTGTAGATAATATTACATCTGTGGGATGATTACTGGTAATTTTTTCTCTAATGATAAAAATGTTATTTGTGAAGAAGTTCATGAAGTCATTACTAGTTAACGTTAAAGGGATGGTTGGCTCAAAAGAGCTCTGACTTTTTGTCAGCCTGGCTACAGTGCTGAAGAGAAACCTGGGGTTGTTCTTATTTTCTTCAATCAGTGATGAATAGTAAGATGTTCTGGCTTTGCGGAGGGCTTTCTTATAAAGCAGCAAACTATTTCTCCAGGCTAAATGATGATCCTCTAAATTTGTGACACGCCATTTCCTCTCCAGATTACGAGTCATCTGCTTTAGGCTACGTGTTTGAGAATTATACCACGGAGTCAGGTACTTCTGATTAGAGACCTTAGTTTTCACAGGAGCTACAGTATCCAGAGTCGTACGTAGTGAGGAGGTGAAATTATTAACAAGATAATCGACCTCTGTTGGGGTAGCGTTCAGATAGCTGCTCTGCTCTGTGTTGGTACAGGGCATTGAACATGATAACATAAGATCTATATTTTTTGCATGAAGCATTAAAGTGTTGCGTAGAGGACAAGAAGACAAATATCTGAGAGCATGTTGTTTAAAGTCAGCATCAACAGTGAAGAGGCAACTTTGGGATGCTGGAATTCTGGAATGGCAAATTTGAAGAGAAAAAGCCATATCAGACTGGACAATAAAAACTGACATTGGACATTGGAAGACAGCTTTTTGGACAGATGAGTCAAACAGAATTTGTAAGACAAAGAACAGATAAAAGGATGCAAGAACAGTGCTTAATACCATCAGTAAAGCATGGTGTACCGGTCTAGGGGAGCTCTGGAGGTGGTAAAATAAGACATTTGGGATAGTGGATGGGACCTTAAGAAAGGAAAGCTATTAAAAGGTTTTGCAGCACCATGGACCATCCTATGGATAGCAGGTTAAACACACCTCCAAAATGTGTCTACAATATTTAAAGAATAAGCAGTCATTTCTTCACTTATTCCCGACACACTTGCATTTAAATCCGGCACCCCGTCTCTGTCTACCTGGCCTGTACCACTACATGTGCTTTCCTCTGAACGTCTGCCCCCCTTCCAAGACTTGGATCACATCTTTATTTTGATGGTGTGCCCATGAAAATAAAGTCCCACACCTGCCTGCATGGATTCTCAGCAGGGTTGAAGATTCAGCTCCCACAAACCGACAGGCCATTAATAATTGACATATGAAATTGTCTCGCGGCCCAGATGTGTCACTTTGGTCACAGATGCAAGAGAAGCTGGTTTCAAAGTTTGAAAGACCAGAGGTAATCCTAAGGTGTTATTTAACACTTGTAGTGAGATCGTTTTTGTTTTGGGTTTTTTTTCGTTTTGGTCACGGTCCCTGTGAGTTCAGTATAATCATATTACTGGTCTTTGATAAAGTCCTTGCTTATTTTTAAGAATGATGTCATACAAACAAATCTCAGTTACTATTTATTGTTAATATTTTAGAAAAGCTTGGTCGTTTTGCTGTTTGTATTTTGGTTCCTGTAGAACAGGAAGATAGCTGAGGACAAATGTGATAGTTAAGTCTTAATAGCTGCCATCTTGACTGTATTCAGTCAGAGTTGTTATCAGACTGACAGCAGTCTGACTCCGTCTCATGGCAATAGTCACATAACTTTATCTTATTGCATAAAACTGATACTGACAAAGTTCAAATTTGAGGATATGATTTGCAGTTGAAAAAAGGTGAAAATCATAGTACATGTTATTATTGTGCTCAGTATATTACAAAAATTGTAAGAGTGTGTATTGCTGAGTGTCTGCTGATTCCTACCTCGGCTGTCCACGTTCCTGAAATGAGATTTAAAAGCAAATTTGTTTTTAAAACCCCCCCTAAAGATTTCATTTAAGTTGTTTTTGTTTGAAATGTAGGAGTCACATACACACTTTTGTAAGAGTACAAAGGAACAGGAGTTTATGGTAAATGGACTGATTCTTATATAGCGCTTTTCTAGAATAGAATAGAATTAGAATAGAATTCAACTTTATTGTCATTGCACATGCACAGGTACAGGGCAACGAAATGCAGTTTGCATCCATCCAGAAGTGCTTAGTGATATAGATATATTACAATATATATTAGCAATAATATAGATATGTGAGTATATTACAGAAATGGGTCTATTATGGTATGTTATAATGTACACGGTATGAAGTATGTTGTGAATATTCTATAACTATAAGTATGTACAGGCTGTAGTGAGTACAAGCTATGTACAGGCTATGAACAGGATATAAATATGAAAAACTATACAGAATATGAAATAAATAACTTTACAGAAATCTGAGATATACAGCTATACAGAAATGGGAACTATGCAAGTTGTAAACAGTTGTAGGATTAAAGATTATCGAATGTACAGAATGATTATTTACACAGAGCTATACAGTAGTGCAGTTAAGATAAGTGAGGGTGTAGATAGTTTCTACAGAGGCTATATAAAGTGCTAGTGGTTGTGAGTGGTGATTCAGTCCATGTTATTATTGTGTTTGAGGGTACAGTTGTCCATTGTGGGTGTGTGTATGTTCAGTCCATGAGTTAACGTGGGTCAGATGTCAGGAGGCAGAGTTCAGGAGTCTGACAGCTGTGGGGAAGAAGCTGTTCCGGTACCTGGTGGTCTTAGTCCGGAGGCTCCTGTAGCGCCTCCCAGAGGGCAGGAGGGTGAAGAGTCCATGTGCTGGGTGACTGGGGTCTTTGATGATTTTCCCAGCCCTTTTCAGACACCGCTTCCTGTAGATGTCTTTTATGGCAGGAAGTGGTGCTCCGGCGATGCGCTGGGCAGTTTTCACAACCCTCTGCAACGCCTTCCGGTCCGAGGCAGAGCAGTTCCCGTACCAGACTGTTATACAGTTGGTCAGGATGCTCTCGATGGTGCAACTCTCTCGGACTAGTCAAAGCGCTCTATACAACATGCCACATTCACCCAGTCACACCCATTCTCACGAGCACTTTCTCTGTATTTAGTACTAACGACATTCACACTCCGATGGATGCATCGGAGAGCAACTTGGGGTTAGTATCTTGCCCAAGGATACTTGACATGCAGACTGGAGGAGCCAGGGACTGAACCATCAACCTTCCGATCAGTCAGGATCGGAGCCATTGCCATAGCTCCTTTTTCCAAGAAGTGGCTATTGTTATTAGCTATTACTATTGACACAACACAGACTTCTGCAAACTTAAGTGAATCACGTCCGCTCCTTCCTGACCTCTTCTGTTGAAACGAATGTACTAGTGTCCACAGGTTATCTTTGACATTAGAGATCAATAGGTATGAAATCACTTTTGTGAAGCCTAAAGGTCTTTTAAGAGTGTTGGAAGCTGTTGGATTTTTGACTTTGATTAGCATACTTTGTAAAAGGTGGGTACAAAAATGTTTGTTTCTGTTGTTGTTATGTTGCTTCATCTTTTCTGTGAGCCCTTTCCTTTTGTTGTTACAATTGTTGTTGTTTATACAGCCCCGAATCACAACACACACACAGAAAACACACGCACAGCTTTAGATCTCTTTCTTCATTTCTTTTCCAAATGCATCATTGAACACTAGAAAAACCTGATAAGAATTCAAACTTTTCTTCTTAAAAAAAAACATATTTAACAATGTAATGATCATCAGCTATTGAACTGCATATTAATATAACACTAAGTAATCAGCATCTTCAAACTGTGGAAATTATGGTGTACCGAACACTGTATTTTAAGGCAGTAATTTTTGTTTTAATGCTTCAGAAAGGGATAATGCAATTTAAAAGCCTAGGTTAAAATGTTATGCTTAAAAATGACCCAGCTTCGAGGTGAGAGTTTCATCAGAACCCAGCTCAAGCTTCCGGAGGACACCGTGAAGAACATCAGCTTTGATCGAGTGCATTGTCTCAGAGACGACAGTCAAGCAGTAGGAATGGATTCACCGCTGACATCAGCTGAACTCCATGAAGCCCTGATAATTATACCCAGCATTAAGGCTCCAGGTCCAGACGGCTTTCCCGCAGAATTCTGGACAATTCTGGCACCAGTTAACCACAGAGCGTTGCAGGAAATCAAGGAAAATGGCAGACTACCACCAAATATGAATTCTGCCAACACTCCTGCTAAAACCAGGCAAAGACCCTGTATTTACCACCAGCTATCGTCCTTATTAATATTGACCTTAAAATAATCTGTAAAGCTCATAATACATCTTGACCAAAAGTGTCAAAAAAAGGTACAAATACACAGAGCTGTTGAACGGGTCTCCAGCTTCAAGTTCTTGGGGACCCACATCTCTGAGAATCTGTCCTGGCCAACTAACATCTCTAGCCTGGCTAAGAAAGCCCATCGGCGCCTCTTTTTCTTGAGGACACTGAAGAAGAACCACTTGTCTACTGACATACTGGGTAACTTCTAGTGCTGTGCAGTAGAGAGCATCGTGACCAACTGTGTCACAGTCTGGCATGGGAACTGCTCTGTTACTGGGGCTGGAGCTGGAGGCTGCCGACGGAAAGACGGTGTGAAGATTTGCGGTAATCTGTTGACATGGAGAGAAACTCATTTGGCAATAAATCTAATAAATAAATACGGCCTGTTACCACCATGAGTAGCTGACGGATTGGCGTAGGAAAGTTGAGCGCTTTGCTTTAACTACGGCAGATATATTCATAGCACTCTGTAGATCTGTTTACCACACATCAATACATCTGTGTATATGTGTCACATCTCTAATAATAATGTAATAACAATAATATTATAACAATAATAATAATAATAATAACAATAATAATAATAATAATGGATTGCATTTTTATAGTGTTTTTCGAGACCCTCAAAGCGCATGACAATACCACTATTCATTCACTCTCACATTCACACACTGGTGGAGGCAGCTACAGTTGTAGCCACAGCTGCCCTGGAGCAGACTGACAGAGGCGAGGCTGCCATATCGCGCCATCGGCCCCTCTGGCCAACACCAGTAGGCGGCAGGTGAAGTGTCTTGCCCAAGGACACAATGACCAAGACAGACAGAGCTGGGGATCGAACCCGCAACCTTCCGGTTACAAGATGAGCTTCCCAATCCCCCTAAACCACAGTCGCCCCTAACATAATCTGTCATAACTATTCCACCATTATTCTACCCTTATCTGTATATAATCTGCTCTTATTGCACTTACTGTTCTTTGCACTTCTGATTAGATGCAAACTGTATTTCGTTACGCTGCATTCACACATGTGTAATGACAATAAAGATGAATCCTAATCCTACAGCAGTATATAGAATGTGGCTTTGATTCCAAATATACTGTTATACTTCATTGGTTTGTGCAAGCATATCTACGAGATTATGTGGATCTATGAAGCAAGCCAAAAAGGAGGTAAATGGTGGCCAATGTTTGCAGGTGGCACTTCACTTCTTCTTTAGCTTTATCCAGGGATTGTCAGGGCTCTGTGTGTGGGCAGGCGGGGAGGAGGATCCAAGCGCAGGACTCGAACACAGAATTGTAAATCAGAACCTCAGCTTTATTGCTGACATGAAAACCAAACGTGAAGTGACGTGAATACAGAAACCAAAGAAACACTGATAGGTTTGTAGCTTGAACCTATCCGCTGGAACGTTGAGGACAATATAATTACACAGCAAAGCAAGACACGAGTAGGCAAAGTTCTTCATGTTACTCATGCATGAGGGAGGCCTGCCTGGAGCCAAGTGTCGTTCCACCACTTGACCTCCGTCAGACTCTCAGCCAGGCTCCCCATAGCACTCCTTTTATTGTGGTTACATGAATATGCATAGGGTCATTAACATATGACATCTTACATAGGTATACATGTGAACAAAGAATACTGTGTGTGTGTGTATGTGTGTGTATGTGTGAGGTCAAGATGTGACCCTGTGAAGACTCCCCAAAGGCTGGTGCCAGGAGTCTGGGGCTCCATCTGAACAAAAGGCTCTTATACTTAAACAGATATACGTGTGTTTGCTAAACCATATATCAGCAAGAGAAGATACGACCTCTCCTAGGAGGTGTGTGATCTATGCCAGAACAATCTGTAGAGGAGTGAACGCACTCCCCTCTTTATGCTACACAGAGTTGTTACAGACCTCCTAGGATGAGACATTCTTTCAATCGACAAATGATTATACACCTCTAAGCATATATGGTTAAATATTTCTAAGCATAAATGACAATCAACAATACAAAACCTAACAAACACACAGGCATAATCTGAGGGTATGACGCGACACAGAGCATGGGAAAACACAGGGCTTAAATACACAGGGTAGTAATGAGGGAATGGGCAACAGAAAGGAGACACAGCTGGGGGAGATCAGGGCTAACGAGACGGGGGAGCTAAGCTGCACACACACTAACATAAGACAAAGACTTCCACAATAAAACAGGAAACAAGAATTACTAAACCAGATGCAGACATGACACTGAACAGAAACTGTAATACACATGAGAACCCAAAACCTAAAAACTGATCCCTCACCAAGAATAACAGAAATAGATCCATAATGATAATAATAAACAAAGCACCAGAACATCAGAAAACAATCCATAATGCAAAAATAAACCAAAACATAATAAACTCAAAATACTGGGTCCAACGGACCCAGAACCGTGACAGGGATGAAATAGAAAGTGCAGTCTGCCACCTACTGGCAGCCGACTCTTTGCAGCAGTGCCTAGTTTTGAAGGGGAAGATTAAAGCTCTGTCAGTCAGTAATTAATTATGGATTTAGATGAAACTAAGTTAATTAGGACGATCGTGCATCACTTCAAATTGCCAGTTTAAGTTTGCTTTAATGATTGTTATTAAACAGAAACAGGGAGTTTTGCATTTTGCAGCTCTGTTTCCTCCATATTGCACAGAAACTGACACGGGTAATTGAGTGTTAATGAAATTGAAATTACTACACTACTGGATTCTTGTTTCTGGCTTCCTACACTACTATTACTACTTTATTACCCAACCATAATAGAAAGTGCCACCGTTTTCTTTTATTTAATGTTAGTGAGTCTATGCAGTGTTGAGATAAGGAATATGAATGAGTCTGCCTCCTGTACTGATGTTTCAGCTCCCCTCAGTGTCCATAGACGAGCTGTAACCTTGAACAACCTTGTTGCTGGATGCTGTCTCCCCACTGATGAAAGTAAACAAGGCAAAGCTGACAGAATCCAAATGTTTCTCTGTAGTGGTCTGTAAGCATCTCACACTGATAACACTGTTTACATAATTAATCATCTTACAAAATTAATCTCCCGCAGGTGAAATTTAGAAAAATTATCTGTCAACTTAATGCCAGATATCTGGCATCGACAGTAGCCCTTTTTTCCTGGCCTTTAACAACGTTCTGTGTCCCAGTGCTGATTTCTGATTTCTGGGTCATTCATTTTCATTTCTGTTCTTACACATGTGTTGCGATGGCCCTCTTTCTCCTGAATGTCAAAGCTGGCTGGCAAAAAAATACATCAATAAATAAAAATAAAAGAACGAAAACCTGAGTGCATAAAAGCAAGGGAGCTTGGAAGTGGGAATTCCAAAGGGATCTCTGACTGTTTCAATTAAATGGATGAGACAAATATTCACAACATTTAATACGCTCATATGGCACAGAGGCTATTTTCCCTCTAGGTTTATGGATAATTGCTTGCCCAGTGGAGATGTAAAAAGCTTATGAGAGGGAATGTAGTGAAGGGAGATATAAAAGAAGGCATCAAAAGGAATACTTAAAATGGGACCTACAGGAATCAAAAGATTTGCTGGGTAAAAATCAACTGCAGCTGCTGAAGTATCCTTTGGCTTGTAGTGTTTTCCCTTTTGTTGGTATCTGTGTCACGTGGTGGTGACTTTTTATGCATAATATGCATCAGCACTGTGATTTTACACGGTCTTTCAGTTTGTGGTTGAGCTGTCTTTGTTCCTAAACACTTCTATGTTTGCAATAATAATATAATAACCACTTACATTTGATTGTGGAATATCTATGAGGGAAGATATTTGCAGTTGAATTACTGCAGTGGTGGCACCCTAATATAGGACCATCCCGAAATTCAGTGAGCTCTTTAGAGGTTATTCTTTAGTGTTTCTGAAGCTGCTTCATTTTACACAACTGGTGCAATGGGACTGAAAATGCCTATATTCAAAGATTAAGAGTGGTAGCTCAGCACTTTCCCCATGTAGTGTATCTCCTTTGTGGTCTTTCTTTTTAGAGATTGGGTTAAAAATAGTTGGATTATGCTCCATGGTTTGTTACAGGATTATCTGGCCGCCCTTGTATGTCCTTGTATAAAGATAGCGATTTATGATCATATGTTGGTGCAGACTGAAAATGTTTGCAATGTCAGTTGGAGTCCTGACGATAACTAAATGTGAAATGACAACTACAGTGGGGCAAAAAAGTATTTAGTCAGCCACCGATTGTGCAAGTTCCCCCACCTAAAATGATGACAGAGGTCAGTAATTTGCACCAGAGGTACACTTCAACTGTGAGAGACAGAATGTGAAAAAAAATCCATGAATTCACATGGTAGGATTTGTAAATTAGGGTGGCAAATAAGTATTTGGTCACCTCAAACAAGGAAAATCTCTGGCTCTCACAGACCTGTAACGTCTTCTGTAAGAAGCTTTTCTGTCCCCCACTCGTTACCTGTATGAATGGCACCTGTTTGAACTCATCATCTGTATAAAAGACACCTGTCCACAGCCTCAAACAGTCAGACTCCAAACTCCACCATGGCCAAGACCAAAGAGCTTTCGAAGGACACCAGGAAAAGTATTGTAGACCTGCACCAGACTGGGAAGAGTGAATCTACAATAGGCAAGCAGCTTGGTGTGAAGAAATCAACTGTGGGAGCAATCATCAGAAAATGGAAGACATACAAGACCACTGATAATCTCCCTCCATCTGGGGGAATATGGGAATAGAGAAACGTGTGTTAAACGTTGAAACGTGGTGCGATGAGAGTAGTAATATACCTGCACTTTTTTCACCCCTCACCCCCACCCCACCACCCTGCGCATCCATGTGAGTGCATGTACGCGTGTACTGGCTTTGCTCGCACATGTGAGTTCATAAAAGTTTAATTTGCGTTTTATTTAATGAAACCATTATGTGTTTTAATTAAACTGGTTTTAAGGATTGTATAGGTCTCAGCGCTCTGTTATTTAGACATACAGTAGATGATTTAATTTAACTAGTCTAGCATTTTACTTTTCTTTTGTGCTCTGAAAGACACAGGGCCTAGTAGTTTTTAAACAGAGTACCACAAATAACAGGCATCCTTTTAGAAATAAACTTTTGTTGTGATACTTCTAAAAACCACATATTCTTAACTAGCCACAATAGCACTGTATCGACCCCCAATGTTCCTTTAATGCAACAATCCCTATAATTATCTAGTAGCCACACAAACGCACTGCAACAGTAAGACTTGACGATTAGACAGAGGGGGTTACAGGTAGGGCCCCAACAGTCAGCAAAACAAGTCATAAAACAACAAAAGCTGCTTACTTATCAAGAGCATCCCAGCACACACATTCCCAACTGTACCTCCACAGATTACACCTTTTTTTTCTTTACAACCTGCTCTTTAATCCGTCCATGTCAGAGTTTTAACTGACACACAGTCACCCCCCCGTGTGACTATGACACCTCCTACCCGTTGGTCTAGCATGTATACATATATAAGCTCTGTATCGACATCTAATGTCCCTTTAATGCAGCCACCACTATAATTGGTCACACAAACACACTGCAACAGTAAGACTCAGTGATTAGACACGTGGGTTACAGGTGGGTCCCCAACAGTCAGCAAAACAAGTCATAAAAAGAATACAGGAAGAGCATCCAAGGACACACACACTAACGTTCACATGGATAGGTATACCCCCCAACTGCACCTCTCTAGTTTCCACCTTTTTCTCTACAACCTGCTCTTCATATCTGCATGTCAGAGGCCAACTGAAACCAAGTCCACCTATATAAAAACATCCCATCAGACACAGTATTTTACTCAGCACTTCACAACTTCTGCAAGGTATACGGAAGTTGTGAAGTGCTTTTTTTTTCGGACCCCAGACACAGCGGTGTGAGGTAGTTAGCACACAATTTGGCCATGTAGAAAGCATCGTTTGTTTGGAACACATCAGCAGCAGAGAGGTAGAATTCATTGCTGTTCATAAGAGTTTAATTTAATCAAACCTCATTTTACGGATCTACGTTGCTCCTCATCACTAGCCGATTCATCATTGTTCATCAAGATTTTGAGTTCATGCACATTGTGAAACAAGAATCGAAATATTTGTGTCACAATGATTTCTATAAAAACATGTTGTTTATGGGGATAATGTGACAAATCTTTTGTGACCCTATTAATGATCAATGGTGATTGAAGAGGAAGCTTGAACCCTGGCTCTGGACAGTGACAGCGCAGACATCTACTAATGAGAGAACATGTTTTATCATCATAAAGACTGTGATATGAAGTTCAAGTGTCACTTCAGTAATGTTGACTCGTGTTTTTTTGATAGACGACTTTAAAACACTAAACTCTAATTTCTGTGGTTATTTTAAGTTTACAGAATATAACATGTGGTAAGACGACGAGTTTTACTTCTCACTGTCCGTGTTATGTGTATCTATTTATCATGTATGCTACTTTGCTCTGTGGACTGTAAAATGTTTCACTTTGTTCATGAAATAAACCAGACTTTCACTGTCTGCATCTTTTACTGTTTTTCTGCTTTTGTTCACTCCAAGTTAACAAAACCCACAGACATCCAGAGTTAACTCACCAACAGCGTGGAGCAGTCTCAGTGTATTTAGCTGCTTTTTCCCTGAACACAACCAACTGAGAGAAACGCCTGCAGTCATCCACTTGAATGTTGAAGGAGATTTGTTTCATAGACACTGTATACTAGTGTTTCCTGCACTTAATCTATCACTACTATGTTCTATTTAAATCCAGATTCCTTTTATAGTTTGCAGTGAAATTTGTTAAACTGTTGCTTAACAGCACAGAAGTACAAGTCACTCTTTACTAACACATTGTAGATGAGTTTATTGATGAACTACACAGCTAGCAGTCTCACACACTCTTTAGGTTTTTGAAGTTTTGTGTGTAACGGTTTAGTCTATCAAACCTTACCAGTTTCTCCCCAGCATCACAACAGTATGACTCCCAAAGTACGGCTCAGTAAACAAACAATGACTCTAAAGCCAGAACAGAAAGATACAGTTGGAAGATGAATGATTGCGTTTTTATGATTGTTACATCCCCCAGGAGGATGTCTCTTCTCCCTATTAACCCTTTGTTTTGTCCAGGCTCCACCTCCTCTGTCCTGATTGGATGTTGCGCAGAGTCCGGCTAATTGGTAATCAGCAGAGCACTATTTAAGGCCTGTGGAGCTGTGCTTCTGTGCCCTCTGGCCATTTTGGTTGCCATACTTGTGCAGGCTTGCATGCCTTTGTATTTTGTGTGAGCATTGTTGTTTCATGTTCAGACTGCTTGTAGGGGAGAGCTGCCTTTTGTTTTGACACCCTGTTTTCTCCTGTTTATGTGTTGTTAGGTAGGTTATGGTTATAGGTTGTATATTTTGTTTCTTTGGAGTTAGGTAAGTTTCTTTTATTTCAACATCAGGGATGTTTTGTTTGTTATGTTGGCCTTGGCTCTCCCTGACGTTATACCTCAATCTGATCCCATCACCAGTATTAAATAAACCTTCTGAAATTACCATCTTGGCTCCTCCTTCTCTATCCACCTTTATGTTCGTCCCTTCAACCCCCTAGACTAGCCAGGGGACGTAACAATGATGCATAGTAAAACTAACACACACAGATAACACACACCAATGAGTTAAACTGCAGGAATGTCTTAAAGACATAAAGACCTGGATGGCCGCTAACTTTCTGCTTCTTCATTCAGATAAAACTGAGGTTATTGTACTCGGCCCTGAAAAGCCTAGAAATATGGTATCTAAGCAGATTCTTACTCTGGATGGCATTACCTTGGCCTCCAGTAACGCTGTGAGGAACCTTGGAGTCATTTTTGACCAGGACATGTCCTTCAACGCACATATTAAACAAATATGCAAGACTGCGTTCTTCCATTTGCGCAACATCTCTAAAATTAGAAATATCCTGTCTCAGAGTGACGCTGAAAAACTAGTTCATGCATTTATTACTTCCAGGCTGGACGACTGTAATTCATTATTATCAGGATGTCCAAAAAACTCCCTGAAAAGCCTTCAGCTGATCCAAAATGCTGCAGCAAGAGTCCTGACAGGGACTAGAAAGAGAGAGCAGATTTCTCCTGTTTTGGCTTCCCTTCATTGGCTTCCTGTTAAATCCAGAATTGAATTCAAAATCCTGCTCCTCACATACAAGGTCTTAAATAATCAGGCCCCATCTTATCTCAATGACCTTGTAGTACCATATCACCCTATTAGAGCACTTCGCTCTCGCTCTGCAGGCCTACTTGTTGTTCCTAGAGTATTTAAAAGTAGAATGGGAGGCAGAGCCTTCAGTTTTCAGGCCCCTCTTCTGTGGAACCAGCTTCCAGTTTGGATTCAGGAGACAGACACTATCTCTACTTTCAAGATTAGGCTTCAAACTTTCCTTTTTGCTAAAGCATATAGTTAGGGCTGGACCAGGTGACCCTGAATCCTCCCTTAGTTATGCTGCAATAGACGTAGGCTGCCGGGGGATTCCCATGATGCATTGAGTTTTTCCTTTCCAGTCACCTTTCTCGCTCACTATGTATTAATAGACCTCTCTGCATTGAATCATATCTGTTATTAATCTCTGTCTCTCTTCCACAGCATGTCTTTATCCTGTCTTCCTTCTCTCACCCCAACCAATCACAGCAGATGGCCCCGCCCCTCCCTGAGCCTGGTTCTGCCGGAGGTTTCTTCCTGTTAAAAGGGAGTTTTTCCTTCCCACTGTTGCCAAAGTGCTGCTCACAGGGGGTCATATGATTGTTGGGTTTTTCTCTGTATCTATGAAGCGCCTTGAGGCGACTTATATTGTGATTTGGCGCTATACAGGCTGGGGAGGGGGTCAGAAACAAAGGAATGTCTTTGATCATACAGTTTGAACCAAGACTTACAAATTTAAGTACAATAATGGCAACATTTAACAATTTGACTCCAACAACTTTATCTACATGTAAAGCAACACTGCCTCCTTTTTTATTCACCCTGTTCATTGTAAATAATTCGTATCCTTCCAGTCCCATTTCACTAACTTTCTCATTATCAAGCCATGTTTCTGATATTGCAATTATATTAAACTTTTTGAACTTACTTAAACATTCTGTAATTTTAGAAACATTTTATACAGGCTTCTACTATTGAAATGTATGACTGACAATGTATTTTCCATTTTAATATTCATATTGAATTGGTCGTCTGTATAGTACTCACAAGTGTTATTGTTGTTATTGTAGAAGTGGTTATCTGGGTCAGTGTTACTTTCAGGGCCATGCATGTTGGGCTCTGCATAGTTAAACGTTTTGAGGTTCGTTTTCTCAAAGTGTGTGGTAAAATAACCACCTCGGCAGTCCTTTTCATAATCAGTCTTCCTCTTCAATATCTCTGTGTTTCTAATAAAACCTTAATAACTTTGCTGAGCTTCACTTCAGCAGCACCAGGTAATGTTCACATGGTGTCATGGTTTTCTTCAGTTCTTGTTCTACTGCAGAATATTTTAAGGTTATCTGCTATAAAAAGCCAGGACAGGAAAATCTGCTTCATGTTTTTCTGTTTTATCCTCAGTTACTTTGACACAAAGACATCTGCTGTGATGCTCACACCTCTGATGAAGTCTCACAGTGTCAGCTTTGTTTCATACACAGATATAAAAATGTGGATATGTACTGATGATCACAATTATAATGTCTCTGACTGTCTGATTTCAAACTGAATCGGAGACTGAATTGAAAATCAGCATCAATCGATTATAGAAATCAGTGATGATACCCAGGCCTAGCTAGAGGTGTCTGGCTCGTTCCTGAAGTACCCTTGTAATAATGAAGGACTCAATGACCACATGATTGCAGTTTGTTAAGTGTTTTTTTATCTACAGCATAAAAACCTCACCCTGCCACATACCTCCTTCACCTAACTTAGGCCAGGGAGCTGTCCACCGTAGCCTCCCCACCCTCCTGCAAGTGGGAGAGGAAATCAGCCATGACCAGAGTGAAAGGGCACCTAAAGGTAATAACGAAGAGAGTCGACCGCCCAATATTATCCTATTATTATAGGATAGTGATCCCTGCCTAGTGCTGTATCTTTAACTACCTGCCATGTACTCAGTCCTTGTACCTGTCCCATCATTTAGACCTATACGGTTTTTATTGTTCATTAATTCTTCAATTACTGTTCCACTGCGATCATTATTAATACCCCATAATGAACTATATGCATTACAATTGCCACACCAAAATACTTTTCCATTTAAATGATGTCATGACCATGATCGTGTGTGTGTGTGTTTGACTCCTACCACCAGAGGATGCTTGTGGGTTTCTCTCTCTCTCTCCTCCCTCTCATGTGTGGACATGGGTGTGTCTTAATGGAGACCAGTGCCTGCTGAGTGGTTGGATTGAATTCATTCGTGTTCCAGGATTGGATAATTGGTTGAACAGCAAGTTCTTAACCACCAGATGACAGCCACTCCGCCCCTCTCTCCTGGCCACCACCCACATTTCACATATCTTGTTGCGTTCAATTTACCCTTATGTCACGGTCCTGGGTCTTATGACCCCGCGGTTTCAGTTTCTTGTGTTTTGTCATTTTGTATTATGGTTGGAGTCCACTTTGGTAGTTTGAAGTTTAGTCCTAGTCCCCAGGTTTTTATGTTTAGCTTTTGGTTGTTAGATCCTCCCCGTGTCTTTGCTCCTGTGCCTCCCTCTGTTTCCCTTCATGTTTTATTCGATGTTTTCCTCAGTCCGTTATGTCTGCACTCCCTCCGTGCTCTCTCCTCCTCCTCTCTGTGTCTCTGTGTTCTTCCTGTATTACGTTTAAGGTCTGCGTTTTGGGTCAGTATTTTCAGTTCTTCCCTGTCTTGTTAGGCGTAATTGTCCTCAGCTGTGCTTCCCATGTGTTCCCACGTCCCTCATTACCTTCTGTGTATTTATGTCGGAATCTCCCTCTGTTCCGTGTCGCGTCCTCCCTCATGGTCGTGTGCATTTCCTCGTGTCTTCCCTGTGCCTCAGCTTTAGTTTCTCCCAGTGTCGTTTTGTATCGCTCCTTGTGTTCCTGCTAAATAAAGCCGTGCCTTTTGAGTTTATCCCCGTGTGTCGTGAGTCGTGCGTTTGGGTCCTGCCTACACACAGCCGCTTCCTGACAGAACAACGCGACCATAACATGGACTCAGCAGACTCCGCCCTGGAGAGTGACTTCTCCGCATCCTCCGTTTGATAGAATGGACAAAACGCACAGTGGATACCAGGGTGATGACCATTGGAATAAATGCCATCCAGGCGATCTTTGAGGGAAATCCTCTCTATCGCCACTTCAGCCTGGCCAGCTGGAGGATTCGCAACCCGGCTGGTCTCCTCCCTCTTCCGAAAGAAAACGGCGTTCACGCCGCCGACACCTTTCTCCACAGTCGAATACCAGAACCTCAAAGCAGCCGGCTGTGGTGAGCGGTAAAGACACTTTTGCTGTTCCTCTTATGGTCAGTTCTGTGTACTCTGGACCGGGGCTTTGTGGGGAGACTGAAAAATACTGTTTTGCTCCTCCCGAGCCAGAGAAAACCTTCACAGACACAGTTCCCTGTTATTATAGTAATTCCGTCTACTTAGATGGTAAATGGTAAATGGCCTGTATTTGTATAGCGCTTTACTAGGACCCCAAAGCGCTTTAAACATCCAGTCATCCACCCATTCACACACACATTCACACACTGGTGATGAAGCTACATTGTAGCCACAGCCACCCTGGGGCGCACTGACAGAGACGAGGCTGCCGGACACTGGCGCCACCGGGCCCTCTGACCACCACCAGTAGGCAACGGGTGAAGTGTCTTGCCCAAGGACACAACGACCGAGACTTCCGATTACAAGGAGAACTCTTGAGCCACGATCGCCCCGCAAACTTAGATCTGGTAAACTCCAAATGTGTTAACCCTGAGTTTTGCCTCCCCACTGTAAACCTAGAAACTGAACATTCGAGGACTGTTTTTTCAGAGGCCACATCTTCCGGCCTTATAGATAATAAGGACTCCTTTCGTTCTACGCCTCCTGAGTCTAGTGAGATTTGTATGACTGTTTTTCACCTGCCCACTCTGAGCAGCAAATTAACCCTGTTAAGACTGTTTCCTCTGAGCCTGCCCCTCAGATTCCTTGTGCCCAAGTTCGCAGGACAGCTGCGGTCCAACACCCCCCTGCACCTGTCTCAGTTTCCCAGATGAGGGGGGTTGGGGCCCAGTTGGTCCCTGCTCCAGTTTCCGGGCTGGCTGAGGCTCTGCTGGTTCCTGCACCCATATCAGCTCCTCGGGTGGGGACAGCAGCTACCCAGTTGCTGCCAAAACCTGCACGACCCCCGAGGTGAGGCCCGCCAGGACACAGCTAACCTTCCCACCCGTACCCACTCCTTGGGTGGGAGTGGCTGAGGTCCAGCAGGTGCCTGCACCCTTCATCCTCATTGGAGGCTCAGGAGAACCAACACCACCACCTGTCCTACATCCACTCCAACCATCACTACAGCCTGCCATCTACTCAACCACCAACTCTCACCACGACCGCCACTACAGCCCCGCTACCTGTAGCTCAGTCTTCAGCCCCGCTACCTGTAGTTCAGCCATTAGCTCTGTCATCAGCAGCTCCGTTTGCACCTGAACCATTAGCTCAGTCACCCTCAGTTCAGTCCCCTGTAGCTGGTCAGAATCCCGGAGCAGTTCAGTGTCCTGGTCAGATAATGGGCCAGGGGTCCCAATACCCTCTGGCCCTGCATCAGCTCCTGCTGGAAGCTCGGGTGAGCCCATCCAGCACTTCACAGCTCCCACGCCACCACCTGCCTCATCCGCTAGGGGTTCTGGAGAGCCCGGCCAGCACTTCCTCGTGTCTGCTGGAAGATCCAAGGGGCCCGTTCAGCAACCGCCGTTGCCTGCAGCGCCTCCGCCTCTGGCTTCCATGCCGTCACCTACCTCATCTGGTCCTGACTCATCTGGTCCTGACTCATCTGGTCCTGTGGTTGCCACACCACTTCCTCGTCCATGCCTAGTATGGCCAGCTTTTCATCTCCTCAACATCACTGGCCACTTTCCTGGCCACTGACTGGGCATCATCGCCATCGTGGGTGGCCTCCGGACCTGCTTCGTCAGCATCGCCACCGCTGCCTTCAGCGTGGCCGGCCTCCAGACCAGCTCTGTCATTGCTGCCGCTGCCTTCTGCGCGGCCGGCCTCCGGATCTCCTTCGCCTGTGTCGCTGCCGCCCGCACGGTTAGCGTCTGGATTTCCTTCGCCTGCGTTGCCGCCGCTGCCTGCCAATCTTCTTTTAAGCAACCTGGATAAAGATATCAGACTAAGTTGGATGCTGTCATCGTCTTCTCTTAACAATCCTTTTGCAGACTACAGGGGTCCCTTCATCCGAACTGTTTTCTTTTAGAGTTCATTTACTATTCTGTGTCCCAAACTTTCATTCTCTCGACAGTTTCACTTCTTCTTCGACCTCTTTTATTAACTGCTTGAGTCCAATCATTCAAACCCATGTCATCATCTCCCGATCATTCAAATCCATGTCATCATCTTCCGCTACCTGAGTGGCCATTGCAGTCCAGTCACGAACCAGTTCGTGCTGAACTGCTGCCCGAGCCCTGTATTTTGTGGTCAAATTTTTTTTAAATTACTTCCTGTTTTATTTTAGCAGCATTTGTCTCTTGTGCTTTTTATTCAGTTTTAATTCTCCTTTGTCTCATTATCTTAACTCTGTTCACCTCTGCCCTATTTTTTCCCAAGCTGTGTGTCTGTTCCTGGTGACTTAATGGGTCTATGTAAATCCTCAGTCTACTTGTATTTGTTGCTTGGTCATACTGTTTGTTGCCTGAGTTTTCTTCGTGTATCTCCTTGTTTGGCTTTATGAATTTTCTTTAGTCCTTAAGTGTTTTTTTAAAGGTTAACTTTGATCTTTAACTGTGTTCCATTAATGTGCATTTTAGGTCCACATTTTTAACTCAACACATAAAAATACATCATGTTAGCATGAAATAATATTGATTGCCCACATACTGTAAGTATAGAAGTTCCATATGAATACAGTGGACTTCCCAGCAGAGGCTCCTTCCGGTAACCTATCCCAACAGAGAATCTAGGAGGTTTGTTCCTCAGATGAACACAAACAACAGTCAGGCCCCTTTCACTTTGCAGGGAAAACGACCCTCTTGTCCACTGGGGGGGGGGGGGGGGGGAAACCCATAGTTACAGGCAGCATACTGGGGGCATACAAGTAAACTCACCCCCATCCACTGTCTTTCACTGCAAGTACAACTGCAGAGAGGCACAGATTCGATGTACATCTAGTCAGTACTTTTTACCCTCCAACTTAGACTTCTTCCCCAACAGACTGAATACATTACATGTTTATATAGCCAGTTTTTGTTACCGGGGTTCGGGTTATGTAATATGAGTGACTATATATTTTAAGGTAGTTAAGTACCTGAATTACAATGTTTTTTAAGGATGCAAGACGGTGTAGTTGTTAGCGCCTGTCTGGATTCTTTTTATGTACAGCTTGTTCTCACTGTGTTTTCTGATGCTGTGTTCTATCCAAGTATCCAAGCCATGTTCATTAGATCAGTTTGTGATTTTAAGATGGTTGTAAATAAAGATGTGAAGGTGAAAGCTAGAGCCCCTGTGTAATTTGACAAAAACTATACTTTCAGGGTTTCTCTACACTGTTGTGAAGCAACCCAGATGTTATTTAAGCTTTAAAATGGACTTTAGATTGTAGTAGTGCTTGGCAGTCCAATATCACAGAATTGATATGGAAATCTGAGCTCATTCCAGGAGGGTGAGATTGACATCGATGACAGAAGAACTTCCAATATTTGTCTGTCTTTGCTCAAAAGCTTGCAGAATGATCCATCTCTTTCTACTGCACGTTAAGCAAAGTGATATGCAAATCTCTTGGCACTAATGTGAACTGCAACCAGGCATTATAGACTTGTTTTTCACATTTTTCCATACACCCCCTTCACTGTTCAGTGCCCCAACCATGCAAATACTGGGCCAGTGGAAATTCTAACTCATTTGTGGACTGCCTGAACCGCCCAGCAGACCATGAAATGAGTTCATTTCACCAAAGTGAAATGCAAATGGATAGTGCTACAATAATATCGCACATGTCATAATCAGTTATGCATTTTGAAAAGGGAGGAAAGGTGTCGCTTATGTCACTTCCTCTCTATTGTTGCCCATTTGAATGGACGTTGTCTTCCAAGACAAATGCATGAAAAGGTTTGGCGACATAAACACATATTGTGCTCAGTTCTTCCTCGCTGACTTTACATGGATTTTCATTTTGCTATCAAAGGCTAATGTGTAATTGCTTCACTTTGCTTGTTCCACTCATTTCCTCTGTTCTAGTCCATTCAATATCGTACATAAAAATTTGTGATACTTTCTAACACACAGCCCATCATTGCCAGTGACTGCTGGGCTGTTTAATTTAGTCCATTTGACAATGAAATCCTTCTTTCTAACATCAGACAAGTGAACAAACTGAGGATTTGATTGATGGGATGTCACTTGTGTGAACTTTAACATGGAATAAAAGCCATATATGTCCCATCCTGCTCACAGAGGAATATGAAATGTACCTAATTATTTTCACAGTGCAATAACCAATTACTTGTAAATGAATTAGAATAGAATAGAATAGAATAGAATTCAACTTTATTGTCATTGCACATGCACAGGTACAGGGCAACGAAATGCAGTTTGCATCCATCCAGAAGTGCTTAGTGATATAGATATATTACAATATATATTAGCAATAATATAGATATGTAAGTATATTACAGAAATGGGTCTATTATGTTATAATGTACACGGTATGAAGTATGTTGTGAATATTCTATAACTATAAGTATGTACAGGCTGTAGTGAGTACGAGCTATGTACAGGATATGGACAGGATATAAATATGAAAAACTATACAGAATATGAAATAAATAACTTTACAGGAATCTGAGATATACAGCTATACAGAAATGGGAACTATGCAAGTGGGTGGGGCCAGGTTTCACAATGAACTCACCCAAAACCCTGGCTGATTGTGACCCACACCCAGTTTCACACCTTGGCTCAGGCGATTAGAGGATCATCAGGGGGTCCTTTTGTTCCTCTGTGGGGGGGAACTCCCACTAGGTTTATATCTGGGACTCTCCACCATTTGACTTTAGAACTGAAGCTTCTCGGATGAGAGGTGAAACGTCTTCAAGCAACTTAAAGAAGTCCAGACGCTTTTCTTTGCAAGCTCCTTTGACTACGATGACCTGGATGACTGAGAACCTTCACAGTTCTATTTCGATAGTTATGCACTCCATTATGTTATCCAGTGCTAGTGACAGTTCACTGATGATTCTACATTTGTAATTATTATCAGTATACAAGGCAACACTCCCTCCCCCTTTTTTTTTTAATTCTATTGATGTAATACATGTCATAGCCACCAATCTTCACTAAGTTTTGATCCCCATCTAACCAAGTCTCTCAAACTGCAATGACAGTGAATTTCCTAGAAAACTGTGCCAGACAGTCCAGGATTTTTGAATGATTTGAATTGAGGCTTCTACTATTAAAATGTATGATTGCTATTACATTATCCATTATTATATTTCTATACATTATACAAACTGCTCATTTGTATAATACTCACATTTCTGATCATGCTTATGGGTATAGAAATTGTTTTCATGGTCTGTGATCAGCATACTCAAAGAGTTTCAGTCCCAAATCCTTATATACAACGTTCACATATGGGTAAGGTTCATTTTCACCTTACTAAGAAAAGTGATTATTATCACAGTTTTGTCATGTCATATGATTTATTCCTATAGTTAGTGTCTCGGTTTTTAACATTTAATTAATTACTATATATCCAGTTCTGAAAGTTCTTTAATGACCACACCTTTTTGTTCTTCTGGTGTTCCTTTGAGCTTGATGAAGACTTTGCCGTTTAGGAGATTGAATCTCATTTTGTCTTCTCAGTATCCGTGCTTGTTGTGCTATGTCAGCATTTTTCTTTGTCAAATGCTCGTTTATGTAGACATTGGTTCCTCTCAGCTTGTCTTAGCAGCTCCTTTTTTGATTTTCTATTCACGAAGCGTATTATTATAGATGGTTTTCCACTATTATTTTTTTCGAGGCAGAGGATGGCAAGCTTCAGTATCTTTACTATTAATGGTAATTCCCTTGCCACTAAAGAAATTGACAATTTGTTGCTCCAAAGTGGGCTCACTGGCTTCCTCTGCCACTACAGCTCTGGCATACGTTCTGTGTTTGGTCTCCAATCCACTTACTATTAAGTCATTCATACGGGTACACTGCTCTAGATCTGCCACTCAGGACTCAAGTAGGGCTATTTTTTTTTACCTTTTCTTCATTTAGTTTTTGCAGGTCTTTAATCTGTCCCATCATATCCAAAAGTAATTTCTGTTGTTTGGAGATATTAAAAAGCTCTCCTGACATGTAATTTAGAGATTTCTTAATCTCCTCCATCTCATCCTCAGAGACTGCACCTTTTTTGGTGGCATTTTGTAGGCGGCTCAAATAAGATGCAAACACACCTGTTTAGTTGTTGATGCCTGCTGGTGGATCCTGGGCCTGGTGGCTGCTGGAGGATCCTGGGCCTGGTGGCTGCTGGTGGAGCCTGGGCCTGGTGGCTGCTGGTGGATCCTGGGCCTGGTGGCTGCTGGTGGATCCTGGGCCTGGTGGCTGCTGGAGGAGCCTGGGCCTGGTGGCTGCTGGAGGATCCTGGGCCTGGTGGCTGCTGGCGTAGCCTGGGCCTGGTGGCTGCTGGTGGATCCTGGGCCTGGTGGCTGCTGGTGGATCCTGGGCCTGGTGGCTGCTGGCGTAGCCTGGGCCTGGTGGCTGCTGGAGGATCCTGGGCCTGGTGGCTGCTGGTGGATCCTGGGCCTGGTGACTGCTGGCGTAGCCTGGGCCTGGTGGCTGCTGGAGGATCCTGGGCCTGGTGGCTGCTGGTGGATCCTGGGCCTGGTGGCTGCTGGCGTAGCCTGGGCCTGGTGGCTGCTGGCGTAGCCTGGGCCTGGTGGCTGCTGGAGGATCCTGGGCCTGGTGGCTGCTGGAGGAGCCTGGGCCTGGTGGCTGCTGGAGGAGCCTGGGCCTGGTGGCCGCTGGAGGATCCTGGGCCTGGTGGCTGCTGGTGGATCCTGGGCCTGGTGGCTGCTGGCGTAGCCTGGGCCTGGTGGCTGCTGGAGGATCCTGGGCCTGGTGGCTGCTGGAGGATCCTGGGCCTGGTGGCTGCTGGTGGATCCTGGGCCTGGTGGCTGCTGGAGGATCCTGGGCCTGGTGGCTGCTGGTGGATCCTGGGCCTGGTGGCTGCTGGCGTAGCCTGGGCCTGGTGGCTGCTGGAGGATCCTGGGCCTGGTGGCTGCTGGTGGATCCTGGGCCTGGTGGCTGCTGGAGGAGCCTGGGCCTGGTGGCTGCTGGAGGATCCTGGGCCTGGTGGCTGCTGGAGGAGCCTGGGCCTGGTGGCTGCTGGAGGATCCTGGGCCTGGTGGCTGCTGGCGTAGCCTGGGCCTGGTGGCTGCTGGTGGATCCTGGGCCTGGTGGCTGCTGGCGTAGCCTGGGCCTGGTGACTGCTGGCGTAGCCTGGGCCTGGTGGCTGCTGGAGGATCCTGGGCCTGGTGGCTGCTGGTGGATCCTGGGCCTGGTGGCTGCTGGCGTAGCCTGGGCCTGGTGGCTGCTGGAGGATCCTGGGCCTGGTGGCTGCTGGCGTAGCCTGGGCCTGGTGGCTGCTGGCGTAGCCTGGGCCTGGTGGCTGTTGGAGGATCCTGGGCCTGGTGGCTGCTGGAGGATCCTGGGCCTGGTGGCTGCTGGTGGATCCTGGGCCTGGTGACTGCTGGTGGATCCTGGGCCTGGTGGTTGCTAGAGGAGCCTGGACTTGATGTCCAAAATGTGTGCGTTGTGATGAAGAGACATCTACTGAAGCAGAGCCGGAGCCAGGCAGTGAATTGGCCGCTGTGAGCCACGTGTATTTTAACTCTCCTTCTGCGCTCTGCACATCTCAGATAAATCACTGCAGTCATTTTACAGACAGATAAGAGAGCCCAGACTGGATTTGACTTACTAGCTGACCGTTCAAATAGCTTTTCTCAGTTTAGTGCTTGTTGTTCAGCTGCATATCATCACCTCTTAATGATGTGAAATAAGAGGCCTCTACAGAGCAGACCCCCATCTCTGTCTGGGAAACTATCTTAGTGAAAGTCAGTGATGCGTTTTGTCCTTTCAGAAAATTTATCACAAAAGATTTTTAGATTTTTACATTACTGTGAAAATATGCACCACCACATGTTACTCAAACTGGTGTTAATAAATCTGCAAAGTTTGTGACATCATGTTGAGTTTAGAGCAGAGTGTAACTTATGTAGAGGTAATTTTTACTTGATGGAATGATCTAACAAGACAGAACAGTTTAATTTATTTATGTCCGCTCAGTCCACAAACAGTTTTCAGAACAGAAAACTCAGACATCAGATCATCCATCTTGGGGCAACTGTGAGAGCGTGTTCTGTCCCCTTGAAACAAACTGTAGGTTTCAACAGAAAAAAAAATTGAATATCAAGTTGGAAAACCTTAAATGTTAAATCGGCTGCATTTTTAGGTAGTATTCTACTGTCCCGTTTTTGGGAAGGCACGATGGGGTTGCTTGTTTCCCAAGACCCATCTCAGCCCCCATAAAACGCAGTTCAAACAGCTAATAAGTTACACACCCATGCACATCCATCAAGTTCAAACTGGTCTAATACATTTTAATTTAGCTTGAAAAAAGTACCTCTAAAGTACAAGGACAGGACTGAAAATAATTTAAAAAACTGCCAGTGCCCAAAGAAACACCTTCATAAAACCTGCAGAGCCTCTTTTATGCAAAATATAGACAAATTATGAGTTGCTCAAGACTTTTGCACAGTATAAGAGTTTAAAGAAATCTAAAGAATAATTCAAAATATTATGTTGCAACCTCAATATTTTGATTATAGAAAGTAGAAAAATGAAGGACATGCTGATAATTCAAACAGAGGTCTGAACAATCCCGCAAACCATAGGCTAAATGAAAAATTAAAGCTCCAGCGGTCAGGTTTGGGATCTATGAGGAAGCTATGAGGAGCTCAGCGGCTGACTGTCATCTGGCTGACCTCCAGCCAAAAGCTGCAAGACGGCCATAGGGGTAGATGTAGCTATACAAAGTGATAGTAACATCAATAACACAAGAAGTTAAGAAGTACCAAGATCTGAGGACCTGGAGAAGATGTGAAAGGTGAAGATAATGGTCCTCGTAGTAATCTAAGCATTCAGAACAGTGACCCCCAGACTGTGCGACTGGTTCCAGCAGATCCCATTAATGGCATCAGACATCTCTGCTCAAAACAGCACAGTCCTGGTATTAGCAAGCTCCCTGGACCAAAGCTTGAATGACAAAGACTGAATGAAGGGGCAGTGGACATTTATTTTTTTATCTCACATAAAAAATTGTCACACACCCCAGACATAGGGATGATTTCTAATCACAATTTGATTGAACAAATTATTTTACTGCTACAATATAATCTCCAGCATTAACATTGCATTAACAATATAACAGAGAGCTTTAAGATGTTTAAACATACAGGCACCATATTAACCTTTATTCCAGGTGCAATTATAACTATTTTTATACACACCCTGCAGTTTGTGCCTTTTAAAGAGTTGAAGCTCAGTCAGTTAATTGAAGGTCAGAAGCTTCGTCCGGCGCCATGTCCAGACTATGACCATCTATTGTGTAAGTGACTTAGAGCTATGGAAGGATTGCCTACACGCTTACAAAACATACATGCCATGTTATTCATTATTATCTTTTATTCGTTTATATCCTTTTTATTAAGCTTTGAGTAGTGGCATTTGATTAAAGCATTTATTCAATATATTCCGTATATAGTTTCAGTTAGGTTGTTACACATATGAGAGTGGCTTCTGTCTGGTAAGAGGTTATGAGTTTAGTTGGCGAGGTGAGACAGAGTGCATTTGAGGTCGAGACACACACACAATAGGTAGACTCATATTCTAGGTAAGAGTTCAGACATATTTTGCAAGCTTGTAGCTGCATTTTGTGCCTGCATAAGTGACAGTTTGTTGCAGGACGTGCGTCTGATGTTCCAGAGATAAGCGAGAGCAAGACGAGCTACAGGAAGCAGCTGGCGTGGAGACGGAGAAAATCTTCTTTTCAAATGTGTCAGAAGTCGTTAACAGAACGTTTGTGGTTTTGAAACTTATGCATGTATTGTATCTGCTTGACGCAAGAGGGGGCGTAATAATACCCTGATGCTATAAAACAACTGCTTGTGTATTGTTAGGAGGAGATCGAAGCTGATTGTTTGACAGCGTTCATCTCCCCACGCGTGTGTTCATTAAAATCATTGTTTGACCCAACCCCTCTGGACCAGTGTTGCTTTGTATCCCTCCTCAATATCTGAAACCGTAACAATCGTCATTGTTGTCATCTGAGGAGGCAGCAGTCTCATTTTGTACAGAATAAATGTCTCTTGACCCATGAAGGCCTCTTTTTTGTGAATGTGCACAGAGTCTAAGGCAGAACGCTGGTCTTTACAGTGAAAGTTGATAAGACTGTTGTGATTTGCATTCTCTAGCTGTGGTTTAAAGTTCGGATGATTTAGACTGGAACACTGGGCTTCGTTCACTGATAGTGTACCCCTCTGAGGACTGAGGACTGTTTGAAAAACGGAGACACTATTAAACGTCCCATTATTGAAAAAGGTTAGTATTTCAAGAAAAATGGCTGTTCATAGAAGTCAGTCAAGTGTTTGACCTTAGCAACTATGTTGGATCAGTGCCTATAATATCAGAGGATGTTGTTTTTAACATATACATGAATCTGAACTGGGAGAGGGCCCAACCCTCATTTTAGTGAAATAGTTTTGTTAACAAGGAAATTGATTAACAGCTTCATGTGGGTCCTACAATAGACACAGAATATTTGTTTGGCCTATGTTTAACTTTGTCTCTTAGAGTATGCCAGTGATTTTTTAAATAATGTTCTCCAGTCTCAGTTTCTCTTATTGATGAATCTTTCAGCAGTCTTTGCACATTTTTGGTTGTGTGCAAAGACTTATGGGCTCAAAATGTGGTCATAAATATTTTGTACTTGTAAAAAACATTTGTGTGTGGACTTAGAAAAAAACCCCCTGCAAGTTACAAGTACGGATTTTGACCCTATTTTTCTTCCTTTCATCTGATTGGTCAATGTCATGTCAATCACAAATGTAACAATCCAATCAGAGAACAGATGGGTTTGGCTGTCGGAGGGGCGCTTTTTTGAACTGCAGGTCCTTGAAGGGAATAAATGCCCTTTTACATACCAACCCAGCGTTTTCCTTCATCACCACGAAGGAAAACAGTCTGTGGTCGTCCGAGTTTGGTGATTTTTGTGTCACAGGTCTACGTGTTTAATACAGGGACTTCCACAGCCTTTTCAACAGCGCTGCGGACCGCGGGGTGGGGGCGGGCAGTGTTTTGGAAATGACAGTCTTCATTACAAAGCTTTCTTCGTTATGAATTAGCATGAATTAGCATGTAGCCCTGACCCCCATCGTAAGCAAATGCTTCGAGAAGCTGGTCAGGGACTTCATCTGCTCTGCACTACCCGACTCACTGGACCCTCTACAGTCCGCATACCGCCACAACAGGTCCACTGATGATGCCATAGCCCTGACACTACACACTGCCCTGTCACACCTGGAGAAGAGAGACACGTATGTGAGGATGCTGTTTGTAGATTACAGCTCAGCATTCAATACCATCGTTCCCTCGAAGCTGGACAGGAAACTGCAGGATCTAGGACTGAGCAGCTCCCTCTGCAGCTGGATCCTTAGCTTCCTGTCTGACAGACGCCAAGTGGTCAGACTGGGCAGCATCACCTCATCCCCCATCACACTGAACACTGGTGCTCCACAGGGGTGTGTACTGAGCCCTCTCCTGTACTCACTCTACACCTACGACTGCACAGCCACTAACAACTCCAACATCATTGTGAAGTTTGCGGACGACACTACAGTGGTGGGTCTTATCACCAATGGTGATGAGACGGCTTACAGGGAGGAGGTCAGCGCCCTGACCCACTGGTGTCAAGACAACCATCTCACCCTCAACGTCGCAAAGACAAAGGAGTTGATAGTGGACTTCTGGAGGTGCAGAGAAGTACACACCCCCATCACCATCAACGGCGCTGCTGTGGAGAGAGTGAGCAGCTTCCGGTTCCTTGGAGTACATCTGGCTGAGGATCTTACGTGGTCAGTACACACAAACAAAACAGTGAAGAAGGCGCAGCAGCGCCTCTTCTTTCTCAGGAGACTGAAAAGATTCGGCATGAGCCCCCGCATCCTCAGGACCTTCTATCACTGTGCCATTGAGAGCATCCTCACTGGATGCATCACCACCTGGTATGGCAACAGCACCGCCTACAACCGCAAAGCTCTCCAGCGAGTAGTGCGGTGCTCTGAACGGATAATTGGAGGTGAGCTTCCCTCCCTCCAAGACATCTACAGGAAGCGGTGCCTGAGGAAAGCGGGGAGGATCATCAAGGACTCCAGTCACCCCAGCCATAAACTGTTCAGACTACTTCCATCAGGAAGGAGGTTCTGCAGCATCCGGTCCCGTACCAGCAGACTGAGAGACAGCTTCTTCCACCAGGCCATCAGACTGCTGAACACGTCATAGACACCTCAGCTTCACTACTGGAACTTTAACATTATGCACTCCATACTGTACAGTAACGCCACTGTTTTGCACATATTCAACTCTGTATATTTTTATATATTTTATTTATTGTTTACTCTATTTAATTTGTAAAATATGTGTACACACACACACACACACGTAGAAAAATATTTAGTATACACATCCAGAAATGCATATACTATTATATATTGTACATATATTTATTAGTTTCAGATGTAGCCATTCTTGTATTTTGCTTGTTTACGTTATTGTATTTTGCACAACTCTGTTGCTTGTGAAGCTCGCACACAAGAATTTCACTCACATGTGCTGTACCAGTGTACCTGCACATGTGATGTGACAATAAAAGTGATTTGATTTGATTTTACATGTTTTTATTGAACATTTGAAGAACCAGCAAAAAAAACAAACTCTTGTAGAGGACATAAAGTCAGAGATAGAAAAGACAAGGAGCAGGTGCATCTAGTACAGGCAGAGCTGCTGCAAAAACCCACAGAGCCCAGCAGCCAACAACAAATTCTGGATCCTTTGCTTTTAGTTAGCAGTTAGCATTAGCAGCACATCCTGCATCCGATGTGAAAGGACTTTTATGCTGCGCGCTGTGACTCACAGCAATGGTCCCGGGTCAGCCCTGACTTTGTGTTAAACTTATCCTAAAGTAATAATAGTATTTCTAACCACTGATATACCACAACTTTGATTGTGACCTACACCCATTTTCACACCTTGGCTCAGGCGATTAAGTAGAGGATGAACCCTCTTTGGGGGTGGGCACTCCCACAGGGCTTAAAATCTGGTACTCTCTACCAATTGCTCTTAGAACTGAAGAAGCTTCTCGGATGAACACTTAAAGAAATCCAGACACTTTTATTTCCAAGTTCCTTAGACAGCACTCAAGTAAATAAAATAGTAACCCGTTATCTATGCCCCAAAATTGATTCTGTATAGATGAATGTAGTGGGAGAAACGTTTCGTCCCTCATCCAAGTGACTTCTTCAGTCTCAGCTGACTGCAGGTTTCCACAAATCTTATAAACAGTACAAGGTTGGGGAAACCTTATCTATGTTAATCTTTAATCTTGAACACACGTACGAATTGTGTGAGACAATAGCACCTGCTTCACAGCAGGGAGAATTGACCCACATTGTTAAAGAGCGTTCATATAATTTCAAGATCTTGTTTTAAAACTGATCAGTTCATTTACAAAAAATGTCACAACAAGAAAGCAGAGGACCAGGCTTGGACTTGGATATGTCTTCTGGAGTGCTGCCATAGCCCCATAGCTGACTGTCTGTTATCTGCTGCACTGCACATCATGTCAGTGCAAAGTACCCCTTTAGATAGGCACTATCTACAACAAGCACTTGGTTGAAGTGATAAAGCTCCTTGCTGCTCCATTTTCCCAGATAGGAAACATTATTTGTGTCTAAATGGACTTTTTAACTTTTTCTTCCACAGGAAAATGAAAAATGTGCTTTCTCCTCAATAACCTTGTCCTGTTGGGAAGCAAAAAATTAAACTGCTGCACCCGACAACACAAAAAATTGCATTAAAATGGCATTAGCTAATACTTTGTAGTTATGAACCTTGTTTCAACAGCAGTTTTTTGTGAAAAGGTTGTCATAAAGTGCACATGCTCTACACTAAACAGCACACAGACACAGTGAAAGACTGGATCCACAGGACATGGAGTGTTTGTCTGTTTTAAACCATTCATTTAAAACTCCATCATCACATATGTCTGGAGCTGGCCATCTGGTCAGGGTCTGGGCTGGTGGGCCTCCCCGCTGCTATGGGTCTGCTTTTTCCACCTCAGAGTAAAGGGGACCATCTCCTGGGCCTGGGGGTAGATTCCCCTTCAAGGGCTGCTGTAGAGTCTGTTTGAGCAGTGTGAGTGTGTGTAATGTGCTCAGTACTGTGTGTTTCCATGTTGAGTGAGTGCTGAGTATTTGCATATGTGTGCATGAGGGTGGGAATGCACGTTTGTGTCTGTGTGTGCCTGTTTGTTTTTCCACTTGATAAAAGTCAACGTGAGGGTTCCTGATGGTTAGAGACAAATGCAATCGCATGGCAGGATGCTGTAAACGGACCAAGCTTCAGTCAGGAGAACAACTGAGACAGGGTTCATACGCCTTTTTCAGGGTCAAATTCAAGCATTTTTTAAGCACTTTCAAGGTCCCTTTTCAAACTTTTCCAGCACAGGCCTCAGTGTGAGCTTGAAGACATTTATAATGTTTAAGTAGTTTAATGTGTCGGTGCTGACGATAAACACAGTTTGAATGAAAGCCGGGAAACTTTGGTAGCACAGAAACAAGTGGCTATTCTTTGTGACCATATGGATCAGTCATATTACCATTATTTCACCCAAAGGCACCAAGTTAATACTCAAAAAAGCTGCAGGAATACACACAAATATAAACAGTACTTTTAGCCTTTAACCCTCTGGGGTCCAGGGTATAACTGGCCGTTTTTGACTACTGGCCTCATATTTCACCTTTAAAACCTGTTTGTCTCATTTTGACAAACTGTATCAGCACATTTTATCTAAATTCAGACAAAATTTAAAATATCAGTAGAAAGTGATATTTTTGACTGTACAAACCACAGGCACGTTTAACGAATCATTTTCATAACTTGAAATGCAAATAGAAATTGTACATTTTTAAAAAATATGCACAAGTTTTGCAAACAACAAAGTTATTTGGTACTATTTACCTAAAAATGCAGCCAAGGCTCAGACGTTTTTCATATAACCATTTAAACAGAACAATCAGATGTTCTGCGTCAAATAAGAAGACACAAAAATGATTTATGCAACTCCAAAAATAGTTTGTGTCACTATAACAGATGAGAACAGCACAGGGATAAACCTGCAGGTCTGACAGCAGCTGTGTCAGCGTTTACACTGCAACCTGCCTTTGGTGGCTTTAAGGCAGCAACTGTGACCATCACTAGTGGAACTGACACACAAAACAAAGACAGCACACTAACTACACAAGACAGCACACTAACTTGAGACTCCAAACACGGCAAACGTCACAAACCTCTCACGTATCAAAACTCTCTCTCTCTTTCACTCACTCCTAAAACTTCCCTCTCTTCGCAAACGACCAGATGTCACATGTTGCCATATCATTTTTTGATTGGTCCACACGGTACATTTTTCCACCAATAGGGAAAGTGCTTTTTCTTTTTTCACTCACAATCAAAGCATGTTTGTTGGCGCTCTCCTTAGAGAACACAGTTTTTACCGTTTCTTCCCGGAGTAAACGCCACTGTTGTATTCAGAAAAAAAACATCGGTTTTACGTGGCCTATCAACACAATTTAAACACTGGTACATAGTTTGAAGTCCGCTCGTTCGACCCAAGTTGAAATGGAGACTGTGGGTCTGTCGACCCCAGAGGGTTAACCAGAAAGGCTTAAGTTGGCTAGTTATGTATCGGGCTAATGTTTAAAGCTTTCACTGGAGTAAATTAACTCATATCACTGCTAAGTAATGTTAGCTAAGTTCACAGCATATTCCATAACAGCGCTGCCATACTGCATCACACTCAGTGCATTTCAATCATTTCTCCAGCGAGTTTGATAGTTAGAAAAATAATAATCATAATTTAAAAAAAATAGCGTGTGTAACGTACACGTACTGGAAAATATTTACTAGCACGCACCTATCATGACTCGAGAGCGCAAACTCCGCCATTGTTGTTTTCCATCAAACACTCATTAAAACAGCGACCTACAGGTATGTTAGCGCACTCATCCCCGACTGTCCGAGGGCGAGACACTTCACCCGTTGCCTACTGGTGGTGGTCAGAGGGCCCGGTGGCGCCAGTGTCCGGCAGCCTCGCCTCTGTCAGTGCGCCCCAGGGTGGCTGTGGCTACAATGTAGCTGCCATCACCAGTGTGTGTGAATGGGTGGATGACTGGATATGTAAAGTGCTTTGGGGTCCTTAGGGACTAGTAAAGCGCTACATAAATACAGGCCATTCACCATTATTTCTCTATCTGAGAAGAAAACTATTCAATCAGTTATTTGTGGTGAATGAAATACAGTTACACTTTCAAGCACTTTTAAGCACCACATCTGAAATTCAAGCACTTTTCAAACCTTGAAAAGACAACATTAAAATTCAAGCATTTTCAAGGATTTCAAGCACCCGTACGAACCCTGCTGAGATAATCCATCCACAATACGAGGTTAGTCTTTAATATACTGCTGCATGGGCTGGTCTGTAGTTACACTGTAAGAAGCCGACAGTGATCACTGCCTGTTTTTAGGGGCTTTTTCAGATTAAATAGAACAAGATACAAAGCACTAAAGCATGTTAAATACACAACAGCCTTGTTAAACACAGAGTAGTTTGGGCCTGGAAGAAGGGTTCATACGTCATCACTTAAAGACTTGATATATATGCTAGGGTAAAAAAAGAAAACTTCTGGCCAATTTGGGCCCAAAAATGTGTGGGTTGTTTTTTTGGGTTTTTTTTTCAAGTATTAAAAAAAATAAAGCAAGGAAAAAATAAATAAAATTCATCTTTAAGTTACCAAACCTTAATGTTCTGCGTTCATTTTAATTCCATTATATAGGATTTTTAGTTTTGTGGTTTCTGGTGTTTTTTACTTTGAAATGTTTCCCCCTATATCTAGCAAAATCAGACTTCCATTCTGAAGTGGAGTTACGTAAGAAAACATGCCGTGTGCAAATCAGAGGCATGGCAAATGTAACTGTGTTCTTCTGTTTACTATCACACACCCACATAAATACTGTGACTGCTATTGCTTTTGAACATTTGGTAGGAACTGTTGATACATTTGTTCTCTCTCCTCTGCATTCGCTCTTAAAAAGCAATTTTGAAGTTGAGCAAAAGACCCACAGGCTGAAAATGACTTCCACTCCAGCTCCGATACTTCACACTGTTTTTATTTTTGTTTTTTACCCAGTTCTTTCTCTGAATGTCCAATGATCCTTTTTCTTTGGCTTTTTTTCTACCCTTGCTGTGTTGTGAGATACGTATTAAGTCAAATTCAGCCGTAGTTGTTACATTTTGTATGGTGATGCACTGTGCTGACAGTGTTGGGCAGGGATTTTTCCCTCATCTTCTTTTCTCTCTCTTTCGTAGGCAGTTTTGTAGCGCTTCGCTATCGAGGAAAAGCAGATACTGAAGCAGGCACTCTCGAAATTTGTAAAGGCATGCCTATTCAAATATGAGTTAGTGGTATTTTCTAGCAGGATCGTAAAGACCTGGGGCCTGTTCTTCGTACCGCGCTAAGTGAGTTAGCTGGATGAGATTGTTGACGATTTCGCGTGATCCTGGATCGTTCGGTTCCCCGAAGCCCATCCGGGACTTGCTGTCATAGCAACAGAGCCGTAAGCGTAAACCTGCTGGGGAGCAGGTTTACTTTATGTAAACAGGATTAGATCGCGGCCACGCAGGTATGCCCGCGTCATTCATACGAAAGCAACAGCGATATTCCACCACTGTTTCACCATAAATAAATAACATCAATGTAACTAAAGACAATGCAGCACCTGATCCATTTATTGATTTCACACAGATACATACAGGTCATTTCCTTAAAAAGGGAAATGAACTATTAACATTCTATTACATGTATGTGATTATTACAGATGTAATTCATATTTCAGAGTAGTAATTGTAAATTACTTCGTGTAATCAAGATGAGAGACCACGGCTATAAAAGCGAAGGTGGATTTGGGAAGCCTGTCGCAGCCATGTCCTGTCCGTTTACGCGAGCCACCCATTGCGGAAGGTGCAAGATTGATAAGGAGAGTCCTCAGAATCCAGCGTATATTGCGGGACAGACAGGATCCTTTAGCTCAGCGCGACAGTGTGCTCATAGAGAGATATCGATATTCCCGTGAGGGTATTATTCACTTAACCAACTTGTTGACAAGGGGGTGCAGGACCACCACCTGTATTTTGTTGCTCTGCCCTTTTCTTGGTTGCTGTTATAAACAAACAGATTATTCCAGGGTCTCTTTCCAAGAGACTAAAAGCAATATAAGTGATAAATATTACCATTCTGTAGGATATTCTTATATTTCACTTTTACCTGTTCCCATGTTCTAGTGGGTCCTGTCGTGGCTCTAATGTGAAAGAGGATAAAATATAACATATTATAATATAATGTAATATAATATTGGATAATATAGTGTAATATAATAAATCTACCCTACCGCCTACTGGTGTTGGCCAGAGGGGCCGATGGCGCAATATGGCAGCCTGGCTTCTGTCAGTCTGCCCCAGGGCAGCTGTGGCTACAACTGTAGCTGCCTCAACCAGTGTGTGAATGTGAGAGTGACTGAATAGTGGCATTGTAAAGCGCTTTGGGTGCCTTGAAAAGCGCTATATAAATCCACTCCATTATTATTGTTATTATTAAATTACTTACGAGTTTAATTTGTCAGCAACTTTCTGCCAGCCCTCTCTCCTTGCTTTTGCAGCCTTTGCAGTATTCCCTTGCGTTCTGATTAAACTCTGAAACTCCTGAAATCCCTCACTCAAGAGTTCTTGCTCTTCTGCCGAAAAATACCGAGCCGAGCGCGCTCCGTCGACATTTTCGCCGACCAATCAGAGGGTTGCCGATCAATGTTTCTACTATCGATGCGTAGCCCCTTTTACGACACCCAGTGATGTCACATTACTGCGTCCAGCTGTACTAATCGTCAACAGCAGGTGTGTTCGGGGAACCGGATTAGCGCGCTCACGGTTAGCGCGATGGTTTGGTCTTGGATGTTTCATTTGATCTTGGATGTAGTAAGCGACGTACGAAGCACAAGCCCCTGGTTTCTAACTAATGAAAACAAACAGCATTCCTGGAAATCTCTAATATCACCTGCTCAGCCAGCCAGTTTGCTCTCAGCTCACATCATACCAACACATCACAACTCCTTGGGTTGTCATTTTTCGGTGTCTTCATAGTTTAGTGGCGGTTTAACGTGGACATACCTGATTAAAGGCCAGGAGGACATATAAAGGAAGAGGAAGAGGAGTAAGAAAAAAAATCTGCCAAATCAATCCTGTGGATCTGCTGTGGGACCCCTTGTACTGTTGTGGATGTTATTATGACATATATACCTGTATACACTAGACATGTGTAATCATATATACTCATATGTGCTATGCCCACTCACAGTGGAGTATTTTATATGGTGGAGTCCCTGTGTTAAGCATTTAACCTGCATGTTCGAATCACACGACCCATATATTTAGGTCAAATATATGTACCATCATATTTATGAAAAAGTTTGAGCCACTTGTTGATCAATACTGTTTGAAATTGCAGTAATTAGGATCAATAAGTAACCTTTGATTGTGTTATAGCCGACGGTGACTAGTCCAATATAGGGATAATGCAGCTTGGCACTGCTAAAGTTTGCACATACTGTAGGATCCTTTGTCAGCGTTCATCTGTGTTTATCTGTACCATCCCACCGTGTGTACAGCCCTTTCAATGCCTGTACGGTAAACAAACCTGGCCCCGCTGGGCATGCCCCTGAGATTCTGCTCCTTGCCTCAGTCACCTGAAGGAGAGAAAAACCCTTACTTAGCATAGATAGCCATTTATGTCTGGCATGCGCACCCAACAAAATTGTCAAATTGATTAACTGTTAACTGCCGTTTTGCAGACTTTCTGACTCACTTTGGCCATAAAACTGACAAAGGGACCCAATTCAATGATGGATGTAAGACTGGTTCTCGAGAAGTTATGGGGTAGTTCAAAAAGTATGTATTATAGGTGGAAGATGAAATGAAAGAACAAAGGATGAAAGGGTACCCAACGGCAGGAGGGGGGATCACTGTCCCTACAGGGAGTGCAGAATTATTAGGCAAATGAGTATTTTGTCCACATCATCCTCTTCATGCATGTTGTCTTACTCCAAGCTGTATAGGCTCGAAAGCTTACTACCAATTAAGCATATTAGGTGATGTGCATCTCTGTAATGAGAAGGGGTGTGGTCTAATGACATCAACACCCTATATCAGGTGTGCATAATTATTAGGCAACGTCCTTTCCTTTGGCAAAATGGGTCAAAAGAAGGACTTGACAGGCTCAGAAAAGTCAAAAATAGTGAGATATCTTGCAGAGGGATGCAGCAGTCTCAAAATTGCAAAGCTTCTGAAGCGTGATCATCGAACAATCAAGCGTTTCATTCAAAATAGTCAACAGGGTCGCAAGAAGCGTGTGGAAAAACCAAGGCGCAAAATAACTGCCCATGAACTGAGAAAAGTCAAGTGTGCAGCTGCCAAGATGCCACTTGCCACCAGTTTGGCCATATTTCAGAGCTGCAACATCACTGGAGTGCCCAAAAGCACAAGGTGTGCAATACTCAGAGACATGGCCAAGGTAAGAAAGGCTGAAAGACGACCACCACTGAACAAGACACACAAGCTGAAACGTCAAGACTGGGCCAAGAAATATCTCAAGACTGGTTTTTCTAAGGTTTTATGGACTGATGAAATGAGAGTGAGTCTTGATGGGCCAGATGGATGGGCCCGTGGCTGGATTGGTAAAGGGCAGAGAGCTCCAGTCCCACTCAGACGCCAGCAAGGTGGAGGTGGAGTACTGGTTTGGGCTGGTATCATCAAAGATGAGCTTGTGGGGCCTTTTCGGGTTGAGGATGGAGTCAAGCTCAACTCCCAGTCCTACTGCCAGTTTCTGGAAGACACCTTCTTCAAGCAGTGGTACAGGAAGAAGTCTGCATCCTTCAAGAAAAACATGATTTTCATGCAGGACAATGCTCCATCACACGCGTCCAAGTACTCCACAGCGTGGCTGGCAAGAAAGGGTATAAAAGAAGAAAAGCTAATGACATGGCCACCTTGTTCACCTGATCTGAACCCCATTGGGAACCTGTGGTCCATCATCAAATGTGAGATTTACAAGGAGGGAAAACAGTACACCTCTCTGAACAGTGTCTGGGAGGCTGTGGTTGCTGCTGCACGCAATGTTGATGGTGAACAGATCAAAACACTGACAGGATCCATGGATGGCAGGCTTTTGAGTGTCCTTGCAAAGAAAGGTGGCTATATTGGTCGCTGATTTGTTTTTGTTTTGTTTTTGAATGTCAGAAATGTATATTTGTGAATGTGGAGATGTTATATTGGTTTCACTGGTAAAAATAAATAATTGAAATGGGTATATATTTGTTTTTTGTTAAGTTGCCTAATAATTATGCACAGTAATAGTCACCTGCACACACAGATATCCCCCTAAAATAGCTCAAACTAAAAACAAACTAAAAACTACTTCCAAAAACATTCAGCTTTGATATTAATGAGTTTTTTGGGTTCATTGAGAACATGGTTGTTGTTCAATAATAACACTATTCCTCAAAAATACAACTTGCCTAATAATTCTGCACTCCCTGTATATAAGACGAGTCAGATATGCATTGGGATACAGATATGCTTTTGTCTGCTGTTGTTTGTTTTGTGTTGGTTTCTGATCTGCATGTGCTCACGGCGAACGCCGCGGGGGAGCTTTTCCTTTTTCCTTTGTTTTGCTAAACATGATTGTTCAATAAAACAACTGGCATAGAGCTCTGCTCTTCTCCTGTTTTTGTGTGTTTGATTTTAATTGGCATCTGGACACAGAAATAAACTTCCTTCTTACCTGAGTGGCGGTTGAACCATCTCTCAAATTTGCAACTCAACAGTACATAAGGAAGCGGCCAAAAGAAAGAAGCTACTGTAATCAAGCTCTTGTGCTGTCTATACTGTATTTTGGACTGGTCAAGTTGTTTTGTTACCTATGCCCAAATTAAGAGCAACATAAATCTCGAAATAGTGCCGCTACATCTCCATCTGTTCAGCATTCTTGGATGGGCTGCATATACTACCTTACTTGATAAGATGCTGATGATTCTGAATCACTAACTTATCCATTCAAAAATGTATACTAATTGGTACTCATTATATTCAAATGAGACCTGGCCAGTTAGTACAGTCATGGTAAAAAGAAAGAACACTCTCTTTCAGTGATTCAGTGTCCTTGGCTTTTACAACCCTTTAAATGCAACATTAACTAAAAACATAAGCTGTTACACATTGTAACAGCTTGATCTTTTTCAGCCATTCTCTAGATTCTCTGCAATTCTTAGGATCACTGCCTGTTAAATGGCACAGGTTTGGCCAGGATTTAGCTCGCGGACAGATATCCTTACACCTGACTCTAGAATTCTTCACTATACAGCAGAGTTTATAGTCAACTCAATGAATGCAAGGTGCCCAGGTCCTTCAAAGCAAATAATCAGGTATGAGGTGTTTGTGCTGATATGCTGTATTTAGTGTTCTACATACACTGAACAAAAATATAAACGCAACACTTTTGTTTTTGCTCCCATTCCCCATGGGATGGACGTAGAGACCTAAAATTCATTCCAGATACACAATATAACCATCCCTCCCAAACAGTGGTCACAAATCAGTCCAAATGTGTGGTAGTGGGCACATCTGCCATATTGAGATAATCCATCCCACCTCACAGGTGTGCCACATCAGGATGCTGATCTGACATCATGAGTCGTGCACAGGTGTACCTCAGACTGCCCACAACAAAAGGCCACCCTGGAATGTGCAGTTTTGTCTCACAGCAAAATGCCACAGATGCCACAAGCAATGAGAGAGCGTGCAATTGGCATGCTGACAGCAGGAATGTCAACCAGATCTGTCGCCCGTGCATTGAATGTTCATTTCTCAACCATAAGCCGTCTCCACAGGCGTTTCAGAGAATATGGCAGCACAACCAACCGGCCTCACAACCGCAGACCTCGTGTAACCACACCAGTCCAGGACCTCCACATCCAGCAGGTTCACCTCCAAGATCGTCTGAGACCAGCCACCCAGACAGCTGCTGGAACAATTGGTTTTCACAACCAAACAATTTCTGCACAAACTGTCAGAAACCGTCTCAGGGACGCTCAACTGCATGCCCGTCGTCCTCATCGGGGTCTTGACCTGACTCCAGCTCGTCGCCGTAACAGACTTGTGTGGGCAAATGCTCACATTCGATGGCGTCTGGCACGTTGGAGAGGTGTGCGCTTCACGGATGAATCATGGTTCACATTGTTCAGGGCAGATGGCAGCTGAGAATGTCCCAGTTCTTGCATGGCCAGCATACTCACCGGACATGTCACCCATTGAGTATGTTCGGGATGTGCTTGACTGGCGTATACGACAGCGTGTACCAGTTCCCACGAATATCCAACAACCTCGCACAGCCATTGAAGTGGAGTGGACCAACATTCCACAGGCCACAATTGACAATCTGATAGACTCCATGCGACGATGTGTTGCACTGCATGAGGCAAATGGTGGTCACACCAGATACTGACCGGTTCTGGGTCCCCAGACCCCCAATAGCGCAAAAAACTGCACATTCCAGGGTGGCCTTTTGTTGTGGGCAGTCTGAGGTACACCTGTGCACTACTCATGATGTCAGATCAGCATCCTGATGTGGCACACCTGTGAGGTGGGATGGATTATCTCAATATGGCAGATGTGCCCACTACCACACATTTGGACTGATTTGTGACCACTGTTTGGGAGGGATGGTTATATTGTGTATCTGGAATGAATTTTAGGTCTCTACGTCCATCCCATGGGGAATGGGAGCAGTAACAAAGGTGTTGCGTTTATATTTTTGTTGAGTGTACATGTTGTTGTACATCACAGCCCGATCTTCACTTTGGTCTCATCTGTCCAAATCATTTGCTCAGTAAGTCTTGTGATTTATTTAAATGCAAGTTTTAGATCGTAAGCTTTCTGTCATGTTATTTTTAGAGGCAACAGGCTTCCTACTGACAACCCTTCAAACAAGCCATACCTATTCATTCTTGTTCTTTTCTATTTCTCTATTGTTTTGTCACAAACTAACATTTAACATGCTAATGGAGGACTGTAGTCTGAGCTGTAGCTCTTGTTTTTTTCACAATGCTGACGTGGTGGAAAACTCACACTCCTAGGAAGTTTGGCAATCGTCTTGAATGTTTTTCACAGCTAAATAATCTTACTGACAACAGAAGGATGTTGCTCAAATAGAATGGGTTGTCTAGTAATCGGAAGATTAATGGTTCAATCTCTGCCTCTCCTAGTCTACATGATGTAGTGGTTGAGGTAGGTAGGACCTTGTGTTTCTTTTGAGGGTTTACCACTGGTTTGTGTGAATGTTAGATTAAACGCTCTTAAGTGCTTTTGCAAATTAGGCTTAAGTAAGAAAGCACTCTTTGTGTTCAAATAGAAACATGTTATGTAATTAGTAGTTCATTTACAATAAAGGGTTACTTGCACAGCAAGATTAAAAAGTCTGACCACAAAGCCTGGTCTGGGCTAATGTCCTTTAATATCTCCCAATGAAAAATAATACTTCTCCAGCTTGAGTGCTTGACTTTGGAAATCAAGAAGCAGAAATGAGTAGCGGCAGAGGCAAAGGTTACACAATGGAAGGTTAGAAATGAAGAATACTGGCCCAGCTTCTGCACCAAGAGCAGCGAACGTAACGGGAGAGACTTTTTTTAAGTGGCAGCTAATTCTAAATGCAGCATTTCTATCTGCTCAACAACATCAGAAAACGAATAGTCTGTGTGCAGTTTGTCACACAGTGCGTTTCTAGCTAGAGGTCCTGTATTTCACAGGGAGAGAATGAGAGCTAACTTTAGTCAGAGATGAAGAAAGACAAGAAGGACAGGGGAGGAAGAAGGTAAGGAACAAAGTTATATTTTAAGATCAGCACTATTCAGTGGAATTTGATAAGCTGAAAATTTAAAGCTTTTACGTGTATGACCCTTTGTTGTTAAACAATAATTTCCATAATTTCGTTGTATATTTATGACAATAAATTACTTTTCTAAATCAGGCATTGGGTCTGTACATGTCACATTATGTTTTTTCATATTTTGAAACCTGTTACAAAACAAACTAAGGCAGACTAACTGTGTTATTTAAAGTTTGCATGAAAATGTTCTGCAGGTTAGTGCAGGATAAACAGGGTAGTTTGCTGTACTGTGATGGATTTTAAGTAGACTGGTGGACAGTGGCCGTCTAGTATAAAGTAAGTATAAAGCGTATACTGTCATTGTAGAGAACAACAACAGTAACAGTAACAGTAACAACAACAACAGTAACAGTAACAACAACAGTAACAACAACAACAACAGTAACAACAACAACAGTAACAACAACAGTAACAACAACAACAACAGTAACAACAACAGTAACAACAACAACAGTAACAACAACAGTAACAACAACAGTAACAACAACAACAGTAACAACAACAGTAACAACAACAGTAACAACAACAACAACAGTAACAACAACAGTAACAACAACAACAGTAACAACAACAGTAACAACAACAACAACAGTAACAACAACAGTAACAACAACAACAGTAACAACAACAGTAACAACAACAGTAACAACAACAACAACAGTAACAACAACAGTAACAACAACAACAGTAACAACAACAGTAACAACAACAGTAACAACAACAACAGTAACAACAACAACAACATGAATCACCCTGTACATTAAGAAAGTCTGCTGGAGCTCTCAAAATAAATTATAGTGGGTTCTGCTTCTTTTCCCTATGCTGAGCCATTAAAACAGATTTTAGGGTTCTCCCACCTACTGAAACCATCGTACTCATTATCCTGTTTAGAGACAACGTCGCCCTATACAATGCAGGCAACAGAGAGTAGAGCTTTTTTAAAAAGAAAATCCTGATTTTATTTTCTGTCCATGTTCTACATAACTGATTCAAGCTGAATATATTTATTAAAATTAAAGTTTAGAATGAAATAAATTATTCCCATCTACTGATATTATTTTATTATTAAATTAATATAGCACACGGTTCAGCTAGCTTTGCACAGAAATAGTGTCTTTACTGTCTTACACCAAGTACATTTCAGAGCCAGTACTTGTTCAATTTTACTTGAGTGAAGAATTTGAATCAGTACTTCATTTTTTTACTGGAGTATTTTTCAAGACTAGTAACTGTACTTACAGAATATACAGAATGCCTGCCACCTACAATTGTCCAGGCATAAGAAATGAGTGGACCCAAATGCAGAACTCCTCAGATAAAGAACAGTGAATTTATTTACAGTGTAATAATGGTGTAACAACAGGCTGGTCCGGACTGGTTTTACCTGGGACACATTGTGAACTGTTGTGGGGAAGAGCCAACCGAACAGTCACAGGGTTAATAACTGATTGAATAGCAAATGGACCAATGAACCGGGGAGCTCGTTTCTTAGATTCAGTTCTCAGTGGAATGTACCTGGAGGAGAGCCACACCTTTTGGCTGCCGTGGTAGGCCGGGGCTGGAGCGTGGCAGCGATCATCCAGTCTCTTATTTTGCTCTGCAGTTCTGAGGAGGGCCGCTTTTGTGGACTGCCATGCCTGTCACTCCAGGTGGACTGGTTGGAGGAGGCGACACAGCGCAGCATGGCTTCCAGCTCCTGATTCGCCCTCTCCACTTGACCGTTAGTCTGGGGATGGAAGCCAGACGACAAACTCACTTGGGCCCCCAGTTCAGAACACAACTTCTTCCACACCTGAGACGTGAACCAGGGACCCCTGAGGAATTCCATTAAGGCGGAAAACATGCTGGGTGAGGAGCATAGTGGTTTCCAACGCAGAGGGCAGTTTAGGCAGCGCCACAAGGTGGGCTGCCTTGGAAAAACCATCAGTGATAGTGAGGATGGTGGTGTTATCTGATCATGGAGGGAGTCCCGTGACCAAATCCAATGTGATATGCAACCATGGTCGCTTGGGGATGGGCAGTGGTTGAAGCAGGCCTGCAGGCGGGGAACTTGGTACCTTATTCTGTGCACGCACAGGGCAGGCCGTGACATACTCCTGAACATCCTTAACAAGAGACGGCCACCAAAACAGACATTGGAGGAAGTTTATAATTGAACTTGACTGTGTGAGCCAAGTGGATGACTTTTTCTCGAACTGTTGTGGAGATGTACAGTTGACCGGTAGGCCCCGAACCAGGGTCAGGTTCTTGTTGGGCTTCCCTGATCAGCCTTTCTATCTCCCATGTCAGCAAGCCTACAATGGATGTAGCAGGGACAATGGGCTTCTTCTTTTCTTCAGCTTCCACATCTGGTACAAACTGGCAAGAGAGAGCATCCGGCTTCATATTCCGCGATCCCAGCCTGTAAGTTATGGTGAGGTTAAATCAGGTTAAGAATAAGGCCCACCTGACTTGCCGGGCATTTAGGCGCTTGGTCGCGTGAAGGTATGCCAAAATTTTGTGGTCAGTCTAGAGCAGCACCAGGTGCTCCCCTCTAGCCAGTGTCGCCACTCCTCCACAGCCAACTGTATGGCCAGAAGCTCCCAATCTATGGCATTATTTTTACCCATATGTGACCAAGTGGTCGGCGGGGTTATAAAAGAAATAATAAAATGACAACGCCACCTAGGGGAATTTCACCCCCAGGAAATATATATTTAAGAAAAATAGATAAAAGGAGTAAAAAGAGGCCGCACAGATTCAAGGATGCACACTGAGGGAGGTTGGCTCCAATATTAAAACAGTTTTATTTATAGTAAAAATAAAATAATAGAAACCAAAATGTAGCGTCGTTGTTGACAGTGTCCTAAAGTGAAAATAAAACAATCATGGAACTCGGACTTACCAGCAGCCGTGGACCCAAAAGAAAATTTAACAAGAAGAAAATCCCTACAGGCCACCCGGTGCTGTACAAAAGTGCGAAAATGACCTGAACCACCTGAGGTCCCAGGGCCACTGGCACGTCCTCCGTTCACTGAAATAAAACACAGAAATATATTAAAAGAATAAAAGGACACTGAGCGTCAGGCTCGCTACAGATCATAAAAAAAAATAAAACTAACTTTAATAAAAGAAATCACACACACACACGAAGGCTGACGCCCCACGAGTCAACTACAACTCGTGCTGGTAGTAATTGTCCAGGCCTCGATCACAAGCCGGTCTGTCTCCCCACAGGCTGAGATCGGCAACTGAGGCAGTTTAAGGTTCCCAGCACGACACTCGGGCAGAGGATCGCTCCAGCCCGATCACAGAGGCGTGGGCACAAGCAACAATCCAGAATAAAAATAAAATAAAAACAGGCGAACCAGAAAAGGTAAGCCTACTTAATAAAAAGTTTCACAACAAGACAAGACAGCAGGCTCCACCGAGGAGGAGCCCTCACAACAGCAGCTGGGAAGGTGTTTCACTCCTCCGATTAAGGTCGGGCAGTTTGCCACGGAGATGTGAAGGCAGCAATCAAACCCTAAAACAACAGATAAATATAACCTTAGCCTCCGGTAATTGTGAATACTAATAAAAGTAGTTTTAACGGCTTACCCCAGGACTCTCACTGGTGGAGAGAACTCGAGCACCTCTCTCCGCAACGCCGGAATAAAACAGAAACTCCCGCGCTACAACAAGCCACAAAAACTATATTACTACAGATTCTAGTACTCGGAGGGAATCCGAGGTTAAGCAAGAGCCTACCTGTAGCTGTCATAGGATCTACTCGCTTGCTGATCAATCCGTTGCAGTGTGCCTGCATTGACTGCTGCTTTTTGCCAAACATAAACCGACTGTACTTCCTCAGGAGGCTGAGGTCTTTTAACATCTGCAGGAAGCTCCTGAGGATGTTTTACCAGTCGGTGGTTGCTGGAGTACTTTTCTATGCTGTGGTGTGCTGGGGGAGCAGCACAGCAAAGAGGGACTCATCCAGGCTGGAGAAACTGATCAGGAAGGCTAGCTCTGTGGTCGGCATGAAGCTGGACACTCTGTCGACAGTGGCAGAGAAAAGGACATTAAAGAAACTGATGGACATTATGGACAATGCTGGGCATCCTCTGCACACGGCCATAAACAATCAGAAGAGTCTGTTCAGTGACAGGTTGCTTCTCCCAAAGACAAGAACTAACAGACTTAAAAACTCCTTTGTCCCACACGCCATCAAACTGTTTAACTCCTCTCTGGAGGGGAGAGGGAGGGGAAACAGGAGGACAAAGGAGGGGGGAACAACTAAGCTGTAGTGCCTCTTCACCTCACTGTACAATACCTTGTGCAATACTTTTTGTAAATAGTGAACAGTGCAATAGACTCAATACTTGAAATGTGCAATTCACTTGTATTTTTATTTTTATTCCTATTTATTCTATTTATCCCCTTTGTATATTTTATTTATATTTGTCTCTGTATTTATATATGTGTGTGTGTGTGTGTGTGTGTGTATATATATATATATATATATATATATATAACAATTCTGTAACTGTAACTTCGGTCGTTGCTGTGCTTTTTTTGGAAGTCGAATTTCCCAGAGGAACCCACCCGAGGGATTAATAAAGTTCTATCTTATCTTATCTTAAACCAGGAGAACACCGGCTTAACTTTATATGGACTGACACCACCCTGCAATCAATATGCAGGTGGGTTCCCTAACCTAGTTGCGCAGCCGAGAGCGAGCGCAGGAGAGAGCGAGCGCAGTAGAGAGCGAGAGAAAAGGAAAGGCGAGTAGCCTGTCCGGCTCCACATACCATCTATTCTGCCTGTGAGAGATGCTGGGAGAAGAAAGCACAGGGGTGTAATTTACAGTAGGAACACCCACAATTTTGTTGTATATGTATAATGACAATGAAGAGCTAGTCTATTACTGAGATGCCCCACCTACCTACTGTTTTCTTTTTTTTCCATCTTTTTCCATCAGCCATTCATTTTTTCTATGCTGTAGATATAACATTAACATGTCTTGAAACACAAGTGGACTGTAGTTCTCCTCACAGGCAGCTTTTCATTAACTGCACTCAGTACAATTATCCAGGCTTCACCTTTCAGAACTATCTGAAAGCATGCTTTGCTTAAATGTAACTCAGTAGCTTGGAGGAATGTTTATTTTCCATGCACAAGTAATATCACATCTATTGTGCAACTTTCAAAAAATTGAAAGGCTGTCATGTTATGATAAAATAAAAGGAAGAAAATAAACATGTGCGAACAGAAATAGGTGCCAACATACAGTACCAGAAGTACCAGGATCTCCAGCACGTTAGCCTTAATTTCAACAGTAGATAATTCAATATGGACTCACAACTAAAGTGCTTTAAGCACTTTGTTACAAAATGTACTTTGTGTTCGATGTAAAACACACTAAAAGCCAGACTCTGTATTTTCATCATAGACTTGCATGAGTATAACCAGGAACCTCACACCAATTTTCCAGCACACTAATGTAACGTCATCTCATAGCAAAGGTTTTAGGTTTAAACCTGCTGGCCATCTCGGGCCTTTATATTTGGAGTTTGCAAGTTCTCCTTATCCCTGTGTGGGTTTCCTGTAGGCACTCTGGCTTACTCCCACACCTGTAAGAGGTGTTAGGTCAGCTGGGGATTCTAAATTGACGATAAATGTTAGACTGTGGTTGTAATGTAATGTATTCACATTTATATACTGTAAAGAGACCTTACTGTCTCTCTGTGTTTTCCCTGCGATAGATAACCAACATTTATATGGCAACAAATTTTGACATATGGAGTACATGGCAAGTTATCCAGTCTGTCACAAACTACAAGAAGAACACTGACAGCTCAGAGATGCTGCCCCGAACAGTTTCTATGCAAGTTTCCAGCTCAACACCATGGGGAGCACAGCAGGTGACCCCCATAAGGTTCTGACAAAGTGTCACCAATATTCTAAAGGCCTGAGCTGAACAGTTAGGATGTGTATACATAGACAACTCCAATCAGTCTCTAAGAGTCGCAGAAGTCCCACATGCATTAAAAGAATCCATCATCACTCCTTTGTCATCGTTCCCAAAAACAAACAGACTCATCCACCCTGCAATGACGGGCCGTGAAGGGCTTTGTTGACCCAGACACTGTTGACCCTCAACATTTAAGCAAACAGTAACAGTAAGGATGAGTCCACATACAGGGACATTATGTCCCTAGCAGTTCCCAGGTAATTGTCCTATACAAACATCAGAAAAAGTGTACCCATTCCCTTAAAATATTCCAATGACTAATTTAGAATTCCTGATTAATCTTGACCATAATCATCAACCACAACCTAAATCTAATCTTACCCTAAAATTGAACCAGTTCTTCAAAGATGTAAATTATGGGGATTTTTTTCCACAAAACGGAGGCTGGTCACTGCACTGACCAGGAGCAATACAAGTCAGCATGTTTTTCACTTTTTGTTTTCTCTTAAAGCAATAATGTATAAAGCATTGGACAAAAGTGTTTATTATTACGGTTCTCTAGTACAACACTGAACATTTAAATAGCACTTCTGTGTTCTGGTGGCCATGCTTAGTAGGCAAAGAAATAGTCTTTGGTCTCATCAGCCAAAGCCCTACACACATCACAGTGCTTCACAGTGGAAACTACGTGGAAATCATTTCCATAAATTCTCTGTTAAAGACAGCTAAAACCAAAAATCTCTTTGGCTCAATGGACTGGTGTTTTTTGCAACTGCACATACTGAAAAATAAATGTTCCCGACTGATCTTTTCTTGTAGTTGTTATGGTTTGTGATGGACTGAGCAGTAAAGGACAGTCAGGCAATAAGGCTCTAAATCTTGGCCAATAAAAGAGGTCAGAGTAACAGAGTTTTACTCAAAAACTGGCACCAAAACAACACTGACTCAAACAAGCTGACCTTTCAAAATGAGACAAAGGGGAAACTTAAATACTGGCTGATCAGCCCACAAAGACACTAACATAGCAAATCTTATTTTCCCCCATGATCCAGAGTTGTGGTATGACAACAGGTCTCCATGTAGGCTTGCTCCACCCTTTTCCCCCGCCTTAGCTCATCAGCCAAGAAGCAGCTGCCAGTGAGGTAACTCAGAAAACAAAGAAAAAGATTAACTCAAGTTATACATATAACAGTGTTAACTAAAATGCAATTATTTTAGAATACAGTATTATGAGATTGTATAAATAAATTAATTCTACACCAAAAATAATTCTCTATTACTGTGGAAATTAAATCCTTTATTTAAAGAAAGCTAAATATACAGTTTTAGAACACCGCAATTTTTCCAGTTTTTTTATTGAAAATGATGCAGTTTAATGTCTCATTGTACAAAAAAGCAACTGGAGTTAAAAATAAATCATGGAATCAATTTATGGACCAAAATGAACCAAAACTTTGACTCATCAGGAGCCCCCTTTGGCAGATATAACAGCTGAACACACCCGTGGCTTCTTTCTACAATAGAAATCAAATCTGTAGCAGAAGTTCCCATAAATGTGGACCTTGTAGGTTGCTTTGCTTTCACTCTTCTGTCCAGTTCATCCCAAACCAGCTCGATGGGGTTTCAGTCTGGAGGCTGTGCTGGACTCCATGTTTTCAAGCTCACCATCTTGTTCTTTTTCCTGAGGTAGTTCTGGCACAGCTTGGACTGATGTTTTGGGTCATTATCTTGCTGTAGGAACCAACTAGGAATAACTAGCCTCATACCAGAGGGTGCTGCATGCAGAATGCTGTGGTAGCTGTTTTGTTTCAGGAAGCAATGTTCCCTCTAAGATGCGCGCGTGCGCAATTGTGCACTGCTGGCACGTCTCTGCAAACAGAAAATCTGCGTTGCGCCCAAAAAAAATCTAACCTGAATTGAAATTAAAATTAAAACTTTAACAATTCAGTTCTGCAGTGTTAGTCAGTGACTGGCTGCTCCAGTATGGGATCAGAACGATGCCAGAACGATGCCACCATAGTCCAGCCAATGATGCAATTCACATTCGTGCAGCTGATCCACATCGCTGACAGGCTATGACAGCGTCCTTATGTGCCGACACCGGTGTTTTAGCAAAGCGGCTGATGTGGAGTGAAGCCACGTTAATGACAACGTGTACAACCATTGTAGACGTGAGCAGGACAGACGGAACAACTGACGGGAAAGTGTGGACTTTATACCAGTTTTTAAATCGTGTTGATCGGCCACGTAAAACCAGAGTCATGATAAAATATCTGCAATGTGATGAGGGCGATGCGTCAGTGAGTGCTTATCAGTATCAGTATATGTATGTGTGTGCGTGTCCAGAGTTCAGCTGAGACAGTGTCCTTCGCCCTGCCAGGCTAAGTAAACAGTCTTCCAGCCAACCCAGGTGGCCTTGCAGGGATGGGAAGAACAGACTCAACACAGTCGTTATCAGGGAGTTGTTGTTCAGCTCCAGCCTTGAGCCCACAGCTGGCGCCGAAGGGGTAGCCAGGTTATGATGGTGATTTTTCTTTTGCGACAACTCATGAGAATTTCAAGCTGTTTTCAACACTCCGACACCGACACTGGTCTCTCAATCTCCCGTTGGAGAACCGCAAGCTTCCCCACGATGGTATCAAACTTGCTGGTGTTTTCATTCTTTCGCCCAAACAGCCGATTCTGAGAACTCACAACTGCAGTGACCACCACACTTCCTCCTCCATGTTTGACAGTTGATGCCACACACTGTGGAACTGTCCTTTCACCCACTTGACGGTGTACAAAGATCCTGCGTGATGAACCGTAGGTTTCAGATTTTGATCCATCAGTCCATAAAACCTTCTTGCAGTCTTCAGTAGTCCAGTGTCGGTGTTTCATGGCCCAGACGAGCCTCTTTGTCTTATTCGGGCTTTCTTGCTGCAACTCGTCCTGTCAAACCTGCAGCTTGAAGTTTTCTCTTCACAGCTGAAACTGAGACTTTCTCACTACGACCAGTATGAAGCTGCTTGAAGCTGTTGTCCTGTGAGCCGCCGTCACACAGCTGTTAACTCTCAGAAACTCGTCCTCTGAGTCAGTCGTGTCTTTGGGTCTGCAGACCTCCTGCTGTCACAGTTTCTGAGCCTTTGATGCTGAAGGAAACTGGACTCACTGACACCTTGACTTGCAGTTTCTCTGTAGGACAGACCGACATTTATAAGTGTTATGATGGTCTGTGTCTCTTCCACTGTTAATTGCCTCTTTCTCACCATGTTTGTAGCAACACATTACTTTCTGCAGGACAATATTGTTCAGCTGATGCTCACGAGGGTACATCAGTGTGTCCCAGCACTGCTTTTATGCAGACAGAGGGGGAAGTAATCCAGAAAGGTTGGAACAGCTGTAAGAATTAGTAGCAGCAGCTTTCAAGGCTTGATCAACCTCCATTGCTGCAGAACAGCTTTAAACTGTTAACCCATGTTGTCCCTGAAAAAGGCCTTTTTGTATAATTCTGAAATGCACATTATTCTTCAGTTTTGGCCAACCTTACCTTTTTTCACAACTTACCTTTGTATCATTCAAGCTATTTATTGGACTTGAATGATTTGAATTGGAATAAATAATTGGAAATATTGGGGTGTTCAAAACTTGATCACTAGTGTAAGTGTAGTGCTATGCATAAGTCTCTATTGTTGCACTGTGATGTTTGGTAGATATTACCTAATATGTGTGGCTGTAACTGCAGCCATCACATGACTTTAGCTTTCCTTTCAGGCACCATATGCTTCTTTTTTAAATCACCTTTCTCCTTTTACTTTACTTACCTGTACATTTGACATTAAGGTCCCTTTGTCTTTTGCCATGCTTGTGTCTGATCGGTAAATCAGATCAGTTTTCACAAGGTCATATTGACACATACACATACTGCATCTAAGCATGCAAAGGTTACACAAAAATCATACAGTGAAGTTCTAACACCTAAGTCTGAATGTTAGCTTTGAAAACTAGAATTTTGCCATTACAGCTGAGTCCTTGAAATTGTGTCTGGGCCTTGTCAGTTATCTGTTGGTCTTCCATGGTCTCTTGTGTTCTGGGGGCCTCTGGATGTCTGGAGTTTTGATCTCCTCCATACCTGCTTCACACCCTGGAGGACGGGGCTGTGGCCCCCCCACACTCCCTAGCAGATCATTACATGGAGAAACCTTTGGAATGCAAGCATGCTGATCCACACAGGTATGCACACATGGGTATTCACAGACGCGGACTAAAGCTTTCTTGGCTGCTGCCTCAAAGCACACTGTGCGCTGTCTATCTTGCGTGCTGCACAATATCGTTTATTATTTAGTAAATATTGATATCTATGACTAGCTAGTTTATTGTGATGGTGCTTTGTTTTCTCTATTATTATGTTGCTCTTTGTTGTTTGCTGTCTCCTCTGTTTGTTTTTTTTTGTTTTTTTGTTTTTTTTCTCCATACAGGTGACCCAGGAGTTCTTTTTTTTTTTTTCTCTCTCTCTTCCCCCCCCTTCTCACCGTCTCTTCTCCCCTTTGGTTTTCTTTCTTTCTCTCCCCCTCTCTCTCTCATTCATTCCCCCTGTCCTATTTATTTAAAAAAAAAAAAAAAAAAAGAAGTCAAAGCCGGCATGATGGATGCTGGTGTTTATAGTAAATAATGTGGAATAAAAAGAAATCCCACATTTTGACATGCACTCACTGAACACTTTGTTAGAGACATTCTGCTGGTACCATGTTGAACCCCTTCTGCCTTAAGAACCACCCTGATTCTTTGTGGCCTAGATTCAATAAGGTGTTGGTTCCACCCCATCCCAAATAGGGTGATGAATGACCACTGAGCAACAAGACTCTAATCATTGCAGCTCTGTGGAGCCTCTACCAACAGAAAAGCAAACAAAACGCTTTAATTCTGCAGCTGGCTGCACTTTATACCTGGTGCTGATAAGACGCACCCTGCTCATAACCTGCCATGGGTGTTCAAACACTTTTCCAAAAAGACAATTAGCCATGTAAACATTTAATTTAAATAGTTAAAAGTTGAAATGTGAATAATTGGTTTTGTATTATATGATTTATTTATTACATTTTATGTGGAGTGAATAAATAAAAGTATATTTACGGCGGTCCATAGAGACAAAGCACGTACAAACTCCAAAACACAACGGAAGTGCTCCAGGATGGACAAGGAACAAGCCAGCAAGTACCAACGACCGGATTTGGTGTGTGGTAGTAACAGGTAAATGCAATTTTTTTTTTTATTATTTGAATATATATGAGTGCTTGTGTATAAATACACAAACAACACACACATGCTTTCAACTGTGCAATTTAAGTGATCTAGGTAGCTCTGTTTGGAAGTTCAGTTAACGCTAGAAATGTGCTTTGGAGTTTGTACATGTTTTGTCTCTAGGGGCCACCGTATATATTTATATATAAACGTATATAAATAAACCACGTTTTTTTTACATTAGTAATTCCTTTTGTGCATAATTTTATATTGTTTTTGATAATAAATTAATTAAAGCAACAAAACAACCTGAAGAGCCGGTTCTCTAAAAAGAGCCGGAATTCCCATCACTAAGATTTATACAGTTCTGTGGATGGCAGCCACCTTAAACAGAGGAAATAGTGAGGAGAGTGAAAGAAGGCACAGACACACAGCTCTCGTCTGTACTGAGTGAAGGAGGAGACGGATAAATCCACCTACTGCAGCCCCGAGGCATTACCAATGGATCGACGCACAATCAACCCAGGCAAAACTTTCACTACTTATCCCCCCTAACTCCCACTGCATATCACATAAAGCAAAACAGTCAAAACAACAAATAAAACAATAATTAAGACATGAGACGAAATATAGGGAACAGAGATGTACAACTCCAAAACGAATCAAATTTATGATCCACCACATTTACATGCCTAAATGCACTCACTACACAGCAAAACGACCAGTGTTAGATTAACTCCCACAGTCATTTTCAACACTTTTTCAGGGTTTATATAGCTCCACACTCTTTAGAGTTTTTTTGAAATAACTATTTTTGAAATAGTTAAACTATTTAACACTGTTTTAACTCTCAAAACAGAGTTAAAATAACACTTTAGAGACTGAATAATAATAAATTAAATTCTGAGAAAGAATTACATTGCACACAATACATTTTCCCAAATGGACATTTATTATGTCATAAAAAATTTTTTAAGAGGGTACAATGTACACTGTCTAATCTGAAACACTGTATGACCTTTGCATATCAAAAGGTTTATAAAACTTTAGATGTGACATTTCCACTATGCATCTCTCCTCGGTATGTACAACTCTGAATGCATATAGATGGTTATCAAAACACTCTGTAAGCAACTTGTTTTCCATAAACAAAATGTCATCTTCAACCAAAAGTAAATCACTTGTTTGGCAAAAGACAGACATGTCTTCTTCCACTGCACTGCAAATAACAACTTCAGCTTTATATTATCTTGGGACAAATTAAACACAAAATGTGCTTTTAAAAGTTCATCAAATGCCCCAAGTGAGGGGCTTGCCTGGCATGGACGAGATGCTCATCCATGGTGATGTAGAAGGTGTCAGTCTTGCTCTTCTGATGCCTGACAGCGAGGAGGTATGGTTGCCGACCTTGTTGTATTATATTCTAAGAGCAAAAACTAGAAAGAAACTAGTTACTCCCTTGAGTCTAATTTCTTGAGAATATTTCAAGGATAAAAGATCTGATGTCTCAACAGGGCCTGGAAAAACTAGTCCATGCATTCATCTTTAGTAGGCTTGATTACTGTAACAGCATCTTTACAGGTCTACCTAAAAAATCAGTCAGACAACTACAGCTCATTCAGAACTCTGCTGCTCGAGTCCTCACTAAGACCAAAAAAGTGGACCACATCAGTCCAGCTCTGAGGTCTTTACACTGGCTGCCTGTCCGTCAGAGGATAGACTTTAAAGTTCTGATGCTGGCCTATAAAGCTCTGAATGGTTTAGGACCAAAATACATCAATGACCTCCTGACCCAGTATGAACCTTCCAGATCCCTCAGGTCATCTGGATCCGGTCTTTTATCAGTTCCCAGAGTCAGAACCAGACACGGAGAAGCTGCATTCAGCTTTTATGCTCCTTATATCTGGAACAAACTCCCAGAAAGCCTCAGATCAGCTGAAACACTCAGTTTATTTAAATCCAGGTTGAAGACTCACCTGTTCTCAGCTGCATTTGAATAAAGCACCAAATCCACACTTTTAAGCTTTCAAAACTTACATTAACTACTGATTTTATCTACTGTTTTTTTTAATCAATTTTAAATCATGCTTCTTATTTGTTTTTGTTTTTTAATGTCTCTGTAAAGCACCTTGAATCACCTTGTTGTTGAATTGTGCTCTATAAATAAACTTGCCTTGTGTTCCCTCTGTGTATTATTTCATCTCTAGCCTTTGCTTCTTAGAGTTCTCTGCCTTATGGTTTATGTCCCTGTTTTGTTTTTTTTAGTTGCTCTGTCTCCACCGTGTCCAGTCCGTGTCTCAGTGTTATACTTCCTGTTTTACTTTGAAGGTCTGTGTCTCATGTGAGTGTATCCTCCTTTGCTTCCTTGTCTTGTCAGTTCTGATAACCCCCAGCTGTGCTCTCCTTCTGTGTCTCATTCCCTCGTTATTCCCCAGCGTATTTAAGCCCCGTGTTTCTCTGTGTCAGTGTCACGTTGTCCCTCATGGCTGTGTTTTGCTGTGTGTTTTCCCCGTGAGTTTAGTTTAGTTTTTGTGTCGCATGCGTTTTCCTGGCCAGCCAATGAAGCTGTGATTTTCAGTTCATCCCTCGTGTCTGAGAGCCTGCATTTTGCGTCCAACTCCTGCCTGCACACAGCCGAAACCTGCCAGAAACAAATTCATATTTGCCCCTGAATGCAGCTTTAACCTTTAATATACAAAAAATACAACTCACTTGTAGAATCATCTCGATGATTTTCTGGGTGACCTTCTGCTGACTGCACCAAGCGAAGCAACTCTGCTGTTGACGTGAGCTTCTTAACCTCTTTTATGACATTTGGCCTGAAGAATGTTTTCCATTTCTGAAGCAACCTGGAGGATGTGTCGTCATCGAACAGGAGAGTGAAGTCTTGCTCCACCTTTGAGAAAGAAAATTGTACTTGAAACAACTGCTAGCTGCAAATTCTATTTAAAACAAATCAGTTCTAACTTACCAGTCCTTTTATATCCAGGAGTCTTGGAAAAGTGGATAGGATATCAACACTTCTGCTTGGGTCATTAATAAGCGTCTGACGCTGCTGAAATGTGTCTTTCATCTTCTGGAAACTCACAGAGTTGTCTGTAGTATGTTTGAGCAAAGACATGGCCTCCTTGCAAGAATCCCCATCAAGCTGGTGTACAACACTCACAGTCCTTTGGAGATTTGGGTCACCTGAAGAACTGTCTGTAAACTAGTGATGGGCAGATGAAGCTTCATGAAGCAAAGCGTCTTGAAGCTTCATTTGCTCTAGCAGGACACCTACTGGACGTAAAAATATTAGTTGGCATGAATTTGAAGAGTGTGGCCTTTTGCACACAGCCTGTAAATGTCAACAACAAAAGGAGTGTGTAAAACATGTCTATTGTAATGATGCAGTATACTGTGTATATTTATACTGGCAGTATGGAAAATGATCATTTCCTGTGAGGTGAGGTGTGGTTGGGGTGTGGACAGTGGTTGTGCTTTTGTAACATTGAGGTATGGACAGCTACAGACCTGCCTGTTCACATTTTATTCTGTAAAAACTAAATTTTCACTGCTTCTATAACCTTTAGTGGGGAGAACATAGCTAGGATTTAATGATTTAACAAATCTTTTGAATCCTTTGTCCTCCACAATGCTAAATGGCTGGGAGTCCTCAATCACCATGCTGACCAGGTCTTCATCTATTTGAGATTGTTCTCCTGAGGAAAGACAATAAAGACAAAGCACAGATATAAATATCACACACGTAACTTATAACAGTTGTATAATATTGTTATATCATTTAGTAACATTACTGCATGCTATATTATCATGGCATTTGATGGCTCACCTGGTCTTGCTCCACAATCGGTGTTCCTCTTATTCTCATGCAAAGCTCTGTAGTGCCTAAGCATGGATGAGGTGTTGCTGTTATATCCCAGCTCCCTGGCACATAGCAAACACTTCACCTTGTACAAAAGTAAAGCTGCTTAACATAAGTTTTATTGCACCATCAGCATTATGAAAATACATCTTCTGTAGAAATTTACATACCTTGTTGGGAGGAATAAGATCAAAATGTTCCCACACAGGGGAGGACATCCTCCTCTTCTTAGCTGGCTCCATTCTCTCCTGACTTTCTCTCCTCACTCTCATAAACCTCCAAACTGTCTCCAAACTCTCTCTAACCGCAACTCTCCATCAAACACCCACATTTTGATTGAAGTCTGAGGGGTTTATATCGCTGTCATAGCTCGCGGCAAAGTTCGAACCACTTCATGAACCAGTCACGTGGTACAGCCGGGCAGCGTCATCATTTTCAGCTCCTCCCATTTTTCCAGCAAACAGTTTGAAATATCCATCCATCCATTCGCTACCGCTTATCCTTTTCAGGGTCGCGGGGGGCGCTGGAGCCAATCCCAGCTGTCATAGGGCGAGAGGCGGGGTACACCCTGGACAGGTCGCCAGTCTGTCGCAAGGCTAACACACAGGGACAGACAACCATTCACATTCACTCACATTCACACCTAGTGGCAATTTGGATTATCCAATTAACCTATCCCCACAAGCTGCATGTCTTTGGATGGTGGGAGGAAGCCGGAGTACCCGGAGGGAACCCACGCAGACACGGGGAGAACATGCAAACTCCACACAGAAAGACCCCGGCCTGATGGTGGAATTGAACTCAGGACCTTCTTGCTGTGCAGCAACAGTGCTAACCACCGTGCCACCGTGCTGCCCCAGTTTGAAATATGACAAATTTAACCCAGAGGAGTTTTAAACATAGTAAATCTAACGCCGCATTTATGTCCTTTTTTCAGCAGAACCAGCCTTTCCTGTTTTGACAATTTGGCGATTGCCCTGTTAACAGCATTAATTATGCATTAATGTCATTTATCTTTAGCCCCATCAGGTGCCTCAGGACTAAACACACTTCTGTGTTAAACTATCCATAATGAAGGACTCATGAATACACATAGGACCTCCTGATTATAAGATGTAAACAAGTATAATTACCGTAAATGTCGGGCTATAAGCCGCTACTTTTTGCACAAGCTTTGAACCCTGCGGCTTTTAGTCAGGTGCGGCTTTTCTATGGATTGTCCGTGATTTTTGTGATATCGTAAGACGATTTGTTTTGTGTGTTCCGCTGTTGTACGGCACTACGTTGCCTGGCGGAAGGATCGGGGTTCAAGAGTGGTATGTTAGTCACATGTCCGTCCGCCAGGCAACGTAGTGCCGTACGAAGTAGCGCGAAAAACAAACTTCAAAGTAGCGCTACGCGTTCAGCGGGAGGCGTGGATGATGAGCGGCGATAAACTTGCAAGTTATGCCCAAAAAGCAAGTTATGCCCAACTCCACCGGTGGATTCTGACAGCGTGGAAAAGTGTGAAAACATCCACGATCACCAACGGATTTTGAAGGGCTGGACTGCTGCATGATGGAGAGGAGGACACCGCCACGGCCCTTCTGAGGGTGTTTGACTCTGACACTGACAACGAGGATTTCTTTGGTTTTGAAAGTGACAACGAAGGAAAGAAGCGGAGAGTGGATGACGAAGCCATCCTGAGCCTGTTTGTATCCGACACTGGAGAAGAGGACTTTGGTGGTTTTAGTGCGCAGGAAGAAGAGAAAGATGGTGGTGAATGACTGACTTTTCTTCTTGTTAAAGCCGTGTCACTGCACCTCAGCCTAAAAGGTAGTCCGAATCTATTTTTCTGGTGTGCTGTAGGCTACTGTTATGTACTACATGTGCAAATATGTACCCATAACTTGTTTTTCAAAAATATTAATAAAAGTGATGTCTCCAAACAGCCATCTCTTTCCTGACAATTCCCTTTGTGCATATTCTCTTACATATGATAAGTCAACATTGAAACACCTGCGGCTTTTGGTCAGGTGCGGCTAATGTATGTACAAAACAGGATTTTCCCCTGATTTTAGCTTGTGCGGCTAATATTTAGGTGCGCTTTGTAGTCCGGGAAATACGGTAACTCTGCAATTATTAACTTTAGTGGAATTAATTACTTTAGATGTGTGAACATTCCAAATATCAGTTTAAGACCTTGTTAAGAAAATCAGTGAAGCTGCATCCTGCGTGGTAGGAAAACTACACAGATTTCTGTAGAGCTCCCTGTTAGCGTGAGCAAAATGACTAAATGTTGTTTTGCTGGCTCACAACAATAGATAATAAAATAATAACTTAATTAACTGTAACACTGTCACCAGCACAAGCCTCTAATCACAGGTATATGGATGGTTTCACCTGCAGTGTGATCAGCAACTCCTATTCAATTCAATTTTATTTGCATAGCACCAAATCCCTATAACAGTTGTCCTAACTAGGGATGGGTATCGTTTAGGTTTTATCCGATACCAGTACCAAACCGGTACTTTTGAAACGGTGCCGGTGCTCAAACGGTGCTTAGAGAATGGAGAACACAGACTTTGTCCAAAAAACCTCTCATGTTCAGCTGTTTTCCACTTTTTCTTTGGTCATTTTAGCCTTTTTGGCCAGGGTGAAGGGAGTATCTGCCATCAAACAAGAAGACAGCCGCATGTAGCTATGATGATGTTTGCTAGTTCACCTTACATGCATTAATGTAATAACGTGGTTAGCCTACTCAACGTAAATTACACACGAACAACATTAAGCTACTCACGCAGAGAAGAACGGCTGCTGCTGCATCATCATCCTCATCATTTCTGCTACACTGGCAGGGCTAGGGGCCAGGACTCTATTCTTCGGGTTTTTGGGGGATGTTGCTAACTCCGGGTCTGATAACTGGCACCACACCCGCAGTAGATGTGCTCGGTGTGAGGTCTCGCAGCAAGCTATCAAATACGGCGCATTTCTCGGCTTTTAAAAAAACGCTATGCGTCGCCAGGTGTTTCATCAGATTCTTGGTGTTACCTCCTTTGACAGTATCACAGTATCAGCTTAAAGCACTTGTTGCTGCTGAGTTTGCATCTTTTGCTGTGAAGTACAGCCAGACTTTTGACCGCTTCGCCTTGGACATTTTTAATCTGTAGCTCTGCTCTAAAAGAACGTACGTACCTGGACCCGCCTACTACACTTGCAAAGATAAAATGATTGGTTGGAATCTAAAGTGTATGACATCTCAGGAAAAAAAAATATAGCACCGAAATAAAGCACTGAAATGTGCGCTGCTTTTCGGTCTGGTTACTACCGTTTATGTCAGAACCGGTGCCATAATAGCACCGGATACCGGTACCCATCCCTAGTCTTAACCCTCTCAAGCCAGACGTTGCCGATTTGCAACAGTTAAAAACTAACAACCTGATCACCCCACATACATATTTCATGAGTTTTTTTTTTACTCAGAAGTACCACTGCAGGACTTGGTTGTGCATTAGCAACAAAAAACTTAATTTGATCCTGAGAGGGTTAATGTGTTTTATATTGTAAGGTTAACACCCTACAATAATACTGAGGAAACAGCCGAAACCCCAACAGTCATATGATCCCCAATGAGCAAGCCCTTTGGCAACAGTAGGAAAGAAAAACTCCCTTTTAACAAGAAGAAACATAAGGCAGGACCAGTCTTAGGGAGGGGCAATTTGCCGCGACTGGGGGAGAGGGGAGGAAGACAGGTCAAAGACACCATAAATTTATAACTAATGATTAAATGCACAGTGATGAATAGAAACATATCACAACAGTCAAGATGAAAACATGTTACACTGTACATTAATGTATAGTAGTATACATATAATGACATGGCTTCTCCTGTGAATGCTTGCATAAGAAAAAGATCACATGATGCTCAAAAGGCATTATTTTCAAAGTGTGCCGTCTGTTACTTATGTTTGTACAGCAACAGTTAAAATGGACCTAGAGTTTTCACAGCAATCTTGAAAACAAATGATCAAAAACCAGCAAATTAAAATAACTAATAACCAAGCTAGGAGTAGGTTATGAGGAGAAATTATTAGAAAGTATTGGTTGTTATTATTTTCATATAGCTGGAAATGGCAGTTAATGGGAATGGTGAATAGTGTTGCTCTGTTCTACTGTACAGTCAAACCTGCATGTTAATAGTTGTGGTTGTTTGTTTGTTTTTTTGTTTTTGTGGCTTTAACAAGCAAGGATATGTTTAGAAGAAATGGTACAGGACAGGGGGAGATTAACTGCTTTGGGTTGTGCATATAAGGGGTGCAGATGTGGACTTGGCTGTAACACAGCCTGTAGAAGGAAAATTTGATTCTCTGAAACAGAAATAAGTTGTAGATCATGACATCATGGAGCTGGTGGATGTTAGAGACTTTGCACTCCTCAACCTTCCATTTGAGGATGCCCACAGATGCTCAATAGGGTTTAAGTCTGGAGACATGGTTGGCCAGTCAAGTACCTTTACCCTCAGTTTATTTAGCAAGGCACTGGTCTGTTTGGAGGTGTGTTTGGGGTTGTTATCATGTTGGAATACTGTCCTGTGGCCCAGTGTCTGAAGGGAGGGGATCGTGCTCTGCTTCAGTATGTCACAGTACATGTTGCCATTCATTCATTCAAGAAAAAAGCATGTTGAAGGTTGCTGAATAACATTTGAACAAGCCTGTCAAATTCTGGGAGAATTTAGTTTGGTTAGACAAGACCAATACGGAGCTCCTTGGATGCCATAATACAGACCATGCTTGGAGGTTCAAAAGGTACTGCACATCAACCCGAAAATACTATATGAACAATGAGGTTTGGAGGTGGGAACATCATGTTGTTTATCATCATATAGCACTTGCATGTTTCAAATAATTGAAGTAGGAATGAATAGAAATAAGCACTGAGACATTCTTGATAAATATCTGCAGGCATCTACCAGGATGATGAAGATGAAACAAAGGTGGACTTTTCAGCAAGACAAGGAACCCAAAAACAACAAAGTAAGCTCTTAACTGGTTTCAGATAAATAAAATAAAGCTGCTAGAATAGCTCAGGCCTGACTTTAATCAAAGTGTGTGGAGGAATGGGCCAAAATCACACCTCAGCAACTAGTTTCTCCGTGCTGGAGGCGTCTTGAAGCTGTCTTCATCAAGAGCTAAATTTCAGTAAGCTACTTTTTCCCTGTGCCATTTCTCATTATTACTCATAACTTAATTTATGGGCATCTATGGTTTGATTTCTTTGCATGTGTGGATTTAAAGGGTTGTTACCAACTTCTGGTGAGAATTCATTGTCAGAAGCACATTTAGAAATTTATTTGCGTAGAAAAATGGTGACTTACTTTACACGCTGTGCATATTCATGATCAATCCTCATATACATACTGCACTTTGAGTGCTCAGAGTAGAAAAGCGCTATATAAGAACCGGTCCATTTACCATACTGTAGTAACTAGCTTACCATGCCTTATTTAATCTTGAACTTTATTCCAACATTTTTGCTCTCAGTGCCATTGCACCCTAAATATGCTATAGTGTTGTTATTGTCTGTGTCATGCTGTCTGTGTTATATTGTCAGTATTTTTGTTGTTGTCTGCTCTGTACATTGAAAGCAGGTATGTGTACACATACGACAGTAAACCTGACACAGATTTTGATTCTTGATTTTAAAACCACAGGTGATCATGCTCTTGAGGTTCTAGAGCCTAAACTTTGATTGGCAGAATCAGTAGTTTCCGTTAAACAACTGCTGATAACTAATTTTTATCAGCTATTTTTCTTGTAATTTTTCTCCCATTATCTCTGGTCATAGTTTATCACTGTGAGTGCGTGATGGAAAGAATATAAGACAGTTTGTTTGACCTTGTGGTGGAACATGCATTCTTATTGTTAGTGTGGTTTTCTTCAAATCTAAGGCACTTTACAACTGTTTTAAAAACACTATTTAATAATATGATAATGATATACATATTAATACCTTCCAACATCCCTGTTACTACACAACGGTGCAGTTTTCTGTGGACAAGAAATCTCTTAAGTTCATCATAACTCTCAAACCATGCATTGATGTCGATAAGCTAGGTTCTTTGCAGTTTTGAAATGTTCTGTTTCTCAACCACAAGAGTTTGTTCCACATAAACAAAACTGATTCACTGGTAAAACCCCAAGTGGCTTCTTGAAGGTTACTGCTAATTGGAGCTATTTATCAACACACTCCAGTCAATAGTGACAAGTACATGCTATTTTCCCTGTTTCTCATTACCACTATCTATAATGATGAAGAATATATCTTCAAATTTACATACAAGGGGAGACGAATGAAGAGGGAATGTGGACATTTGGGGATTGTGTCAGTAATACAGTAAGTGATTGGGTATTTCTAAAATCGTGACAGTGACTTCTACTTAAACTTCTACTTACTTGGGGCGATCGTGGCTCAAGAGTTGGGCGTTCGCCTTGTAATCGGAAGGTTGCCGGTTCGAGCTCCGGCTTAGACAGTCTCGGTCGTTGTGTCCTTGGGCAAGACACTTCACCCGTTGCCTACTGGTGGTGGTCAGAGGGCCCGGTGGCGCCAGTGTCCGGCAGCCTCGCCTCTGTCAGTGCGCCCCAGGGTGGCTGTGGCTACAATGTAGCTGCCATCACCAGTGTGTGTGTGAATGGGTGGATGACTGGATATGTAAAGCGCTTTGGGGTCCTTAGGGACTAGTAAAGCGCTATATAAATACAGGACATTTACCATTTTTAAACTGTAAAAATGAATCATCTGACTCTGATGCCTATGAATTAGAGAGCTCATCAGCGAAAACATCTTTGAATACTGCAACAATATCCTTTGTTTTATTAGCAGACTTTTTGATTTGTCCTAGTTATATTAAGCATCTGAGTAATCTCAGTTCTGTTCAAGGTCAAATAAGGTCAAGCTTTCATTGGGGTCAAAGTTTCTTAAATTGCCTTTTTATCTTAAAACTACACTTAAAATTCCACTGTCGTTGTTTGTTCTGGCAACATTTAGGAAATGATACATGTGTATATGGAAAATCACATTATATTTTATAAATGGTGCATTTCACGTCTGATTTCTCTTTTAGATTTAACATTTAAAAGTAACCTCTGCCTTAACTTCAAGTTAACGCCAAAACTGTATTATTGTTACTGCACTACAAAGTTCTTAAAGTATGTAAAATCAAAAAACCAAATATGAATATATACAACACACAATACTATTCCCTTCAAAGTAAATACTGCCCAGAAAGTGAGCTGCCCGTGAGAACGGTTGTTGTAATTAAATAACACTTTCTCTTCCTGCTATGGCATGTTCAAAATCTACTTTTTAGAAGTTGTGTCAGGGTATGAACTGGTGTTCACATTAAGCTGAGAATTTAGTGTACCCTTTCACCTTGTTAGCTAAAATGTCTTTTTATTAGAAACATAACTGGTTTTATTCACTGTCATCTAAATAGCATGTACTGTACTTGCAGTACTATATTGCTTTGTATGAGTGTAATTATAGTTTTGATTCTCAACAAGATAAATCACACTTTTCATATTGATCTAATTAATGATTTTTTGTTTGTGTGCTTGTTTTTTTAATAGGAGGTTACCATGCAGCTGTCATAGCATAAAAGGAAGGACTGAAGAATTTCAGTACCCAACCTGAGTCTGATGAAAGTTAAGAACTGATTAAATGCTATATTGTTTTTTGCATGAACCTCTGTTTGTTTGATTCAGAATTTCATTCCTATGAACAATATGTATTTTTCCTCTGGTTTCATTCCAGTTTATTTCCGTTTGATTTATACAGCACCAATTCACAGCAACAGTCAATTCAAAATGCTTTATATACTAAGGTAAGACCCCACAATATTAGGAAGAAACCCCCAAATGACCTGCTATGAGCAAGCACTTGGCAAAAGTGGGAAGGAAAAAACCTCCTATTTAACAGGAAGAAACCCCTTCCCCAAGCAGAACCAGGCTTGGGGAAGGGCAGCCATCTGCCATGATCAGTTGGAACTGAGGGCAAATAAAAGGGAGCAGAGACAGAAAGTACATGAGATACACAATGGGAGTCAGAGTTTAATTACTAAAAGTTAAATGTAGTAGTGGTGTATAAACACACAGGGAACAAAAAGAAATGAGTGAAGAAGTGCTCAGTGCATCTTTAGGAGCCAGCAGAATGGGAAGAACAAGATCCAGGCAATTAACACCTACGCTCTGCTGGTCGTCAGATACACTGCTGACATAATAAGCTGGCCAAAGAAGGACATGGAAGCCAGTGACATAAAGACAAGCAAGCTAGTGATGCGCGAATCATGAACGAATCGTTCAGTACTCGAGAATCACTTTACTTACTCATGAATCATGATTCACACGCCCAACTGACTCACTGACTCATTCCTGTTGCTGTTAGCAACAATGTATCTAGCTTATAATTAAAATTGTGGAGAAAAACACAACATCGTAACAAAAAAATTCTGCTCTGAACTGGAAGAAAAAATTCATAATTTTTATGGACAGGATTTCTAGGCGCAGCCAAGTGGCGGAGGGCTTTCGCTTTGGTGGCCTCAGAATCTCATCTCTGATTTCTGCGGATGATGTGGTTCTGTTGGCTTCATCGGGTGAGGGCCTCCAGCTCGCACTGGAACAGTTCGCAGCCGAGTGTGAAGCAGCGGGAATGAGGATCAGCACCTCCAAATCTGAGGCCATGGTTCTCAGCCGGAAAAGGGTGGAGTGCCCACTCCGGGTCGGGGATGAGTTCCTGCCCCAAGTGGAGGAGTTCAAGTATCTCGGGGTCTTGTTCGCGAGTGATGGGAGAAGGGAGCCGGAGATCGACAGACGGATTGGGGCTGCAGCTGCAGTAATGCGGACGCTGCACCGGTCCGTCGTGGTGAAGAGGGAGCTGAGTGTAAAAGCGAAGCTCTCAATTTACCGGTCGATCTACGTCCCTACCCTCACCTATGGCCACGAGCTGTGGGTAGTGACTGAAAGAACGAGATCGCGGATACAAGCGGCAGAAATGAGCTTCCTCCGAAGGGTGGCTGGCCTCTCCCTTAGAGATAGGGTGAGAAGTTCGGCCATCCGGGAGGGGCTCAGAGTAGAGCAGCTGCTGCTCCACATCGAAAGGAGCCAGCTGAGGTGGTTCGGGCATCTGACAAGGATGCCCCCTGGGCGCCTCCTGGGTGAGGTGTTCCAGGCATGTCCCACCGGGAGGAGGCCCCGGGGCAGACCCAGGACACGCTGGAGAGATTATATCTCTCGGCTGGCCTGGGAACGCCTTGGTGTTCCCCCGGATAAGCTGGAGGAGGTGGCTGGGGAGAGGGAGGTCTGGGCCTCTTTGCTTAGGCTGCTGCCCCCGCGACCCGGCCCCGGATAAAGCGGATGAAGATGGATGGATGGATGGACTGGAAGAAAAAACCCTGAGTAGAAGCTCACATCAAGAAAATAGCTCCTCGGTTCACAGTAGCATCGCTCTGCTAACATGCTAACAGCACATTTGAGCTACTCACCCCCTCCCTCCTGTGCTGAATCGTAAGCGAATTGACTATGTGCACGTTAGCATATGCTACTTCCGGTGCGGAAACTCGTGTGGGGAGCTTTGTTTCCGGTGTCGTATTCACGCCCTGTTTACGGTCCAAAACAAGTTAAGCAAATGATTGAATCAAGCGGCGATTTACATTTCTATAGATGTCTCGGGCATTTACCCAATATATCTGTAAATGATGTTCATCGACTTGTCGATATTTTTCCCTTGCGCCTCAGAGCAAAAGAGAAAATGGATTCAAATGTTATATTTCTCAGCTGTCCCTCGTTTATCGCAGGTGTTATGTTCTAAAAATAACCAGCGAGAGGTGAAATCAAGGAGCCAATTTTATTTTTTGACGGTGCAAAACGTTTGGTGGACATCGTGGACATACAGCACTGCACTTCAGTTACACTGCTAGCATCGATGCAGCGATTCTGTACTGTACAGGAGAGACGTCACGGAGGAGATCGTCTGCAGCGATCAGGACGCAGGACACAATGTGACGTAAAAAAATAAGCATGCTTGCACTAAAGAATCTGCGAAACAGCGAGGTGAAAGGTGAACCGCGTTATATCGAGGGACCGCTGTAATTTTGAAGGTAAGTCACAACATACCCTTTCTTTCCGTTTTCGAGTTTTGGACATGATTTTGGAGGATATCTTCGCAGTAGCGATTGACCGCAAAGTAAAGATACCGGAAATGTACAACCCCACATCCCGTCTCAAACCAGGAAGTTAGCATTTTCTCGTGCACAGGGTCAATCACTCAGGACTCGCTCACCCCCTCCCTTCCTGTGCTGAATCGTAAGCGAATCACTCAGGACTCGCTCACTCACTCACTCGCTCACCCCCTCCCTCCTGGCTCACAGCTTCTTCTTCTTGGTTGGCAACCAATGTTAAGGCGCATTACCGCCCCCTGGCTCACAGCTCAGTGGACATTTAGATGAGAAAATATATATTTAACACATTTAAGGAAAATACTAATAAAATAAAAAATAAAAATATGTTTAAATAAAATAAAATAAAATAAAGGTTTATTAAGCAATTTTGATAGGAAATTGCTTAATTTTAGAAATGTTTTTGCTCTTTTTTGCTCTATGAAATAGTTGATTTCGTTTAGAATCACTCGTCTTAGCAGTAGGATTTACATGAAAAGAGAAACAAATTAAGTTTGAGTGAAAATGTACATTTTTTGGTCGACTGACTCAGTGAATCAAATGACTCAAAAAATCCAATTCACTTTGGTGAGTGACTTATTAAAACTCGATTCAGTAAAAAGAATCAAATTTACCATCACTAAAGCAAGCTCTTTACCATGCATGGAGGATTTCACCCAGCAGCCTGAGACTGTACCACCCACAGGGAGCATGGCACGTTTTTAGTTTTATATGACAAGACAACATAAATTTAAATACCCCAAAGTAAAGCGATCCCTCTTCTTTCGTCCCAGACAGCGCTCTCAGAAAGCTCCTCGCCCATCAATTGATATGTGCATCCACCCTTTACATTACTGCCATCTTTTGGCAGTAATAGCTTTTTGTCACTGAAAGTTGGGATTATTCGATAAGTCTTACTGGATCTAGTTTCTGGTGGTTGTTTTCTGGACGTGTCATGCAACGCCAATGCCAAGAACTTCGGGGACTTGAAATCAACCACAGAACATTCCCAGAGCAAGAGCCAGTCAAAATCAGAAAGGCAGATATCCAACAACCACACTCTGGAATTAAGAACTTCACAGCACCAGGACCTGATCCACACCTACTGGCTGAAGAAGCAAAAGGCACTTCATGATCCCCTGGCAGCACAAATTCGGAGGATGCTAAGAGCTAATACAAGGGAGAACATGAAGGACCCCCACAAGGGTATGACACCATCAAGCTGCTGGCTGATTACCTGCCTCTCCGCAATATGGAGGCTCTTCTTAGGCATCATGCCAACAAAGCTGAGTAAGCACATGAATCAGTAAATGACCACAGCTGAGAAAGACATTGAAACAGCAAAAGACGGACAAAGCATCAGCTAATGATTGCTGGAGCAGTACACCAGGACAAAGGAGCCTTTTTTCCATTAATACCTACTCGGTTTTCAGGGTTTTTCATTAGATGACAGTACCTGGTACCAGGTACTAAAATAATACCTGCTCAGCAGAAGTTCCAAGCAAATCCGAGCAGGTACTAAAATGTGACATTGTCAGACTGGATGCCACCGATTGGCTGGTCAGTATCGTCATTCAAGGAGTCATGAGACCGTCGCGTTCATAAAAATCAAAACCACAAGTTCTGAAATCCGTAAATGAGGGAACTGCCCAGACTTACAAAAAGAAAGCCCACAGCTTGATGTTCCACACAAAGAAACTTGTGGTCTTAAAGGTTCACAGTGCACTAAAAACATTCATCAGGAACTCATTGGAGTTGCCATCAAGTGCAGAATATATCATAGCGATGCACTTCATAGACCTCAACTTCACTAAGCATGGATGCAAATATAGATCCAGGAGTGTCATAACCATCAGCCATCTCCTGTGCATGGATGACATCAGACTGTATGGCAGGAGTGTGTGAGACATATCGATTTACCAATCCAATCCAATCCAATACATATCTGTTTTCTTCTGTTTTCTTTATTCCATTTGGTATTTGTTATTTGAGAATAAGGTGAGTGAAGGCAACATCTCCTCTTGAATCCAAATGTGGCATGCAGTATGCTCTCCAGGTGACATGTAAATTGTCACAAGATGAGCAGACAGGAACATCTTGGTCTGGGATTATTCCCGCTCTTCTCTGCTCAGACAGTCTCAGTGTATTATCATCCATATAAATTTTTTTATGTTGTTGTTTGTTTGTGTGTTTGTTTCGTTTTGTTTTTTGTTTTTTTTTTGTTTTTTGTAGTTGTGGTGCTTTGTTTTCCTTTTGTGTAAGGCGGATATGTGAAGCTAGCTCATACTCACGTAATATAACGTTTGTGCCTTTATTTTGGTAACTTCCTGTGTGACCGGAAGTGAATGATGTAACGGTAACCAACTTGATGTACAAAAAAGACGGAAGAAAACGGTAAACTATTGCTAACGGAGAAAAAGGAGAGAAAATATGGTTAAATTGTACAAAAACGAATGGTTCTAGTTACAGTCGACAGGGAAACAAGGTTTGTAATGTACATGATTTAATTTGAGCAGCAAGGACAGCCACAGAGCGCTTGCACGAGAGTGAGGGCTCCGGGACTCGCGCTCTGCCCTGATCTTTATTTATATACAACAGTAGTTGCGTTCGTTTATTACATTGGAATGTGGATGTGTGTGTGTGTGTGTGTGCGTGTGCGTGCGTGTGCGTGTGCGTGCGTGTGTGTGTGCGTGTGTGTGTGTGTGTGCGTGTGCCAGGAGAGGCTCCTCTACCTGGTACGAAGTGAACCTGCTTGTTCAGCTCTTATCTAACACTAGCAGGATCTGCTCCTTCCCTGCATAACGGGTCACAGTGAACTATAAACAACAATCTGACACATAAATCAAATCAAATCAAATCAAATCACTTTTTATTGTCACATCACATGTGCAGGCACACTGGCACAGCACATGCGAGTGAAATTCTTGTGTGCGAGCCCCACAAGCAACAGAGATGTGCAAACACAACAACACAAACGAGCAAAATACAAGAATGGCCAACCTGAAACTAATAAATATATGTACAATATATAATAGTGTGTGCATTTCTGGATGTGTATACTAAATATTTTCCTACGTGTGTGTGTGTGTGTGTGTGTGTGTGTGTGTGTGTGTGTGTGTGTGTGTGTGTGTGTGTATACACATTTTTACAAATTAAATAGTAAAAAAATAAAATAATAATAATAATAATAATAATAATAAAATATATAAAATATACAGAGTTGAATATGTGCAAAACAACATAAAGAGGTCATCATGCAGTATTCTATCATTTGCAGACTTATATTATTAAAAGATTACACTGACTTCTAAGTGCAATTTTCTATCGACACCTTCAGAACAGAATTACCTCAACATGTTGTTTGTCCTTCAAGCCATTGGTATGCAGAGGCTGCACTGCTTCTCAGCATGCTTGACAAGTCTTATCTTCAGTAGTTGTCCACAGGTGTTCCATATCACAGGAGCGTGATCAAAATACTGTGCAGATACCAGGCTGCAGCCAAACAGTGTTTACTCACCACATTATAGGAAGGTCACTGGGTCCCTATGAATAAATAATTGCCACATGCACCTTTACTCTGAATGATTATAATACCCAGCAGCTCCAATTTGTAAACAAGCAACTGAAAATGTTCATTTCACAGACTTTAAGGGGTCACATAAGACAATTATTCACTTTGGTAAAAGCAGAGGCAGCGTGACAGTTTAGACGGTATTACAGCACATGAATCTTTGATTGCTTTGGTGCATCCTTATTAGTGTTAATGTAGTTCTCAAATCAGTAATTCATTTCCTCACCAACAACAGCCTTTTCCATTCTTTTTATACATACTTCTACATACACATAGATCTATTTAGATCTCACCCTGGGTCAACACACCTGAATCAACTGATTAGTTCATTACCAGGCCTCTTGAGAACTTCAAGACATGTTGAGGAGGTGATTTAGCCATTTAAATCAAGCCAAATTACTTTAAAAAAAATATGTGCTGGTATTAAATATATATATATTATACAGGCTGAATGATGCTCTAACTTCAAGTCATAGTTCACACATCACTATCTCTTATCTCAGCCCATCTCTCTCTGTATATACAGAGAGAGATGGGCTGAATGAAATAGTTCTGGATGATGAAGCTGTGGTAGGCCCTTTTATTATTACTATTATTATTACTATTATTATTAATATTATTATTATCATTATTATTATTATTATATTATTATTAATAATATTATTATTATCATTATTATTATTATTATTATATTTGGTTAAAACAGTACCTTTTTGCAGGCATCACTCCATTTGTATGTGCGCAGCATATCTGGTTATAATGGCACTTAAATGAGTTGTAATTCTGTCAGCATATCACAATTGCAAGATTAAAGATAGGACTTTGGATTGCTTGACTATTAAAATAATTTTACAAGATAAAATGATGGTTGAGTGTTCACATGTTTCAAAAGTATGACAATAATTATAAAAAATAAAGATGTAAGGAATATGAATTACAGTTATTTCCATCTATAGGCTAATTTCAGATTCATACTGGTGTTGAATGCTGGAATCCACTCCTGGTGACAGAGCCCCTAAGCATGAGAAGGCGTCACTTTGTTGGATCACTTGTGACATTTTGGGGCTGTTGTTTTGACAGCTCATAAGGTGCCTAAATCAAGATTTGGCATTTCACACCTGTAGTTGTAGCAAAATGCATGCATTCACTACACTGTTTGTAAGAGTGCCGGTCACAGAGGAGCGTGGTGTCCACTGGAGTAAATAAAACACAAAGTGTGAGACTAAATAACAAATATAGTCCACTGAAGTTTGCCATAATGCAGGATTAGAAAGAAGTGATAATGTGTTCACAAGCACTTTTCAGTACTGCTGATTCAGAGGTCACAGTTAAGTTACTGTATAAGAAAAAGTGCTTGCATAGTTCCCCAGACTGCACACTGTGAAGTGTATCAGGATCTGTAGATTAAACAGTAGGGGTCAGGGAAAATAGGCAAAAACCTGAACATACAAACATATATCAGTATCATAGTTTGTTTGCCACCATCTGATGGGTAGTGCAGCGAGACCTTAAATATACTCATTTTCATTGTTTCTTTCTCTTTTTAGCATCTCAAAGCAGCAGTTTAATATTTTGAATTTAATTTACATTTTATTACATTACTACAATATTACATAATAGTTGGGTTGCGGTCACGTGGTTCTGATGACGTGCGGAGGCAGCGCGATTTTTGAGTGGAGGGCGGAAGTAAACATGGAGGACACTGTGGAGAGTCAGGAGAGCAGCTATTGTGCAACTTTAGACCCCGTTTCTCGGGAGAGATATAAACAGATAGTTAAAAAATATATCGGACGTGATCCGTATTCTTTGAAAATGTCCGAATACACCACAGAAGTAAAGGATTTGCCTACTATCGAGGCTGTGGATATCACCAACTACTTGGTCCTCCAGACTTCTTACTACACTAGGCAGCAAATGAAAGCTTTCAAGAGTCTGGAGGCGTACAATTTTTTTGTCAGCGGGTGGGTCCACAACCTTGGAACAAAACGTCTCCGTGATGGATACAGTTTGGTGTTTGCAAGGGTGAGTGTTTGTTCTTATATTGCTTTATCTTAAACACGCTAACAGTTAGCGGTAGCGGCTTTAACGTCAACAAACATGCCACATCCTTAGGACTTCGTTAGAGTGACAGTTGTTTGTTTCAAGGTAAACCATTCTCAGCGGTCTAACGAGACACCTCTGAAGACTTGGGTAATTGCAAAGGAGGATGGAGAAGTGATTGCAGCTCATTGCAATTGTATGGCAGGGTTAGTAGCTTAATTAAGTAGGCTCAAATCCGGGCTCTCAGCCGTCTGTTGCATATCCAAAATCGCCTCTGCACATCGATGCTGTTCTGCCTTAAGCTTCATTCTTTTCTCTCGTTTGAGAACTGATTCCGATCTGGGTTTTCGTTCGTAGCCGAGATTGACCGTCGGAGCCCAGTCCTCCGACTCTTCGTCATCCAAAGCACTTGGGCAGCCTATAGTCCCAATCAAGTCAATATTAGACTACTAACTTAAAAGCACTAAGTAAACGAGAATTTAACGACTACCTAATGCTAATAAGTTCGTTTGCAAACATAACATTACCTCTGACGAAGTGGTCGCTGCAGACACGGGCATTGGCAGACTCTGCTCCTCCCGACTGTAAACGTAAATTTAAAATCCATTTTTTCCTACGTTTTTCGGTTAGAATTTTCCATTTTTCTCCTCTTCGTTGGGCTATTTTTGGTACCCTAAAATACCGTTTATCAGTTTCTCGGGTCGACCTACTGGAGCATCCGTAAACACAACAGGACATAGGCATTTTGCGTACTGTCTGTCTGTGATTTTGCGCTTATCTTTTTCACTTCCGACCGCCAGTCAAATTTCGCGCTTTACGTCGACGTCACGTCTACGTCAAATGAAACCTAGCTATTGTATTACGTTGTTTCTTCTACTAACAAGGTTTTAAATATAGATATGACTAGCCTGACTTAGGACATTTGCATAAGAAATACAAAATAAGAGTTTTTTAATAGACTGTTCAAAATTGTCCAGTTGGCCTTAAGTATTAATGTGAGCATTAATGCTTGTTTGTACATCTTAGCCCTGCGACAGACTAAGGAGCTATGCAGGCTGTACCCTGCTTTTTTATTGGAATAGCTTCCATTTGATAGATGCATGGATGGTTGAAAAAAAAACATTTTAAAATATGAAAACATTACTTTGAGGAGCTGATGGATAAAGAAAATGAGAGAGAGGAGAACAGAGGGAGGAAAGTTAGCGAATCAGGAAGTGCAGATGAATTACAAAGCCAGTAGGTAGAGCAGCTATGAAGAGCATGAAGAGTGGAAAGCCAGCTATTCCAGATGTGTGGTGGTGTGGAAATGTTGAAGAGAGAAGAGAACAGTGGACTTTTGAAAGTGAGAGGATGCCTGAAGAATGGAGAACTAGTTTGATATATGTACATACATATACATATGATATATGTGAATATAACAGTAAATACTAAATATTAAACATTATTGTGCAGCACGTAAGATCGACAGCGCACAATGTGCTTTGAGGTAGGAGCCAAAAAGGGTGTAGTTTGTGGGTGTGATCACCCGTGTGTACACCTGTGAGCATGGACGCGCTTGTTTTTTTAAAAGGTTCCTTCATGTAATGATCTGCTAGAGGGTGTGGGGGGGCCACAGCCCCGTCCTCCAGGGTATGAAGCAGGTATGGAGGAGATCCAGACTCCAGACATCCAGAGGCCCCCAGAACACAAGAGACCAAGGAAGACCAACAGAGGGGCAGCCGCGCCACTGTCCCAGAAAGAGCTGAGGAGAGTCCCAGATGAGGGCTCACTCAGCAGCCGCGGAGCAGAAGCCAGGGGGGGTTGCAGTGACGCGCCCGTGAGCTCTGCCGGCAGCCAGCTGTGCCTGAGTGACCGAGCCCCAGGCCGAGAGGCCGAGGGCACCCCCCCGAAGTGGCCCGAGCGAGCCCCAGACTCCAGGCCCCGACAAGCAGCCACCAAGGAGTGAGCTGGTGTGTACCTGGACGCCCATCCCGGACACAAAGAACCACCAACGCACCGACGTCTGAGGGAGTCCGCCACTGGCAGGGGAAGTGGTGGTGGGGGGAGATAGGCCTCCAAACCTTGGAGGGCCTGAGATGTCCCCAGAGAGGTGGCGCCTGACACCCAACCTGACATATAGACACAGACATACAGGCACACACAGATACAAACATCCATTCCCACCCTCATGCTCTCATATGCACTCACTCCACACTCAACCAACGTGGAGACAGACATAAAGAGACGCTGTACACACGATCACACTCCCCAAGCGTACTCTACAAACCGGGTCTAGGTACCCTTGCCCCTGGAGGGGGGAACTGCACCCAGACCCAGGTGGTGTTACCCTTTTCCCTGCGGTGGGGGGAGGCAGACCGCCCCGACTCCGCAGCAGCAGGGAGGCCCCACACTCCAGACCCCAGTCGGACGGCCAACTCCTCCTCCTAGCCCCCCCCGCTCCAGCAGGCCGCAGAGAACGGGGGTGAGAGAAGACTCCAAACCTCCCTCCACCCGCTCATTGTAGTGTTGATGCATATGTGTTCTAAGGTGCATTTAAAACCCAGGAGGGCATGGAGCTACCTGCCAGAGAGCAGCAGGTAAGCGCATAGCCCCCCCGATAGCCCTCAATGTCTACGTGTATTTAACATTGAGAGGTGGACAACGACCCCAGGGGTGAGGTGTACACCCTGATGGTCTTTTGGACTCCATGTAGCGTGCCCACCCCCAAGATCCTATATGTATGTGTAATGAGAGTGTGAGTGATGTGAATGTCTAAGTTGTGGGATAAAATTGAGGCAGAGGCAGCCAGAAGGGGACAGAGGGGGGGTAGCCTCCTCTGCACCCTGGTGACATACCCCTACTCCAAGGCCCTGCATGTGTGGGTGGTTGTGGTGGAGCGGGAAGAGGGTGTCACGGTTCTCATCCCACTCGCCGTGACAGAGGGAGGCAGCTGGAGATGGGGAGGGAAGGAAGGGAGGCGCAAGTGACCCCCCCCCCTGGGGCCAGCTCCCCCGCTGACCCCAGTAGGCACCCCCATACTCTGCAACCCGCCAGGGAAAGGGGGCCCAGGCCCATCTAGACCGGGGCCCAGTTCAGCAGCGCCGTCTGGCCCCACAGAGCCCGGGACAGTCCACCTGACCTCTTCCTAACCACACAAGTCAAGGTGTGAAAACGGGTGTGGGCCACATTCAGCCAAGGTTTCGGGTGAATTCACTGTGTAACCTAGCCCCACCATATCATGTGATTCTCGGATGAGCAGTGAAACTTAAATAAGTCCAGATGCTTTTCTTTCCAAGCTCCTCAGAATACGATGACCTGGATGACTGAGGAACTTTCACAGACACGTTGTGTCTTTTACTTACATTGTTAGGATGCCTGGGTCGTCGACCCAGGGTTTTTGAGTTTATGATATTATTTATACTGTCTAGTTTTTGGTTTCTTTGAGTTCTGTCTTATGGCTTAGGTCTCTGTCTTCTTTAGTTGCTCTGTCTCCCCTATCACCTGCATCCCCTTGTCTAGTTCGCGTCTATGTGTATCTTAAGTTCCTATATCCCCGTGTTCAGTCAGTGTTTGTGTCTGCCCTGTTCCCACGTCTCTGTTCCCTCTGTAGTGCCTGCATGTGAGTCTGTGTCTTTGTTCAGTCTGTGTTATGTGTTTCCTGTTTTACTTTGAAGGTCTCTGTCTTATCTCAGTGTGTTCAGTTTACGCTTCTTTGGTCTCGTCAGTTCTGATTTGTCCCAGCTGTGTTTCCCTCCTGTTACTCATTCCCTGATTGCTCCCTCTGTGTATTTAAGCCCTGTGTTTCTCTGTGTCCGTGTCGCGCTCTACCGTTTTCTTAGCTGTGTGTTCTGTCATTCCTCTAGTTTAAGTTTGTTTTGAGTTTTTTTTTAGTTTTGTTATATTTTGAGTATTAAATTAAAGCCTTTTTTGAGTTCACGTCTGTCTCCGGAGTCTGCACCTTGGGTCCTATTCCTGCCTGCACACAGCCACACCTAACAGAAGATCGCGACCATACTATGGACCCAGCAGACTTTGAACTCCAGGAGCGACGCCGAGCAGCCTTTGCCCAGCTGGAGGAGGAACTCCGCTGGAAGCCATGGCTCACCCCTGACGTCGGGCGCATTTTCCATGGCACTCGGCTGGCTCTCGGCGGTCCCCGGAGCTGCCAGAAGTCTCCACCTGTTGCTCCGCTAGCACGCAAGATGCGGCCGTTTCAGTTGGGAGTCCTCCGCGTGGCTTCAGGCACTCACGCTCCGGCCTCAGCGTCACCATTCTGTGCACCGGAGGCTCAGTTGCTCACGCCGCCAGCTACCTCTGCCCGAAGGAAACGGCGCTCACGTCGCCGTCATATGGACACGTCTGAGCAACCTCAGGTGGTGAGTCAAAAGGACTACACTTTCCAAACTCCACCTGAGCCGTTGAACAGTAAAGACTATGAACTCACCTCAGACACTTTTGGGATTTCTTTTCTCGACGAGGATTTGGATTGGGAGGCCAGTTTTGGTTTGAATCTTCCCACGCTAGTTCATCGCAATAAGCATTCGTCTGAGATTTTTAGTTTGAGGTCTGCTCGTTGGGGTCGGAACAAATTAAAACCTGAGTTTGCCGAGTCTGTTTTTTCTGAGACTGTGAACACTGCTAAACCTAAGACTGTACAGACTGTTAAACGTGGTGGGAAAGGGTCGTCACCTGTTTTTGATGAGCCAGTTTTCAGTGAGCCTGCTCCTTTGCCTTCCGGTGCTCCTTCGCCCAGGGCAACTGCGGTCCAGCCGTCTCCTGCACCTGTATCAGTTCCTCAGGTGAGGGGGGCTAGGGCCCAGTTTGTCCCTGCTCCAGCTTCCAGGCCAGCTGAGGCTCCGCTAGTCTCTGCGCCCGTGCCTATTCCGCGGGTGGGAGCGGCTACTGCCCAGCAGGCCACTGCACCGGTTTCTGTCCTCGCTGGAGGCTCGGGTGAGCCCGTCCAGCAGTTTTCCGTAGGCTCTGAAGACATAGCTCAGCTTAGTGCTCATCCACCACCTCACCCACCATTACTACCATCTTTACAACAGTCGATACATATTAGACTTCTCTCCATAGCTCAGACATTAGCTCACCTATCGGCTCAGTCACCTGTTCAGCCACCTGTCTCCGCTGGAGGGTCCGAGGAATCGCTTCAGCCGTCTCTTCCTGCTGGAGGATCCGAGGGGCCCGTTCAGCCACCTGTCTCCGCTGGACGGTCCGAGGGGCCCGTTCAGCCTCTTGCCTCGTCAGCTGGGGGTCCGGGAGGACCCAGCCAGCACGTCCCAGTGTCTGCTGATGGTTCTGGCGAGGCCGTTCAACCACCACCGGCTCCACTGCCTGGTCCGGCCTCCGAGTCTGCAGCTCCATCTGGTCCGGCCTCCGAGTCTGCAGCCCCGCCTGGTCCGGCCTCTGCAGCTCCGCCTGGTCCGGCCTCTGCAGCTTCGCCTGGTCCAGTCTCCGAGTGTTCAGCTTCGTCTGCTCCTGAGGTCTCCATGCTGTCTGTTCCTGCACGTCCTGCCCGGCCTGCTCGTCCTACCCGTCCTGCCCGGCCTGCTCGTCCTACCCGTCCTGCCCGGCCTGCACGTCCTGCCCGTCCTGCTCGGCCTGCTCGTCCTGCTCGTCCTGCACGTCCTGTCCGGCCTGCACGTCCTGTCCGGCCTGCTCGTTCTGTCCGGCCTGCACGTCCTGTCCGGCCTGCTCGTCCTGCACGTCCTGTCCGGTCGATGACTGGACGTCATTGCCGTCATGGACAGCCCTCTGGACTACGCCGCCGTCATGGATGGCCCCCTGAACCACGCCGCTGCCTCCCGGCCGGCCTCCTGACCTGCTCGGTCGCAGTCGGTGCCTCCCGCCCGGCCGGCCTCCTGATCTGCTCCGTCGCCACCGGTGCCTTCCGCCTTGCCGGCCTCCTGAACTGTTTTCTGGGCTCTTGGACCATCAGCCCCCGGGCCGCCCCCCTGAACTTCCCGGGTTTGGACTATCGTGCTGTCAGCCTCCGGGCCGGCCACGTGCCCTTTTTTGATACTATTGCCTGGGCCTCTGCGCTTTTTGTGAGCTCTTTTGTTTGTTTGCTTTTGGACTTTGCCTGGGCCTTGGTGCTGTTGTTTTGGACTTTGTTCCTGTTTTTTGTTCTGTTGCTTTCCGGGCTCCAGTGTTTGCATTTTTTTTTTGTTTTGTTGTTTCTGGCTCCTTGTTTGGTTTGTTTCGGGCCCTCCGTCCGGTTTCCCCCGCCGCCCGCCCTGGTTGGGTTGTTTTTTGTTTTTTTTTTGATTTTGGTGTTTTGGTTTGGGCTGTCTGGAAGCCAGCCCTTAAGGGGGGGGTACTGTTAGGGTGCCTGGGTCGTCGACCCAGGGTTTTTGAGTTTATGATATTATTTATACTGTCTAGTCTTTGGTTTCTTTGAGTTCTGTCTTATGGCTTAGGTCTCTGTCTTCTTTAGTTGCTCTGTCTCCCCTATCACCTGCATCCCCTTGTCTAGTTCGCGTCTATGTGTATCTTAAGTTCCTATATCCCCGTGTTCAGTCAGTGTTTGTGTCTGCCCTGTTCCCACGTCTCTGTTCCCTCTGTAGTGCCTGCATGTGAGTCTGTGTCTTTGTTCAGTCTGTGTTATGTGTTTCCTGTTTTACTTTGAAGGTCTCTGTCTTTTCTCAGTGTGTTCAGTTTACGCTTCTTTGGTCTCGTCAGTTCTGATTTGTCCCAGCTGTGTTTCCCTCCTGTTACTCATTCCCTGATTGCTCCCTCTGTGTATTTAAGCCCTGTGTTTCTCTGTGTCCGTGTCGCGATCTACCGTTTTCTTAGCTGTGTGTTCTGTCATTTCTCTAGTTTAAGTTTGTTTTGAGTTTTTTTTAGTTTTGTTATATTTTGAGTATTAAATTAAAGCCTTTTTTGAGTTCACGTCTGTCTCCGGAGTCTGCACCTTGGGTCCTATTCCTGCCTGCACCCTCGCCCTAGAGGCCCTGCTGACTCACCGTGACGGCAGCTGGTGAGCATTCAGACACAAACTGGCACGACGCCACGGCAAATCCTGTTCCACTAAAACGACAAGCAACCTCTGTGATGGGTGCCTAGAGGCACACCAACATTATCATAATGATGCAGCAAAAGCAAATGAAAATGAAGGGAAAAACCAAACAAACAAAAAAATCTTCTCCTGTCATTCATGGAAGCTGATGTCACACATGACTGGCTCACACGCCAAACTATCAGCTCAGACACTGAAACGCCATGCATATTTCATTTGTGTTGCACTGCCACACACTGCTAGAGAGGTGTATTCTTTCTTCCTGAAGCAGAAGAGATGAGGGCCATCAGTGTTTGCTGTCCTGGAAATGCATTCCCTTCAGAAATCCTCAACATGAGACAAACAAACTTCCTTCCCATGATACATTAGCTATTCAGTAACATTTGCATGGTGATGTCTGATGCTGCCAAGACTCACTCTCTAAGCAATGCTAATCAATCCCTACAGTGGCTGGATAAGACCATTGCACCCTCCCTTTGAGTGCGAGCCAACACTAATATGAATGACTCATTTGCAATGTAAAACATTGTAGACAACAGTAATCCAGGAAAGAGGGTGCATACATCCACCCCTTAACTTAAAATATGAAAACATGTTTCTTGAAATGATGGGCTGTTGTGGTGTCTAACAGGATTACACAGCTCTTCAAGGGCTACAACATTGTGAGGCTGTAAAGAAGTCTGCTTTCTTGTTAAAAAAAAAAAGGCACACAATGGCTGGTGACTCAAAAAATCTTTCAAAGCCACCGTAGACCTTTGATTCAGGGAATTTATTGAGGTCATTGCATTTATGTTCAATTCAGGTTATTCTGAACACCTTGTGGCTCGTGTTGGGAAGGGTACTTTTAAAATGTATCCCACTACAGATTACAGAATACATGGCCCAAAATGTATTTTGTAACATATTCTGAAACGTTACTCAATGAGAGTAACGTATTCTGAATACTTTGGATTACTAAATATATTGTTATGATTTTTACAATGACATGAATGTAGTATTACTGTGTGATTTATTACTGTTACTGAAGGCTACTCACCATCCCCAATACCAACTAGAATCTTAACATATCAGTAATATGCTTTCTTTTTGTCTGTTATTAATCATGTGGAACTGCACATGATTATTTGCAGCTAGCAGATCGTTAATGTTATCCATCGAGTCCAACAACAGCATGTTAATAATCCTGAAGGCTGCTCCAAAAATCATATTGTTATTGTATTTTATATTTTTATATTATTATAATATATATATATATATATATATATATATATATATATATATATATATATATATATATATATATAAAAAAAAGCAGCTGGATAGCGTAGTGGTTAGACTACACGCCTTTGGAACAGAGGATCGCAAGTTCGATTCCTGCCTGGGGCGTCTGTATCCAGTAAGGGTCCTAAGGCTAGACCCCCTATGCTAAGCAAGCCTACCGCAGACATGAGCGAGACAGATAAATATGAAGGCATGCCGGCTCGGACGTCGCCCGGATCAACAAGGTCCGCGTCAGGTGTTGAGGAACCAGGGCACCCTGACGAAAAGTGGGCTACTGGAACAAGAAGGCATCGGTGGGCAAGAGACGAAAACAGGGCTTTGTTGGAATGCTACTACGCAAGTAACCCCGGCGGAAGGGGCTACATGAATAGGATGAGGGACCTATGGATTCTTCGATACCCAACATCCACAATGACGGCGAAACAACTAGTAGCTCAGTGTTCCAACATTCGAAAGAAGGGACTGCTCTCACAGCTAGAGATTGACGAGGTACAACACAAATGCTACGGCAAGGAGGAGTCAGGACGCCAGGTCAGGGGGGCGATATCATCACCCCCACCCGAGATTGGGTACATAGCCCCAAGTGCGATAGGAGAAGGATCGTTGAGTGCGAGAGGAACTGACCTGAAAAATAGGATCATGGCCAAGCTTGAAACCTGGATCCCCCGTAGCCGGTTACCAAGATTACGTGAAGTACCCTCAGAAGGTCTGCTAGATGATGTTAATGTAGCACTACGGGCAATACCTACAACCACGATTACCGACACTAACAAGCTGATCTACAATACGGCATCAGTGAGATGCTTGGCTACAAGTTGAACAGCGACAAGGGGCAGTACCCTCCATGGAGAAGGAGGCTAGAGGGCAAGATCAAAGTAGCACGGAGGGAGGTTAGCCAACTAACGGAGTTGCAGAAAGGTGCGACAAATAAGGTGCCTAAGAAATACAGCAAGCTGTCCATACCTGAGGCCTTGGAAACTGCCAAGCAAAGACTCACAGCCTTGGCCAGCCGCTTGAGGAGGTACACCAGAGAGATAGAAGGCAGGAGAATAAACCAGCTGTTCTCCACAGAACCAGCAAAGGTGTACTCTCAGTGGCAAGGGAACAATAAGAGAACAGCACCACCAAGGCTGGAGACGGAGCAATACTGGAAGAGCATATGGGAGAAGGATGCAACCCATAACGGCAATGCTCAGTGGCTAGAGGATCTGAGGGCAGACCACAGCGACCTCCCTGAACAGGGTCCAGTAACCATCACAGTGGCAGATATCCAAGAAAGGGTCTCCAGTATGAAGAGTTGGACAGCACCAGGGCCCGACATGGTTCACGCCTACTGGCTGAAGAAGCTGACTGCACTCCACGAGCGTCTGGCAGCACAAATGAACCAGCTGCTAGTTAACGAGAGACACCCGGAATGGCTAACTGAAGGCCGGACGGTCCTGATCCCCAAGGACCCCAAGAAGGGACCGGTCCCCTCCAACTACCGACCAATAACCTGCCTCAGTACTACATGGAAGCTCCTGTCAGGCATCATATCGGCTAAGATGAACAGGCACATGGGTCAATACATGAGCGGGACACAGAAAGGAATTGGCAAGAATACCAGAGGCGCAAAACACCAGCTACTGGTAGACAGAACAATCAGCCGAGACTGCAAGACCAGACTGACCAACCTGTGCACTGCCTGGATTGATTACAAGAAGGCCTATGACTCAATGCCCCACAGCTGGATACTGGAATGCCTAGAATTGTACAAGATCAATGGGACCCTAAGAGCCTTCATCAGGAACTCAATGGGGATGTGGCGTACAACACTAGAGGCCAACTCCAAGCCCATAGCACAAGTCACCATCAAGTGCGGGATCTACCAAGGAGATGCTCTGTCCCCACTGCTGTTCTGCATAGGCCTGAACCCCCTCAGTGAGATCATTAACAAGACTGGCTACGGATACCGACTACGGAACGGAGCAGTTGTCAGCCACCTCCTGTACATGGATGACATCAAGCTGTATGCCAAGAGTGAACGAGACATCGATTCGCTGATCCATACTACCAGGCTATACAGCAATGACATTGGAATGTCGTTCGGACTGGAGAAGTGTAGTCGGATGGTAACAAAGAGAGGGAAGGTAGTCAGAACTGAGGGGATTGAACTACCAGAAGGCAACATTGCAGACATAGAGGACAGTTACAAGTACCTGGGGATCCCGCAGGCAAATGGGAACCATGAAGAGGCCGCTAGAAAGGCTGCAACCACCAAGTACCTGCAGAGGGTCAGGCAAGTCCTGAGGAGTCAGCTGAATGGTAAGAACAAGATCCGGGCCATCAACACGTACGCCCTGCCCGTGATCAGGTACCCTGCTGGGGTAATAGGCTGGCCAAAGGAGGAGATAGAAGCCACTGACATAAAGACAAGAAAGCTCCTTACCATGCATGGAGGGTTTCACCCCAAGTCCAGCACCCTGAGGCTGTACGCTAAGCGGAGTGTCAGCACCACAGTCCAGGATGAGACAACGAACATCCAAGAATACATTGGGAAGATGGCCCCAACTGACCGAGTGCTCAGTGAATACCTCAGGCAGCAGAAACCCAAGAAAGAGGAGGGAGACGAGGAACCATCATGGAAGGACAGGCCCCTGCACGGTATGTACCACCGGCAGATAGAGGAGGTGGCTGATATCCAGAAATCCTACCAGTAGCTGGACAAAGCTGGACTGAAAGACAGCACAGAGGCACTAATCATGGCAGCACAAGAACAAGCTCTGAGCACAAGATCCATAGAGGCTGGGGTCTATCACACCAGGCAAGACCCCAGGTGCAGGCTGTGTAAAGATGCCCCAGAGACAATCCAGCACATAACAGCAGGGTGCAAGATGCTAGCAGGCAAGGCATACATGGAACGCCATAACCAAGTGGCCGGCATAGTGTACAGGAACATCTGTGCCGAGTATAACCTGGAAGTCCCGAGGTCAAAATGGGAGATGCCCCCAAGGGTGGTGGAGAATGACCGAGCTAAGATCCTGTGGGACTTCCAGATACAGACGGACAAAATGGTGTTGGCTAACCAACCGGACATAGTGGTGGTAGACAAACAGAAGAAGACGGCCGTAGTGATCGATGTAGCGGTTCCGAATGACAGCAATATCAGGAAGAAGGAACACGAGAAGCTGGAGAAATACCAAGGGCTCAGAGAAGAGCTCGAGAGGATGTGGAGGGTGAAGGTGACGGTGGTCCCCGTGGTAATCGGAGCACTAGGTGCGGTGACTCCCAAGCTAGGCGAGTGGCTCCAGCAGATCCCGGGAACAACATCGGAGATCTCTGTCCAGAAGAGCGCAGTCCTGGGAACAGCTAAGATACTGCGCAGGACCCTCAAGCTCCCAGGCCTCTGGTAGAGGACCCGAGCTTGAAGGATAAACCGCCCGCAGGGGCGTGCTGGGTGTTTTATATATATATATATATATATATATATATATATATATATATATATATATATATATATATATATTTTTTTTTTTTTTTTTTTTTTTTTTTTTTTTATATATTTTTTTTTTATAGTTTATATTTGTTCAGTTCAAATGAGGTCAAACTATTTTTTTTCTTAAAGTAATCTACAACATCATGTATGTTTTTTTTTTTTCATGTGTCATTCTCATTACAAATATTAATCCCAGTTAAATTAAGAGGGGATGGCAGTAAAAACTCTGGAGCTGTGATGTCATCATGCACTGCGTTCTCGACACGGACTCGCGTACTTGAGTACTGAGAAACAGCCTAACAATCTGCAGTCTATGAACTAACCTCAGCTAAGGCCAGCTAACGATGTTAGCTCGTTGGCGAGTAGCCTTCATTACAAGTCATAAAAATCACACAACAATAGTACATTGAAGATACTGAAGTTTCGCCCATCCCATTTCCAAGTAAGAAAAGGATTCCTGCCCGTGCACTGTTGGCTCTGTTGCGCTGACTCTGGGTCCATTGTTTAACTGACGCCACCAACATTAACAGGACACTTACATTAGAGCCTTTATTGTGAATCAGAATCAGAGAAACTTTATTAATCTCAGATGGAAATTTAGTAAAAAAAACTAAAAATAAACAAAACAAAAGGAGGGAACGTGTCGTACTCGACCAGGGCTGGCCGCTATCTGCCATGCGATATATGAGGCATGCTCATCCAACTGAGCTAAACCTGCGCCTGACCACGCTTAATCGCCAAAAATGGAGAAGTCATAGAGCGGGGATAGCCTAACATATGGAACCAGAAATGACCCCAGAAATGCCCCCGCAAGGCAGCAGGACCAGACATGGCATGTGCCAATGAGCTGGCGGAGGTTCTTACCTCCATCTTTAACCTCTCCCTCAGCCAGAACACAGGCTTCAAGACCACAACCATCATCCCTCTCCCCAAGAGAAGTCCAGCCACCTGTCTGAACAACTAATGACCAGTTGCACTCACTCCAATCATTGCGAATTGTTTTGAGAGAGTGGTGCTGGCCTACATCCAGAGCAACATCACAGACACTCTGGACCCCCTGCAGTGTGCCTACCGGTCCAATAGGTCCACGTCAGACACCATCGCTGCTGCCCTTCACTGTTCACTCTCCCACGTGGAAAACAAAGACTCACACATCAGGGTACTTTTTGTTGATTACAGCTCCGCTTTCAATACTGCCATCCCTCACAAACTCACTCACAAGCTGGCAGCACTCAGCCTGCACACCACCCTATGTGACTGGTTACAGGACTTTTTGACTGGCAGGCCCCAGTCTGTCAGGATTGGCAACAGGACTTCAGCCAGCTTTATTACAAACACTGGTGTCCCACAAGGTTGCGTCCTCAGCCCCATCCTCTACAGCAGGGGTCGGCAACCCTGGGCACGTGTGCCACAGCTGGCACGCGAAGGGTTAACTGCTGGCACGACCATAGCTGGACTGGCCATCGGGTATTTGCCCGGTGGGTCGATGGTGATTTTTCGTTTTTATGGGCCAATGATTTTTTTTTTCTTGTAACGGTATAAACAATGAGAGGTGGTGGATTGGCCAGATACTGGTCGATGTGTAAAAATAACTCAGTTGTTTGGTGGTGGCTGTGGCGGAGTTTCCACAGATAAGGTAAGAAGGTAAGAAGTTATGACCTGCAGTCTATCTGGGTCAGATATAAACCAAGTTTAGGTGGAGTTTATTTTAGCTGTGCTGACTTTTTACAGTCAGTTATAATAACTCGTACTGCTACTAGCTAGCATGACGGAGTTTCTATACAGCTGGGTGGTGCTATGATGTTACTGATAGTGAACTTTATTTAATTCATAAGGTTAGTTAGTAGAGTTGCCCAACCGTCCCGTAAAAAACTGAATCGTCCCGCATTCAGAGAAATTATTACGCGTTTCGTATTGAAGTGAAAAGGAACAGTTTGTCCCGTAATTCAGCTACAATGAAAAAGACACAAAGCTGGAGTTATTCTGTGTTTACGCTGCACAGCTGCCTCTTCTTCTTTCATTCTCTCCCCCTCCCTCTCCTGTTGCTACTTCAATCATGAAACTGATCAATGATCAGCTGATCGTCTCTCTTGTTTGTTTATCGCTCACTTTGCGCCAGAAACAGGAAACCAGCGGATGTCGCGCTAAACAACAGCAGCAGGTTTAAGCTTGATCAGCTGTTGTTAGAATTTATTTAATATTAATTTCTAGTATCAGCTGATGTTTGCTGGAGCCACAGCTGTAAAGCTGCTGGTCATGATGTCGGTTTGGATATGTGGTGAGAGGGAAACATGAAGATGAAACCAGGAGATGTCCTTACTGAATCATCAGAGCTGAACAGGTGATGGAGAAACAGGTTTACCTTTTAGGTGACACGAATGAGTTGAAGTTATGAGCTGTTTCTGAGAGACAAATAACACCAGGATCCTTTTCTAAGCAGCTGACAGCTGGTAACTGTGCAGGGGCGGGTCTAGCAAAGTGTTGCTAGGGGGCCAGGTAGGGCATTAACAGGGAGAGGGGGGCACAGAGAAATACTTTTCTTTCTTATTCTCATTTAAAATGTCTCACTTTAATAAATAATTATCTGAATCTTACAACCAAAGTTTTTATCTGACATAAAATGTATAGAAATCACACATATATACCAACAAGACTGTACATCACTGTCACAACAGCATTTGTTTTCATTCAAAGGCTTTATGGCTTTAATACCTGGGGGGCCGGTCTCTAGTCAAAATGCCCGGGCCGATTTTTTGTCCCAGTCCAGCCCTGGGCACGACACGCAGTGAGTTAATCTGAGCAGGTGCATTAAAAAATAAATGCCCGGGCCAGCGTTGTGCATCGCAAACTAGCTTGCATAGTTGTGCCGCTTCTTAATGACAGTATCTTAACTAACAACCCCAACTACCAGATTCAACTTGTAATTGGCTAAAAATAACTTAGCTACCGGTGAGAGGGACATTGCTAGCTGGCAGTTTTATCAAGCGATGTTGAAATTTCCATATTCTGACACTTCAAAAGCTTCAGCAGCTGTCTGCTCAGCGCAGCATCAGCACCACGGAGATACACGGATACATCCGTAGACTCGAGACAGAATTCACAATGTGTTTTTGAGACTTTCAGGTTTATGGACCAATGTTTTACTTTCTGATCAAATCAGAAAGCTTTAATGAGCAGCTGGTTTGTCTCACATTAACTGGCTGAGTTAATGCCAGTTAATGTGACATGGAAATGCAGCTGACTGAACTGAAAAGCTCGACTCTGTGGGGTCAAAGTTTGCAGAACTACGAACGCAGCTGGAATCCACAGCTGTGCGTGTTCATGGAGCTGCATGTTCACCTGCTGGACATCACTACCTGAAAGTTTAACTGTCTTCAGAACATAGCAGAGGCCTTATTGACAGTATTTGGCTCTACGTGTCTGTGTGAGCAGATTGTCGCTCACATGAGTCCTCAGGTAGCCTCTGAATGCTGGACACTCGGAGACCTGTGTCTCTGAGTGGGAGACCAGAGATCACATTAACATGTGTGTCTCTGTATTAACAATGGCACTCATCATCAGAAAGGTTGTCTACCCCTGCTCTACACCCTGTACACCCACGACTGTGTCACCTCCAACAAAGATAACATCATTTTGAAGTTCGCGGACGACACTGCAGTGATCGGTCACATCACTGGAGGAGACGAGGCCACTTACAGGAGAGACAATGCCGGTCTGGTGTCACGGTGTGAGGACAACAACCTCACCCTCAACACTGACAAGACAAAGGAGATGATAGTGGACACGAGGAAGAAGAGAAGACCTCACGAATCGCTGTCTATCCGGGGCCTTGAAGTGGAGAGGGTGAGCAGCTTTAGATACCTGGGCATCTACATCTCTGAGGACCTCACTCAACCTCTCACTGAACACCATGCAGCCAGTCAAGAAGGCTCAGCAGCGGCTGTGTTTCCTGAGGAGGCTGAGGAAATGTGGTATGTCAGCTAAGATCCTCAGCAGGTTCTACAGCTGCATTGTGGAGAGCACCCTGACCAGCTGCATCACTGCATGATACGGCAGCACTATGGCTATGGACCGCAAAAGCCTGAAGAGAGTGATAACAACTGTGGAGAAGATAATCAGGACCCCGCTGCCCTCTCTGCAGAGCAGCTACCATCGCAGTCCAGAGGAGAGCTGCCTCCATCCTCAAAGACCCCACACCCCCCAACGCGGACTGTTCACACTTCTGCCCTCGAGACGAAGGTTTAGAAGTGTGAAATCCAGAACATCCAGACTCATTAACTCCTTCTTCCCCACTGCCATCAGACTCTTGAACAGCTGACCTATTTTGAACAGTAATAATTTTGTTTTTGCACATCAGGTCATCTTACATATTAAGCCAGCATATTAAGCTATAGCTCTTTTGCACGCATCTGTTTCAAATCTCCATATTTTGGCACCTTTTCTGTCTTCCTTTATTATATGTTCTATTTCTATTGTATATATTAATCAGCATCTGTGGGTGGACAGCAAAGAAAGAATTTCATTCCACAGAGAAATGCCTTTTCTCAATATCACCCTTTTTAACTGAGTAGTCAAAATCAGTCAAATCCACAGTAATCTGTCATCCAAAGTCAAGTAAAAACACATATCTGAGAATCTACTCTTGTTGGGTTCAGTTAGGATCGTGAGGAGACTGGCAGTGGTAACTCAACTTAAAGAAGGAAAAACCCTCCACTCAGAATGAGACACTGACAACAACTTAAAGGAAAAAAGTGATTTGAGTGTATTCAACATTTAAATGGTCCAAAAACATAGACAAACAAAACATTTAAATCATTTCAAACATGTAATCTTCAACAATGTCCAATATATCACTTCAAGTGTCCATAAATGTATTAGGTAGGCTGTCCATTTCAGTTCAGTGCACTTCGTATTCAGCATTAGGTGTTCAAGTTATTTGAGTTATCTTTAGTCACAGTTTTGCTTTTAGATGCATCAGTTTTTGTGTTAAGGGGAATCAGATCTGACCCAAAAAGGAAAAGTTGCAACATAAAGTGTCCTGAGGTCTCAGTTAAAAACATTAATCCTTAAAAAAAGAATTGCAAATCGTTGTATCCTACCACCCTCCAAGGGAACAGGTGGCTTTCAGATTGAGAGCGTCCTTCCAAGGCACCTCCAGTGGCATCCGGTCCTTAGATGGCACCGCTCGGCCCTTGCAGCAGACTTCTACCACATTAAAAAAAAAAAAAAAACCAGCCAGGATATTCTTCAAAGAAAACATTATTTCCGTAGTTACACGTTACAGGACTGAATCTTCACACAGCTTTGCGCATCTAGCTCCGTGCAGGCAGATGCAGTGAAAGAAAGTCACCACGCACAGTGCTATGGTGCATTCATGGTACATGGGAAAACTCAACACTTAACAAAACAGTAACACTTAAAATGTGAATAAAAATAGAATACCATTTGTAATGAAATAACCATGGGCAAAGAGAAAAGGCACTTTTCAAGCAAAGAAGCATAAAATGAGTATCACATAGGACGCAGGGTTTGAGGATCTCATTTGCGGGACTTTGCATCTCTTGTTGCAGATGAACAAGGAGCCTTATCTGTCATGGTTGTTAAAGAGTGGACTCAGGCGCGGAGCTCAGAAATAATGACAGTGCATTTATTTACAGTGCAGCAAGGTGACAACAGTTCAAATGTGCAACAATGGTGATAGTGCGTCCCTCCTTCCGTGTAAGCCCGTGCGTGGTAGTGAGTGCCCGTCTCTCCTCCAAGTGCTTCCTTAGTGTCCGTAAATCCTCCGTCAATCCCTGGGTGAACACACACACATACACACACACGACAGCAGAATGAGTACAAAGATCAGACAGCACTTCAATAACGTTAGCGACTCGAAAACACTACCAGGCTTAGTGCAATACTCCAGCGCTGTCTGTCGCTCAGCCACACCATTAAGTAGCCCTGCTGAAGATGGTAGTTGATTGGCAGCAGCTGGTGGATTGACTGCAGGTGCGGCAGCTCCGGGTGACAGCACTTCCGGGTCGGAGGTAGCCTGTTGCTAGGTTACCTCCTAACACATCACAGCGGAGCCGGAGGGGAAGACAGGGCGATAGGAGAGACACACATACACACAGATATACACACACTGGCAGGTCAACCGGTCAGGGCGCCGTCAGATCCTGACATTATCTTTCATTTCTCCAGTGGCACTTATCAAAATCAATGCTACTACTGAGTGTCAGTAATGTTCCCTCTTTTGATTTCACTGTCCGGTCATCTAAGTGTGTATCAATGGAGGGAAAAAGCCATATCTTTAAGTTCTAGTGATGTGTCGGTCGCGAACGAAATGGCTCTTAGAGCCGGGTCTTTGACGTGAACGATGCGAGCCGTCTCCTTATCGCGAGCCGTGATTCTCTCTCTCTCTCTCTCTCTCGCCCTTTTTCCCGCTTCACTCGGCACGCGAGCCTTGTGCTTTGCTGGGCAGAGGGGGGAGGGGCGGTAGTTACACTCAGTAGCACAGGAACAGAGCGGGAGGGAGAGAGAGAGAAAGAGAGCCAGGGACAACAACGTCACATTAGAAAGGTATAGTAATCACCCACAACTATTTTCAGTTGCAGATTACACAGGTAGGATGCTCTGTTTCTTCACCTTCCAAAAACTGCTTCTTAAATAGTAAAACCATGCGACTGTTTTGGTGATCGGCCCGAGTTTCGCCTTCATCGTGTGTCGTGCATCGTGTAGAAGCGATAAGCACCTCACGACCAGCTCCCGATCATCGGTCGCTTGGTTGTAAGAAAATCAAACCCGTTTGAAATCCTGTCGGCCGTCGTGAGGGCGTCACCGCAGCCTCTCACACTGCGCACGCACAAACACAGAGATGGAAGTGAAAAGACGGAGCAGCGGTGCAGCGTGTGATCTGGACACAAGCGATGGAGGCACAACTTGTAGAACTTTGGAAAGCTCATCCGAGCCTTTTCGATGTGGCCTCACAAAATTATCACGACCACAACAACCGTGAAAATAGTTGGATCTATACTGCTGCTCAATCACAGCTGATCAATGCTTTTTATTAGCAATTTAGCAAAGTTGATGGTGGTGTGTCTGTGTGAGTGAAAGACAGAGAGCGAGAGATTTTCTGTTATAAGCTTCATGTTACGGACGCACAGTGTGAGCACTCAGGTCACATCAGAGCATCGGGGCGTATAGTGTGAGACCTGCATCGTGACCTACGAACTTCTAACCCTGCGAGTCAATCGTGCAGTTTGAGCAGGAGCTGAATAACGTGACTGAAAAAATCACACAGTGTCTGCCCAGCTTAATAAGGAATCTTCCAAACCATAAATGTATGTTACTTTTTATCTAGCCTCCAATACACTAATAAAAATACAGGCCAAGGTTAACGAACCCCTGCCTCCATTACATTGTGTGTGAGCTCCCACTCAGCTGCTTCGTGAGCAACCACATCCACTCTGGTATTCCCTATAAAAATTGGGTCAGGGTTGTTACTGTGAGCTTGACAATGAAATACGAAGAACCCCAAAGAGAAAAAGATCACGGTTACGCAAAGGTGTCTCAGAGTAACAGGGGTGAGGAGAATATGCTTCATTTAGCACAACAACACAATTATGCTCTACCCCTTCTCGAGCAATAGGCAACAGATCATTGTCCCCTCCATGACCCTGCAACAAAACAGAAGTTATGCACACATTTTTCTCATCCCTTTCTGTGAAAGGTCTGGTGGGCTCATGTAGACCTAAGGTGGGTACAGACTGGAAAGCGAGCAAAAAAAAGCATCTATCACATCTGTCACTTTAATGTTTTGATAGTGGCACGTGTTGGGAAGAGTGTAAAACATCAAATGTGCCACAGTGTGTACATCTTAACTCCACATTTTTTTTCAACTAGAGCAAGTATGTTTGGGTCAAAGGGCCTCATTTTTAAATTCATCCTTGAAACACTAAATCGCTATCCAAACCCACAGAGAAATGTCAGATGCTGTGTAGAGAGTGCATTTTCTTTTCTCCTCCAAAAGTAGGTCACTTATGCTACCAGCTGCCAGTCTCCACTGATAAGACTATAAGACTTGATCAGGTCCTAAAAGTGTCAGGTTCAAACCCTATTCACTTTTAGAAAGCAAGCAGTTTGTTTGCCACATACTACCAATTCATACTGAGGCATTTTACGAAATGTAGAGGGTCTAAATTTATTTTTCAGATTTGAAATATGAGGGTGTAAATTTATATTCAAAATAAAAAAATATCACAGGATATGTGTTGGGATCTGTGTGTGCTACAGGTGAGGTACCTTCAGCCTCAGTTGTCAGAGTGGCTACACATCTCTCTTACACCCCTTCCCAGCTTTGGTTCATCCATGCAATGTCACCACTACTGATGTCCTTACTGGGGCAATGTTTAGTCCAACAATGGCCCTGATTATACAGGAAACAGACATTTCCATCATATCATCCTGTTCTCAGCCACCTCTCCCCTTGCCCCTGTGATTGCATCCTCTGGTGCTTAGATGACCACTCCCTCCTGCGGGACCTTGATACATGGTTAGGCTTTCCATGTAGGGCTCATTTTCCATTTTCTCCTTTTTCTTTGTCTGCTCGGCTTTTAGGTCATTCCCAAAATGATCATCCAACTTTTCCTAGTCTGGGCCCAGGAAATATAGTTTCTCAATTTCTCATGGGGTGGCTGTGGCTCAGGTGGTAGAGCAGATCAGCTACTGACTGGAAAGTTGGTGGTTCGATCCTTGGCTTCCCCAGTCTGCATGCCAAGTATCCTTGGGCTCGATACTAACCCCAAGTTGCTCTCCGATGCATCCATCGAAGTGTGAATGTGTGTGAATGCTTAGATTGCACTTAAGTACAGAAGGAAGCGCTTGTATGAGTGGGTGTGAATGGGTGAATGAGGCATGTTGTATGCAGCGCTTTGAGTACTCTGGGGGAGTAGAAAAGCACTGTATAAGAATCAGTCCATTTACCATAACCCCTGCTGCTATCACCTCCTGGAGCCATAGATGAAGCTGCTTTTCAGATCATCTTCCCAGTGTTATATTCTTTCTGACACAAGAAGAAAGAAGCCTCCAGATGTTTCCTGTCGACTTATTCATGGCATGCTTATCTTTAACACCTTCTGCATCACTAGTTGCTATGCAAGCATACAGCAACATATGTTTCACCTTTACCCTAGGAATAAACCTATGTCATGTCTGTGTCTAAGCGTGCTATGCATTCATTCACTGCGCTCCAAGTCATTCCTACAATATATCAGTTCAGACGCTCACGCTGAACTTCTGATTTTCACAGCACTGAGTTCTTAACTCTTTCATGAGCACATATGCAATGTTTGTAATAACATTATTAAAACTATATGTTTAATACCAGGCAGTGATCTAATTAGCAATTCGGTAATGCTCAGCAGTGCATTTGAGAGTCAGCTGGAGGTTCTCCACGTGGCTGTCAGGTGTGATAGTCTATGGAAGAAAAGTTGACTCAGGAATCGGCTTTTTGCTGTGAAACCTCCAATGATTAATGAACGTTCTGTGGTTGTTACTGAGTCGCTAGAAGACTCTGCCCGTGCCACATGCTATCCGTCTCTTTTGTATGGTGACAATGAAGGTGGAAGCAGCCACTGGACGGGCGGCGTCGAGGTTGTGATCCACTCTGACACACTGAGGCTCTAAGGAAAGACACACAATAGAGTTTCTGTCCGAACATTTATCTGTTTCACACTTCTTTTTTTCTTGAGCATTTTCCTTAATGCTTTTCCTGTCCTTGTATTCTACCTTATACTTCCACACCTTGAATGCTTTCGTGTGATTTTCCATTTCAACAAAAATATTTATTTTTGGTCATGGCGTTTATCTCCCTGAAATCAATGAAAAAGACCAGAGACTCAATAGTAAATTGAAATCTGGAGTGAATAAAATTAAATAGACTGTAACTGTGTTGGTATAACAAGACATACTTTGTGATTCTGGTATTAATATTCTTCCTTCAGAACAGCAGTTTCCTTTGTTTTGAAAGGGTAGGCTAGGCTGTCCTTGAGGAGCATCAATTCTTTTTTGCTGATCAAATGTACTTTGGTAACTATTAAAATGAAGGAACTTAACACCATGGTGACTAAAACTACATGTGCTCCTCCATCTGCAGAACAAATTTGCCAACATTGTTGACTACAACTTTATTGAACATCTCAGCTAAGTTACTAAATTAGCCGAACAATGTAAAGGTAAAAGTCTGAAATGTCAGTGATTGTGTCTGCTTGTTTTTCTTCATTATCAGCAAATGCAGAATGATATTTTAGTGGAATCATGTCTTCAGAGCTGTTTGCTGATCCATCCTGAGATCCTGTCTCATGTTACTAAGCTACCAAACATGTTTTGATGAAAGTTGCTAAAAAAGTGCAGGAAAAATATTCTGTCATCATCTCCCAGTCCTCCCTGCGTTCCTACCAAAGTTGGTTTCTTTTCTCAATAAAATACAATTTTATTTATACAGCATGTTTAAACCCCGGGGGTACACCAAAGTGCTTCACAGTAAGGAATAAACAGTAAAATGATTACACTGAACAGTAAGTCATTAAACCAAGGTAAAATAGAGAAACAAACAAAGGCATTAGTAAGTAGGGATAGGGAGAAATCATGATAATCCAGAGACATGAGTAACAATACAGCAATTAATGAGCAGTGAGAATTAGCAAGTCGGAAAAGCAAGGTTGAATGGGTAAGTTTTCAAGCGTGCTTTAAAGGACTGAATGGAGTCAGAGGTACGAATGGTATCAGGAAGACTATTCCAGAGGTTTGGTGTGTTAACCCTGATTCTTTTGTCCCCGTGATAGAACAGAGAAAACCGACTCATAGTGTGTTAAAACATTTATATTTCTTTTTATTCAATCATCTCCCGGAAGAGAGAGACCCCTGCATAGCCCAAACACCAGTTGCAGGATCTCTAACATTAGAATCATAAACTGTGCCTCATATAGGTGTTATTTTGGTACTTTACACGTCACAGTTTCAATACAAACATTGCTTATATGGCAAAGTTCCTCTTTTCTGTCTTGCTTCCTGTATTTATTAATATACTGTTCAGCTCTACACTTCCTGTTTTCAGTCTAGCTGAGCGCTTAGTTTATGAGTCAAAAGTGGCCTTGCTCTACAAACCTTCATTATTAAAGTACATAAAACAATATAATAAGAAAATAAGGATACTAAGGATATTAATTACATGACAGGTGCTACGGAGGTTTAGAGATTGGCCTATAATTAAGGACTTAATGCTAATATTAAGCATATGGCCTTTTACATGGATCGGTGCACTTACCCATTGTGTAAGGTTAAAAGAGTCAGTTAACACAAGGAAATTCTTGGCTAAATTCGGATATAAAAGACTTATTGTATGTGGTTGGCCGATAAATCACAGCACAGAGAGTCATGGGGGGGCCAGTCAGTTTATTTTTAAAATGGCTATGCCTCCACCCTTCCTTGAAAGACTCTGTGAGCTGAAAAAAACACAGTCAGGGGGAGGAGTTCAGAGGAGAAAAGCTCACCGGGGCGAATCCAAGTTTCCGTTAGGAACAAAGCATCCAGGGGCAGGGTGAGAAAAAGATCATTTAGGATGAAGGCTTTATTCACCAGCGATCTTGTGTTTAACAATGCCATCCAGCTCTTAGTCACCTCGTTCCAGACAGAGGAGCGTCTCAGCTTGCTTAGGTGCCTGTGTTGAGCACGAGTCCCACAGGTCCCAGTCCAGGTCCGAAGCAGCGAGCATACCACTGGAAAGGTCAGATAAAAGCGATGGCTGAGCAGTTTGAAGGATGACCGGTGGTAGGAGGTGAATGGAAATTGCAGAAAGCCCGGGATGGGAGAGGAGTTAGCCGCAGCATGTACCTTAAGTAAGGCTTTAAGGCGAACCCGAAGTCCACTCCGCTTACCACATTTCCTGGAGCGCCTCTCAAACAGGGAAGGTGGAGGCAGGCAGAAAGAAAGATGGGCAGGTACGCAGCAGCATAGCGTCTCCTAAGTCCCAAGGTGGCCCTGGCTCATGGAAGAGAGGTGGCCGGACATTTAGCAGAGTTAGCCGATCATATGTGATTAAAGCAGTGTTCTCAACGAGGCACGAATCCAAGATATGAATAAAAAGCAAACAAAAGTCTAAATAAAAAGGACGAAAACAGATCTCTGACTGTAGCTCCTCTGTTTTGTTTGTGAGAATCTGGTGTTGGCGAGGAAGATAGATGGAAATGGATGTTTGTGCTGGATGCAATAGCTAGCTTTCCCTCCCTGCTTTTGTTTTCTCTCCCGTCGCTTGCTGTTCCCGACAATAACCCATGAAGCACCCAGTGGTCTTGCAGTCTTGGGTGGGATACTGTGGGTCCAATCAGAAGTAAAGTCTGGGTTCAGGCTGAGTCTATCAGTTTCTGACAACTGACGGCTTTTGTTCCCATATCAGACCAAGACTTTGATTGGTAGTGTGGAGATCAGGGAAATTATTTTGCTGCTATTGTCCAGATTAATAATATAATCTACAGTATTGATATTGCATTCAGATGTTTAAACAGTGTGTGTCTTTCAGAAAGACTAAGTTGCAGGCTGACAGGAAATTGCAGGTTTGCAGAGTGTGTCTTTTGCAGAAGTGAAATTGAAAACAGAGTCTAAGTGCAGGTTATTCTGAGGATTACATGTAAGGATGAGCCTCTGTTCTGGTGAAAGGTCAGAAGTGCAACGGGTGAGATGAGAGAGCATTTAAGGACGACACATCCACACACACACACACACTCAGTTAGAGAGAATCATTGATAGGTGAGAGGTTAATCATGTTTGCTTGTAACTGTGGGTTTGGAGAAGCGGCAGTCAAAAGCTTGACGGGAAACATCTGCCGTGAAGACGAAGACAATGTTCTTTTCAAACTGTGTTAAAAGTCATTGTGGTTTTGAATTGACGTATGCATATATTGTATCTGATGACGCATGAGGGGGCGTCATTAAATTCAAACCCTGATGGTATAAAATATCTGCTTATGCTTTGAGTAGTCGAAGATCAATTGCTGTCTGCGTACGGCTGGTCTTCCCACGCGTGTATTTCATTAAAATCTATTGTTTGACCAAGCTCTTCTGGACCATGGTTGTTTTTACTCTCCTTCCTCAATATTTGAACCTTAACAGTAGCTGTTGCGTCAGCTTCCAGATAGAGCTCTTTGAGCCGGTTTGCACAGTCATAAGGAGAAAATGCATCAAGAACTTCAGAGCTGTTCGATGCTACTTTGTGTAGAGAAAGGTTAGATGTGGTGAGCATTTACTGTGCTTGACTGGATGTGGGCCTTGATATGACCGCATCATCAACATAGAACTCCCTCTCAAAAGTGTCATGCTGTCATGGTCCTGCGGCCATGACTCAGTGACTTTGTGTTTGTGTTCCTTATTGTTATTATTCTCTTTATTATTCTTGGGCTGTTTTGGGATGGTTTGTGTTTTGGGATTTTAGATACTGGGTTTTGGGTTTGTGCTCCCTCTATTGGTCCCTGGTGTTAGTGTTCCCCTGTCTCGTCAGGTTAATCAGGTCCAGCTGTTTCCCCCACCTGTGTGTGATTTCCCAGTGTCTCTCTGTGTACTTATAGTGTGTGTTTGCCTCTGTTCCTCGTTGCGTCGTCTGTATTCATACCTTGTGAAATCCCCTGCGTGCTCTCCCTGCTCTTCTCCCTTCATGTTCAGGTTTGCCACTCCTTTGTGTAGTTTATCCCAGTTTAGTTCGTCCTTAGTTCTGTTTGCCATCTCCACTTTATGTCTGGTATTGTTAATAAATCACCCTTCCTGTTGCTGCGGAGTCGGGGCGGTCTGCCTCCCCCCACCGCAGGGAAAAGGGAAACACCACCTGGGTCTGGGTGCAGTTCCCCCCTCCAGGGGCGGGGGCACCTAGACCCGGTTTGTAGAGTACGCTTGGGGAGTGTGATCGTGTGTACAACGTCTCTTTATGTCTGTCTCCACGTTGGTTGAGTGTGGAGTAAGTGCATATGAGAGCATGAGGGTGGGAATGGATGTTTGTATCTGTGTGTGCCTGTATGTCTGTGTCTATATGTCAGGTTGGGTGTCAGGCGCCACCTCTCTGGGGACATCTCAGGCCCTCCAAGGTTTGGAGGCCTATCTCCCCCTACCACCACTTCCCCTGCCAGTGGCGGACCCCCTCAGACATCGGTGCGTTGGTGGTTCTTTGTGTCCGGGGATGGGCGTCCAGGTACACACCGGCTCACTCCTTGGCGGCCGCTTATCGGGGCCTGGAGCCTGGGGCTCGCTCGGGCCACTTCGGAGGTGGGGTGCCCCCGGCCTCTCGGCCTGGGGCTCGGTCACTCAGGCGCAGCTGGCTGCCGGCGGAGCTCACGGGCGCGTCACTGCAACTCCCCCTGGCTTCTGCTCCGCGGCTGCTGAGTGAGCCCTCATCTGGGACTCTCCTCAGCTCTTTCCGGGACAGTGGCGCAGCTGCCCCTCTGTTGGTCTTCCTTGGTCTCTTGTGTTCTGGGGGCCTCTGGATGTCTGGAGTTTTGATCTCCTCCACACCTGCTTCACGCCCTGGAGGACGGGGCTGTGGCCCCCCCACACCCTCTAGCAGATTATTACATGAAGGAACCTTTTAAAAAACAAAAAACAAGCGCGTCCATGCTCACAGGTGTACACACGGGTGATCACACCCACAAACTACACCCTTTTTGGCTCCTACCTCAAAGCACACTGTGTTCTGTTGATCTTATGTGCTGCACAATAATGTTTAACATTTAGTATTTACTGTCATATTCCCATATATCATTGTGATGTTGTTTATTCTATTACTCTTGTTCTCTTCTGCTTGCTTTCTTTTTTCTTTCTCAGCAGGCGATCCAGGTGATTGATATATGCATTTTTTTTTCTCTGCCCGTTCTGTTGGTTTTTGTCTTTTGCCCTTCTCCCCCGTCCCTCTTCTCAGCTGTTTCTCTTTCCCCCAGTCAAGTCTGTCCCGTATTCAGTAAGTGAAAATAAAATAAACAATAAAAGGTGAATCAAATGGACCATTACGGCAAGGCTGGGATGGTCAGTTTGGTAAAGTAAATCCGTTGGGCATCTTTCTTTGCCTTTAGACAACAATTCTGATGGCAAAAGAGCCAAACGGGACAGGCCAAAATAAATAAATAAATAAATAAATAAATAAATAAATAAATAAATCACCCTTCACGTCTGAATAAGTGCTGCATTTGAGTCCTCCTTCCACTCTTCACACGGCCGCTGCCCCGAACCGTGACAGTACGACGCGACCACAAGATGGACCCAGTAGCGCTTAATCCGTCCAGGGAGCTACGGGAGACGCTCATCGATGCCACACAGGAGCTGATCGACCTGTGGCTGGAAAGCCCGGGTGGCACGTCCCAGCGCGCTATAGAGAGGCGGCTACAGCGTCTGGTGACCGGTCTCCCATGGCTTCTGGACTCGCTCTGTTCGTGGGAGCGGGAGTTTCTCCTTTTGGACCTTGGACTTCACCCCCCGTCTGCATTTACTTTCGAGCAGCCCGAGGCGGTGAGTGAGCGGGATGCATTGGCTTCCCCAGATTCCGGGACTTTGTTTTCTGGGGCTATTCAGAGCGGGATGGGAGACTGTACGGGTCGCTTACCTACCTTCGTGGTAACGGATCCTTCCCAAGTGGGCGTGTACAAACCCTCTGTAAAACCGAGAGACTGTTTCTCTGCCGCCCCTTCTGAGCCAGGACTTTATCTCCATTCTCCGGCTCAGTTCTGTGTCCAGCCACAAGCTTCCAGGTCTTTAGCTCAACCGTTAGCCTCCCTACGGACACAATTACCTGTTCCGCCGCCGCTCCAGTTAGCCACTCAGCCACCACCACCGCTAGCATCGCTTCAACCCATAGTTCAGTTAATGGCTGAGTCACAATATACACACTGTTTTTCCACCGCTGTTTCTAAGCAGGGAGATGAACTGTTTTACAACGGACCTGTTCCTCAAAAGCTGGCAACATTAGAGACTGTTGCTCACTCCGGGGCTTCCCCAGAGGCTGGGTTACTGCCCTCAGCTGTGAACTGCACCGGGCTGTCACTGCCTGAGCAGGGTCAGTGCTCTGCGCAGCTGCAGCCCTCCGTACGTGCGCCAGAGGCCCACGTGCCTCCTAGTTTTGTTTCATGTGTGCCAGAGGCCCACGTGCCTCCTGGTTTTGTTTCGTGTGTGCCGGAGGCCCACGTGCCCGCTGGTTCTGCGGCTGTTTTCGCTGGGGGGCCCAAGGAGCCCGTCCAGCCTCCTGCTTCGCCTGCTGGGGGGCCCGAGGAGCCCGTCCGGCCTCCTGTTTCGCCTGCTGGGGGGCCCGAGGAGCCCGTCCGGCCTCCTGTTTCGCCTGCTGGGGGGCCCGAGGAGCCCGTCCGGCCTCCTGCTTCGCCTGCTGGGGGGCCCGAGGAGCCCGTCAAGCCTCATGCCACACCGGCTGCCACGTCGGCTGGGGGGCCCGAGGAGCCCGTCCTGCCTCCTGCTTTGCCTGCTGGGGGGCCCGAGGAGCCCGTCCAGCCTCATGCCATACCGGCTGCCACGTCGGCTGGGGGGCCCGAGGAGCCCGTCCGGCCTCCTGTGGCTGCTTCTCCTCCTGTGGCTGCTTCTCCACCTGTGGCTGCTTCTCCACCTGTGGCTGCAGCGCCGCCTCCTGCAGTACCACCACCGGCAGTGCTACCGCCTGCTACGGCCACACCTCAGCCTGAGGACGCATCCTCACCTGGCCCGGCTTTATCCACGCCTGGCCCGGCTTCATCCTCGCCTGGCCCGGCTTCATCCTCGCCTGGCCCGGCTTCATCCACGCCTGGCCCGGTTTCATCCACGCCTGGTCCAGCTTCAGCCTCGCCTGGCCCGGCTTCATCCACGCCTGGCCCAGCTTCAGCCTCGCCTGGTCCAACTTCATCCTCGCCTGGTCCAGCTTCAGCTTCATCCTCGCCTGGTCCAGCTTCAGCTTCATCCTCGCCTGGCCCAGCTTCAGCTTCAGCTTCTGCTTCAGCCTCACCCGGCCCGGCTTCGGCTACAGCTTCGTCCTCGCCCGGCCCAGCTTCACCCTCGTCTGGTCCAGCCTTCGTGTCTACATCCTCGTCTGGTCCAGCCTTCGTGTCTGCATCCTCGTCTGGTCCAGCCTTCGTGTCTGCATCTTCGTCTGGTCCAGCCTTCGTGTCTGCATCTTCGTCTGCAGCAGCGTCTTCAGCATCCGCACCATCGCCTGCAGCAGCGTCTTCAGCATCCGCACCATCGCCTGCAGCAGCGTCTTCAGCATCCGCATCATCGCCTGCAGCAGCGTCTTCAGCATCTTCGCCCGCTGCGGCCCCGGCTTCCGTGCCTTCAGCCTCGCCTGGCCCAGCCTCGTTTGGGTCTGGAGCTAGACGGCCGTTTTCTAGACCGCTGGCTAGGCTACTGGCCGGGCGCCGTCGCCTGACTGGCCGCCGTTGCCTTCCGCACGGCCGGACCCCGGACCGCCATCGCCTGACTGGCCGCCGTTGCCTTCCGCACGGCCGGCCCCCGAACCGCCATCGCCTGAGCGGCCACAGTTGCCTTCCGCACGGCTGGCCCCCTGAACTTTTTGCGCGCCGTCACGGCCTTCTTCATGGACGGCCTCCCGAACTCTTTACGCGCCGCCACGGCCTTCTTCGTGGCCGGCCGCCTGAACTGTGCTTCGGACTCGGCTCCCCTGTGAGTTTTGTGAACGTTTGTTTGGGACTCTGGGGCCTTCATTTTGGTCATGGCCCGGTCCCTCCGTCCTGGGCCCCCTGCCTCCCGCCCGGGTCTGGTGGTGTGTTTCTGTGGCTGTCAGGGGCCAGCCCTTGAGGTGACACATGCATCTGATTCAAATTCCTTTTCATCGTGATCTGCTGCATGTCGAAGGCCATATATAGCTACAGATAGGGAGGAACTATTGCCAAACACATGAACCGTCAAGCGATACTCACAGATGTCATGGTCCTCTCTTACAATGAAATTATGGAGCATCTGTTCTATGTCCGCAGTTAACTGCAACAATTTCATGTCAAAATCTCAACAAGACTCCCAACAAGTTGTTATTGAGGTCAGTTCCAGAGAGGAGGACACCACTGAAAGACATGTGGTGACACTGTGCCCTTGAGTCAAAAACAACTCTGATCTGTCCTGGCTTCTGTGGATGGTACACCCCAAAGGTCAAATCAAATCAAATCAAATCAAATCACTTTTATTGTCACATCACATGTGCAGGCACACTGGCACAGCACATGCGAGTGAAATTCTTGTGTGCGAGCCCCACAAGCAACAGAGATGTGCAAACACAACAACACAAACGAGCAAAATACAAGAATGGCCAACCTGAAACTAATAAATATATGTACAATATATAATAGTGTATGCATTTCTGGATGTGTATACTAAATATTTTCCTACGTGTGTGTGTGTGTGTGTGTGTGTGTGTGTGTGTGTGTGTGTGTGTGTATACACATTTTTACAAATTAAATAGTAAAATAATAATAATAATAATAATAATAATAATAATAATAATAATAATAATAATAATAATAAAATATATAAAATATACAGAGTTGAATATGTGCAAAACAAGTGGCATTTATATACAGTGTGGAGTGCATAATGTTGAAGTTCCAGTAGTGAAGCTGAGGTGTCTATGACGTGTTCAGCAGTCTGATGGCCTGATGGAAAAAGCTGTCTCTCAGTCTGCTGGTACGGGACCGGATGCTGCAGAACCTCCTTCCTGATGGAAGCAGTCTGAACAGTTTATGGCTGGGGTGACTGGAGTCCTTGATGATCCTCCCCGCTTTCCTCAGGCAGCGCTTCCTGTAGATGTCTTGGAGGGAGGGAAGCTCACCTCCAATTATCCGTTCAGAGCACCGCACTACTCGCTGGAGAGCTTTGCAGTTGTAGGCGGTGCTGTTGCCATACCAGGTGGTGATGCATCCAGTGAGGATGCTCTCAATGGCACAGTGATAGAAGGTCCTGAGGATGCGGGGGCTCATGCCGAATCTTTTCAGTCTCCTGAGAAAGAAGAGGCGCTGCTGCGCCTTCTTCACTGTTTTGTTTGTGTGTACTGACCACGTAAGATCCTCAGCCAGATGTACACCAAGGAACCGGAAGCTGCTCACTCTCTCCACAGCAGCGCCATTGATGGTGATGGGGGTGTGTACTTCTCTGCACCTCCGGAAGTCCACTATCAACTCCTTTGTCTTTGCGACGTTGAGGGTGAGATGGTTGTCTTGACACCAGTGGGTCAGGGCGCTGACCTCCTCCCTGTAAGCCGTCTCATCACCGTTGGTGATAAGACCCACCACTGTAGTGTCGTCCGCAAACTTCACAATGATGTTGGAGCTGTTAGTGGCTGTGCAGTCGTAGGTGTAGAGTGAGTACAGGAGAGGGCTCAGTACACACCCCTGTGGAGCACCAGTGTTCAGTGTGATGGGGGATGAGGTGATGCTGTGATGGTAGATAAATACCTCCGCTCCTTATCTACTTTAAGCGGAAGGGCCAGTTCAGCATGGTCACTATCAAATATATTCTGCATGAAGGTAAAGAAATGGTTCCTCATTTCAGGCCTTTTTTCAAGGGAGTGAAAAAGAAAGGATTTTTTAATTCAAGTTTATAAATAAAACCGAATTGAAATCACAACAACAGTCACCTCAACTCACTTTCACTCATCTCCCTCCTGCTTTAATGACTACCGTCCGGTTGCACTCACCTTCATCATTTTGAAGTGCTCAAGTCATCTCTTCCCCCCAGCCTGGATCCATTTCAGTTCGCATTCCAGTCAAACCACTCAACCGATGATGCAATTTCAACTGCTCTTCACTCAGCCCTCACACATCTGGACACCAGAGACTCATATGTTGGGATGTGAAGTTAACTATCTGTCTGAGTGGTGCATTGACAACAACCTGTCCCTGAATGTGGAGAAGACCAAGGAGATCATCACAGACTTCAGGAGAACTCACACGTGCACACCCGACTAACCATTGACGGTGGTGCTGTGGAGACAGTAAGCAGCACCAAGTTCGTGGGTGTGCACATCTCAGAAGATCTCTCCTGGTCAAAAACACAGCACCACTGATCAGTAAAGCCCAACAGCGACTCTACCTCCTCCGCAAACTGAGGAGAGCAAGAGCATCAACCCCCATTATGAGCACCTTCTTCAGAGGCATTGTGGAGAGCATCCTCAGCAGCTGCATCACTGTGTGGTATGGCTCCTGCACTGGGTCCTGCTGAAAAAAGTTACAACGGGTAGTGAGAGCAGTGGAGAGGATTGTGGGTACTTCCCTCCCTCCAGGACATCTACTGCACCCGCCTCTGCATTACAGGTGACTCCACTCATCCATCCAACAGCTTCTTCAGTTTGCTGCCAACAAGAAGGAGACTGAAGAGCCTCCGGGCCAGAACCGGCAGACTGAGAGACAGCTTCATCCATCAGGCTGTCAGGATGCTGAATTCACTCCCTGCGCTCACACACACCTACTCCAGACCTGCATCCCCTCTTCCCTCTGAACCCCCCCAAACATACAAACTCTAAACCGCTGCCTTTTCACTGACTGCTCCACTCCCACTTGCATATGAACTTTCCCACAGTCACTATGATTGTATTGGACACTGCTGTTTAAATAATTGTATAGTATTGTGTTGTGTTGTACATACGACTTTTATTTTTCATTTTTTATCTTTATATTTTTAGTGTATACTGGGGGCCATGGGAGCATTGCAATTTCAAATTCCTGTGTATGACTGTACATATGGTCTTTGACAATAAAGCCGACTTTGACTTTATATTATAAGGGAGACCCTACAAAGACACATACAGAGAAAATCCAACAATCATATGACCCCCTGTGAGCAAGCACTTTGGCAACAGCAGGAAGGAAAAACTCCCTTTTAACAGGAAGAAACCACCAGGTTGTGATTGCTGCAGAAACGGCAGGTCTTGGTGAGGTATCCTAAATGGAATTGGTGCCACCCAGCTGTTGGCCATGAACATCACCCTTTTCATGACCTCTAGGAAAACTGTCTTCAACAGAAAGCCCCATTTTGTTATCAAATTCCAAGAGTGTATGCATTAACTGTAAGCGTTTAAGTGATAGGGAAAGCTTCCCACTCAGACTTGAACCCACAATTTTCCTTTTAAACAAAGAGTACGTGGACATGGACTGAAATAGGATGGGAGGTTGTTTTCAAGCACATTAGTGCGATAACCTTCCACAGTTCCAGGATTGTGAACATCACCTAAACCTCACCGATGATGGCCCATCCCAAGTCCAGTTTCTGTGCACATGGGCACCGTGGAGACCATTTCTCTGCTGCCGCACCTTATGGACTCTGAGTAGGTCCATAAGGATAGCTTAGGAGGATAGTCTAATGACTTGGCTGCTTCCACCTCTTGCAGTTTCACAGGATCCTTGCTACTGACCTACTGACTGAGATGGCACTGACCTTGGAATGGCTTTGCTTCTCATTATGAACAAGCAGGTTTCAACATATACTGTACTAAAGCTTTGTCTGGGAGGAGCTGCAGGCTTTAGTTTGTGAACAGTTCACACTCTAGGCTCTCTATCTGGTTTAACACTCTTTGAAGCTGAAGCAGACGGCGTGGAATGGAGAGAGTGTAGACCCAAATGCAGACGATGGAGACATAGTGAGGATATTAACAAAAAGCTAGCCTTTATTCAGTACTGCACAAAACATTACAAACAAAAGGCATGAAGGGAACTAACAAAACCTAAACTGGGAAAGCTGAACACAAAACACTACAAAAAAGAAGAAATCTGAAACATGGCACTTGAAACCTGGAAACCTGGAAACACGGGGCAAGAGCAGCAGACGAACTGACAGCTGGGGTGGCTGTAGCTCAGGCGGTAGAGCAGGTCATCTACTGATTGGAAGGCTGGTGGCTCGATTCCTGGCTTCCTCTAATCTGCATGCCAAATATGCTTGGGCAAGGTGCTAACCCCAAATTGTTCTCCGATGCATCCGTCGGAGTGTGAGTGTGTGTGTGAATGTTAGTTAGAAAGCACTAAGAAAATGTGCTTGTGTGAATGGGTGAATGCACAAGTTGTGTAAAGCGCTTTGAGTGCTCAGAAGAGTATAAGAAATACAAGTGACAATACCAGGAATAATGCTAAATCAAAGAAAATACAAAACCGAGAAACGCACAAACACTGATTTATATGCAGTTTTACTGCAGTTTTACACAGCTGCACAAACACAAGCGTGGCTTTACCAAGGGTTAATGTTACTCAGTTGCTCAATACTGGCATGTTGAATATAAATAAAATAAATAAAAATAAATGAATCCGACAGTGATTCAATGAGAGCCTGTACAGAGTGTGACCTTGGTGTGGGACGGGGGTGAAATCGATATACTGGAACCACTAATCTCAAAGAATGTCTGACTGAAAATGTATGATTTAATGAAAATAAGCTGCATAAAATGAATAAAATAAATAATTGACAAACACAGAGTTTTAAAAGATGAACAAAAGTATTCCTCTGTATTTGAATTAAGGGATTATTTTACAATAAATGCTCAAATGAAAATGTGCTAAAGACAAATAGAGTTTAAGTAGAATGACATAAACTCAATTTGTCTTCAGGACAATACGTGACTGAATGTTTACATGTGATGTGAATGTGAACTCTTTATGTTGAGAATAAAAAAATGAAATGATTTTAAAGTTTAAAAGTTGAAACTTTTTGTTAAATCTTGTAAGTCAGATAGAGAGAGAGAGAGATAAGCGTGTTTAGACATCAGATTAAAATGAAGTTTGAGTATTATTCTTTATTGGTACAATAACTGTCACGGGTAACACAGTGCGTTTATTTACAGTGCCCAAAAACAGTCTCAAAACACAAAGTGAAGTGCAAAGTCCAACAGTGATCTTCTCCAAACTCCCAGTGGTGCGCAGGTGAGTTTCCAAAGTGATTATCCGAGTGCGTGTTCTCCTCCGAGAGCTTAATCCCGCGGGCTCCTTCTCTCCAACCTCCTGCTCCGTGTCTCTTCCTCCTATAAGCGAGCGACACCAACAGGTGAGAAGGCTAGCCGGCTAAAGCTAAGTTGGAAGTAATAAACACTCTTAACCACCGAGCTTCAAGTACAATCCAGCGTCGACTGCCGTCTGGACACGCAGTTAAATGCCTCAGCCCACGACGAAGGATGATTAGTGACAGCTGGGCGGCAAATTAGGTGCAGGTGTGTCAGCCGCTGGGTGGAGACAACAAGGGTGAGGCAGGTCGCCCGGGAAGGACCGTCCGACCATGACAATGACGGTGTGATTGAGACACTGCTCCACCACACTGGTCCACAAGATCGGTCCATGACACAGAGGCAAAGGCAAGTAGGAGTACCAAAACATCAAGCAAATGAGTGGAGAATCAACGTGATGTCATGTAATTAATATATTCTTAGTGCTTATTTTCTTATTATATTGTTTTATGTATGTTAGTGATAAAAGGCCACTTTTGACTCACAAACTAAGGGCTCAGCCAGGCTGAAAACAGGAAGTTAGTGTAGAGCTGTACAAGCAATAAAAACAGGAAGCCAGACAAAAAGATGAACTAGTAACATGAAACCATGTGTGACGTGTAAAGGACCAAAGTCACACCTATGTGAGACACATTTTTAAATTCTAATGTCAGAGTTTCTGCAGCTGGCTTTGGGCTGTGCAGGGCTCTCTCTTCCGGAAGAAATGTTTCGACCACTCTGAGTCGGGTTTTCTCTGTTCTGTCACAGACATCAAAGACTCGGGATCTAATAGTGACCACCTTCCTCACTCACACAGCATGAGACCACGCTGTCACACAGTTTTGGTACTCAGTCTGGAGCTGAACCTCATATCAAAGCAGCGTCACCAGTACAGAAAACCATTAAGAACAGATCATTCAAGTCAAACAAAGTTTGGACTTCCATGCTGTTGATATCTGCAAGTGTTTTTTATCCTTTTTCTTTCATGTGTCACCGTGTGCCACATGATCACAGATTTTGCTGCGAGACACTGTGTGGCATTAAGCCACTGAAAGAGAGAGTCGGGGAAATGAGAGACACATCTGGTCAACTGCAGTCACGCGTCCCTCGGGACCTCCTACGACCATTTCCATCACCTCACACTATTCATGTTTGCTGTTCATTAGGCAGGTAGCTGGGGAGCCTCATTTGCAGGCCAGAGTTTCCACAAATTGTTTCATCCTCAGAGGCCCACAGTGTCAACCTGATCACCATAGCAATGCCATGCAAAACAGGTAGAAATGGTTATGTTGCCTGTTAATTTTGACTTGCTGAGGCATTTGCTGTCTCCGAAGGGATTGTTAAGATTTTCTCTGAGTAAAAACAGGCTGACTCCAAAGTGTCAATGATGATCTCGAAACCAAATGATCTCGTTCTACAGATGTCTGTTCATATCAGACAAAGCAAAAAAACACATCACGGTGTCCTGTCTGTGTTAATTAGTATGTAAACAGAAAGCCAAAGTCAGATGGGATAATAATCACACAAACACCCACACACCCACAAACTACACCCTTTTTGGCTCCTACCTCAAAGCACACTGTGTTCTGTTGATCTTATGTGCTGCACAATAATGTTTAATATTTAGTATTTACTGTCATATTCCCATATATCATTGTGATGTTGTTTATTCTGTTACTCTTGTTCTCTTCTGCTTGTTTTCTTTTTTCTTTCTCAGCAGGTGATCCAGGTGATCGATAGATGCATTTTTTTTTCTGCCCATTCTGTTGGTTTTTGTTTTTTGCCCTTCTCCCCCGTCCCTCTTCTCAGCTGTTTCTCTTTCCCCCAGTCAAGTCTGTCCCGTATTCAGCAAGTGAAAATAAAATAAACAATAAAAGGTGAATCAAATGGACCATTGAGGTTAGGCTGGGATGGTCCATTTGGTAAAGTAAATCCGTTGGGCATCTTTCTTTGCCTTTAGACAATAATTCTGATGCAAAAGAGCCAAACGGGACAGGCAAAAAAAAAAAAATCTCACAAACATTCATGTTTCATTGGCTCATCACACAGACGTGCAGTCACAGTACATCTCATCAATAAGTGTAGCATGGTGTCGGGTGGAGAGCAAGATGAAGTCCATCCATCCATTTTTCTTTCATCCATTTTTCCACTTATCCAGTTCAGGGATGCAGGTGGAGCCTATCCCTGTGCTAACACAGAGACAGCTGACTATTCGCACCAATGTCAATTTAGAATCACCAACTAACCTAGCCGCACTGACTGCATGTCTTTGGACTGTGGGAGGAAGTCGGAGTACTCCAGAGAGAACCCACGCAGACACAGGTAGAACTTCCAAAATCACCCTGAACCCGGGACAGCTTTGAGAAAATGCACAACATTCATCACTGCTGTCGTGCATTTTTAACAAACCCCTCCAGGTGAATACTAGATGTCTAGTTTTAACATGTTTTATCTAATGATATGTACATGGCAGACTTCCATACTACTTTCTGAATTATATTTTACTATTTTGTGCCATTCATTCTGGTAAGTATTAAATGTATTATAAAACGAGAAAGCTGCATGTGCATAAGAACAGGGCAATGGTGTCAGAGCTGGTCGATGTGCTTATATGTGCTTGTTCAGTTAGGCACAGACTGTGGTGTGTCTGATTTAACTTCCAGTTCATATAGACCAGTAATTCATTCAGTAAGTCCAGTCAGACAGTTCACTGAGGACAGGGATAGCTTTTCATTTTGACCAGTACACCATCAGCCCTACTGAGTGAATGAGCTACATACAATACTAGGTCCAAGGTGTAGTGGAAATTAGGTTTACATAGAAAACTGTATTTACTGTAAAGGTTAATGGTTAGCATTAATAAATAACTTCAAAATGGGTCGTAATAAGCTGTTACACCCATGATCTGTGTGATCTTTATTTTTTTTCATCGGTGGACAATCTGAAGTCATTAGAAACAAACAATAAAGGTAAAAGGAGGGTGGTGTAATTGGAAAAAAGCAGGTTAAAATTAGTACAATCTTTCAACCAGGTCATTTCTCATAGATCCCGATCTGCAGTTATTTTATTATTATCACTTAATTATTGAGCCTGCACCTGTTCAGTTTGCCTGTTTTAATAAATCAGATGTGGTAGAAGCTGACATCCTATTTTGATCATCAAGGCTTTCCTTTAACAAGAAGCTATTACAAGCTTCTTCACACTGCACTCCACTCCACTGGTACAACATTACCTATGTTGGAGAAAGTGATTAGAAAGAGACACCTTATCTGTTAAGATGACATATCACTGAGTCCTCATTTGCTTCCTAAGGCTCTGTTATGTGCAGATTGTAACTGATCTATAGCAAGTATAGTCAGTGGCATCTTTTCTGGCTTGTCTGTTACTCCCACTTCAAAGACTACAGGTTTTTCCACAATAGACAAACAACCAAAAAACAAGTTGTTTGCTGACAAACTCCATCCTTTATTCAGGACACAGACACAACCATGAAAACAACAGACAGCCAAAGTCAAATGCCCACCTGAAATAAGGCCAACGTGTTTGTAATAAGCAACTTTTAAAACTCTATCATGCAACCTGACCCTAAATGCAAGACAACACTGATCAAAAACAGGGATTCCATCAGTTTCCACAGTTCGACACAGTCTCATAGTCAGTGTGCATTAGGACTTTCACACACACAGCTTTGCCTTTGCAGTGAAGTACTTTTGTCCAGTACAGGCTTGCCATAGACATCTGTGTTTGTCGACCACTGCTGGAGTCGATGTGTGTACAAAATAGCATTCTTCTTTTTTTTTAAATGAGAGGAGCTGCCATTTGTTATCGGTTACGTGTGTTGTTACACTGAGGTAAATGTGGTTACTTACTTGTGTCTAATGCTCTACAGTAAATGCAATAATAGTATCTCCTCTCACCTGCTGCATTTTTTCATGTATTCTTATAACAGTAGTTCTTTTTGAAGCTAGTTTGAGCTTTGATTTGTGTCGATTACAATCGGTCTACAATCTTCTCTTCTGCAGCGTCTGCAGCTGGTCCAGAATGCCGCAGCACGTCTCTTGACCGGCACTAGAAAGTTTGACTCTATCACCCCTGTTCTGAAAAATTTACACTGGCTTCCTATCAAATATCGAATTGATTTTAAAATTCTATTGTTTACTTATAAAATTTTAAACAATATGGCACCTGACTACTTAGCTGATCTCCTCTGTCTGTACAGCCCTCAGAGAGCACTAAAATCATCGGGCCAACTGCTCTTGGTGCAACCTAGGTCTCGGCTGAAGACCAGAGGAGACCGTGCCTTTGCCGTTGCTGCACCCAGGCTATGGAATACTCTCCCTCTTCATATTCGCGCGTCAGATTCCATTCAGTCTTTTAAATCACGTTTAAAAACGTATTTGTTTGATCTGGCATTTAAGGCGAATTAGGGTAATTTACATCTGGCTCTGTATTTAGATTATGTAATTATCTTATATTTTATATATTTGTAATTTATATTTTAGTGTGATTTTATTTATACTGCGATTTTACTGGAAAGCACTTTGGTGTACTTCGGTCTTAAAAATGTGCTATATAAATAAATTTTGATTGATTGATTGATTATAATGATGTCTTTGAAGTACCCGGTGCTCAGTGGTGTTGATTGTTCTTCTTTCCTTGATATCAATTTTGTGATGCATTGGAGAGCTTTGCTGTTTTCATTTTGTTGAAAAACCTTAGTGCTGCTCCACTCTGTCAGAGTCATGTGATCAGCATGGCTTGTTGATGCTGTCTCAATGCTAGCATCTCTGGAAATATCAGCAAAAAGGTTCTTCACCTGCAGATGTTACTGGTTTGAGGGACCAAACAAATACAGCAACTCTTGTTTTATGCAAAGTCGTGTCCAACATGTCGTATAAAACCAACTAGTGGCTTTTTAGAGTGAAATTTGCCATTCAGCGTACCGAGTGATGTCCTTAGTCATGTTTCCTGTATTTGACATATCCCACACACACACACACACACACACACACACACACACACACACACACACACACACACACACACACACACACACACACACACAGGTAATCATCCAGCCAACTGTGATTACAGCCAGGAGTCAAGGTCAGACCTTTCAGATAATTTGCATTGAAACATAGTAACACATTTGTGGAATATACTTGGCACAGGTACACGCACACACAGGTCTTTATCGCCAAGTTCCACATTTATTTACACTTTCACACACTGATACTATCGCACAGAATGACAGCTGTCCATCCCAGCTTATGTGTGTCTCTTTCTTCCTCTCCCGCTCCTCTCCGTCTCACTATAACACAGGGGAGGGAAACCATCATCAGTCCATAAACAACATCAGCTGTTCTTACCGGCCTCGCAGCGCCGCCCTGATGAGCCTTCCGCTCCACTCCTCCCCTGCAGCTGCGCCCGGGGCCACGCCTCCGCCACACACCCCCACCGCCCGTTCGAGGCCGGGGAGCCGTCCGGCCGAGCCAACTCCCCCCCCCGCGAGCGAGAGAGGAAATCGGCCACTGCCATCTGCGCCCCCGGCCTATGGATCACCTTGAACTTAAAGGGCTGCAACGCCAGATACCACCGGGTGATCCGGGCGTTGGCATCCTTCATGCGGTGGAGCCACTGCAGCGGGGCGTGGTCCGAACAGAGGGTGAATGAGCGTCCCAGGAGGTAATAGCGCAGGGAGCCGACCGCCCACCGGATGGCCAGGCACTCCTTCTCCACGGTGCTGTACCGGCGCTCGCGCTCTGCTAGCTTCCGGCTGATGTATAGGACAGGGCGGTCGGCCCCCCTTACCTGCTGGGACAAAACGGCTCCCAGCCCTCTGTCCGAGGCGTCAGTCTGCAGAATAAAAGGGAGGGAAAAGTTAGGAGTGTGAAGCAGCGGCTCCCCACAGAGAGCCTTTTTCACCTGCACAAACGCCGCCTGGCACGGCCCCGTCCACTGGACCAGATCCGGGGCACCCTTTCGAGTGAGATCGGTCAGGGGGCTGGTTAGCTGCGCAAACCCCGGCACAAAGCGACGATAGTAACCCGCCAACCCCAAGAACCGTCTCACCTCCTTTTTCGTCCTGGGGCGCGGGCAGGATGCGATAGCCGCCGTCTTCTCCACCTGTGGACGCACCTGCCCGCCCCCCAGGTGGTACCCCAGATACTGCACCTCCCTCCGTCCAACCGCGCACTTCTTCGGATTGGCCGTGAGCCCCGCCCCCCTCAGGGACTCCAGGACCGCGGCCACCCGCAGCACATGCTCCGCCCAGGTGTCGCTGTGGATGATCACGTCATCCAGGTAGGCGGCAGCATACGCTGCGTGCGGACGCAGTACCCGGTCCATGAGACGCTGGAAAGTGGCCGGGGCCCCGAACAGGCCAAACGGAAGTGTCACGAACTGGTACAAACCGTACGGAGTGGAGAAGGCCGTTTTCTCCCTGGCCTCGGCAGACAAGGGAATCTGCCAATAGCCCTTGGTTAAGTCCAGTGTCGTGAAAAAGCGGGCCGTGCCTAACCGGTCCAGGAGCTCGTCGACCCGAGGCATGGGGTAGGCATCAAAGCGTGACACTTCGTTCACCCTGCGATAGTCGACACAGAACCGTATAGACCCATCCTTCTTCGCCACCAGAACGATGGGGCTACACCAGGCGCTGTGCGACTCTTCTATTACTCCCATCCTCAGCATTTCCGCCAATTCCCTCTGCACGATTTTTCGCTTGTGCTCCGGGAGCCTGTAGGGCCGTGAACGCACCGTCACGCCAGGCTGCGTCACGAAATGGTGCTCGATGAGGGACGTCCGGCCGGGCAGGGGGGAGAACACGTCCGCAAAACGCTGTTGCAACGCGACAACATCCGCTCTCTGGGCCTGTGTGAGATGGTCATCACAAGGGAGGGAGGCGGGAATGATAGAATTTGGCACCTCAGGCCCCAACTCATCTCTCTCCTTCACCAAGCTCACCAGAGAAGCGGTTTCAACCTCTCGCCACAGTTTGAGGAGATTGAGGTGATAAATCTGCGTGGCTCCTCCCCTGTCCGACCGAGCGACCTCATAGTCCACGTCCCCGACTCGCCGTGTGACCACAAAGGGTCCTTGCCACTTGGCGAGCAACTTCGAGCTGGAAGTAGGGAGTAACACAAGCACTTTATCTCCCGGTGAAAATTGCCTGAGCCTAGCCCCTCTGTCATACAGGCGTTGCTGACGCTGCTGAGCCTGGAGCAAATTCTCCCGTGACAACCTCCCCAAAGTGTGGAGTTTTGCTCTCAGGTCCAACACGTACTGAATCTCATTTTTGGCGGGGCTCGGACCGTCCTCCCAGCTTTCTTTAATCAGGTCGAGCACCCCACGTGGCCTCCTGCCGAACAGCAGTTCAAAGGGAGAAAATCCCGTGGAGGCCTGGGGCACCTCCCGCACTGCGAATAACAGAGGGTCTAGCCAGTGATCCCAATTGCGTTCATCCTCGTTAATGAACTTCCGAATCATGGACTTTAAAGTCTTATTCAGCCGCTCCACCAGCCCGTCAGTCTGAGGGTGGTAGACGCTGGTCCGAATAGATTTAATGCCCAGTAATTCGTACAGTTCCCGCAGTGTACGAGACATAAACGACGTGCCCTGGTCAGTCAGTATCTCTTTCGGGATTCCGACTCGGGAGATGACCTGAAACAGTGCCTGCGCCACACTCTTTGCAGAGATGGTGCGCAGCGGAACTGCTTCCGGGTACCGCGTTGCGTAATCCACCAAGACTAACACAAAGCGGTAGCCGCGTGCACTCCGGTGAAACGGCCCGATGAGGTCCATGCCGATGCGCTCAAACGGGACCTCAATGAGGGGGAGAGGGCGCAGCGGCGCCTTCGGTATGGCCGGCTGGTTAACAAGTTGGCAGTCCGGGCAGGACGCGCACCAGCGGCGCACATCCGCTCGGATGCCCGGCCAATAAAATCGGGCCGTTATTCGCTCCAGAGTTTTCTCATAGCCCATATGCCCTGCCATGGGGTTATAGTGGGCCGCCTGGAAAAGCGTTTCCCGGCGGCCCTGCGGCACCAACAACTGGGTGTGTGTTTCCTCTGTCTGAGTGTCACGACTCACTCGATATAATCGGTCGTTTAATAAGACGAAACGTGGGTAGGTCTGCGCGGCCTCAGGGCGCACCACGTGACCATCAATAGCCATCACTTGGTCAAAGGCTGAGCGTAGGGTGCCGTCACGAGACTGCTCCAGTGGGAAATCACCCATGGGGGACACTTCCGGGGCCGGCGGGACGTCCCGTGAGGGACCCGCCGGCTCCTCCCCCCCGGAGTCAGAGTCGGACGACCCCGCGTCACCGCTGAACGCCGCGCACACGCTACACCCCGCTTCCGGTCGTGATCGCACCCCCGCGTACTGTCCCAGTAGCTGACGAAACCCCGGCCAATTGGTACCCAGAATCAGGGGATGCGACAGGCGCGGGCTAACCGCCGCCGTTACTCTATGCGTTTTGCCCTTATACTTTAATAACAGCGGCACTATGGGATACCTGTGAACGTCACCATGCACACACCTCACCTCCACCCATTCTGCCTCCAGCAATGCCCCGGGGCGAACCAAGCTTTGGTGTACGAGGGTCTGCGTGCAGCCCGTGTCCACCAACGCCTGGCGTATACCCCCTCGAGTCCTTACCGGAATACTGTATGTCCCTCCTGGACCGGGGAAGGGTGCTGGGGCGCCAGCAACACGAAACACCTGCCCCACTTCCATAAGCGGACAATCCCTCCTCAGGTGCCCCGGCTGCCCGCACTTCCAACACTCCGGCCCCGGCGTCTGTGCTGCTCTCCGTGGCTCGGGGGCGGCTCCACTTGGCTCGGCTGCCCTGGACGGCACCAACGCCGCGAAAGGGTTAGTGGGGCTCAGCGCCGGCAGCCGCTCTGCCTGCCCCGGTGCCGGCACACGGCGCCTCGGGGCCGGCACCGGGGCCTGTTTGTTCGGCCTCCGTCCGGCGTCCCCGGGTTCCCCTGCTCCAGCGGCAAGGTGGTCCTCCGCCAGCGTCACCGCTACCTCCAAGCTTGCGGGCCGGTGGCACCGGACCCATCTCGCCGTCTCCGCTGGCAATCCCTCCGTGAACTGCTCCAGCACCACCTTGTCCACCAGCTTCGTCTCCCCCTCCGATGTTCCCGGTTGCAGCCAGCGTACCGCCGCGTCGCGCAGCTGCCGGGCCCAGGCGAATGGTCGGTCCGTTGTAGCCAGCCGACAGGCCCGGAACCGCCGGCGGTGGTCTTCGGCGGTGAGCCCTAGCCTGTCCACCACCGCCCGGCTCACGTCCGCGAAGCTGCTCCTCGACGCCGGAGGCAGACTCAGGGCCGCTGTTTGTGCCTCCCCGGACAGCAGGGGGAGCAGCCGCGGAGCCCACTCCTCCCGCGGCCATTGGCAAGCCTCCGCCGTGGCATGGAAGGTCTCCAAAAAAACCTGTGGGTCGTCCCCGTCCCCCATCCGGGGCACCGCCACCGACAGTGGCGAGGGCTTCGGCGTGGCAGCGGCCCCGACCAGCCGCTCCAGAACTTGCGTCTGCCGGTCCGTCTGCTCCCGCAGCGCGGCCAGGTGGGCACGCTGGTCGGCCGCCTGATCCCGGCTCATCATCGCCATCTCCGCCAGCATCTGCGCCAAGAATTGCAGAGGCTGGGCGGGTGGCGCGGCCTGTGGGTCGGACATTTCCCCACCGGCACTTTCCTGGGTTTCGGCACCACTTGTGGAATATACTTGGCACAGGTACACGCACACACAGGTCTTTATCGCCAAGTTCCACATTTATTTACACTTTCACACACTGATACTATCGCACAGAATGACAGCTGTCCATCCCAGCTTATGTGTGTCTCTTTCTTCCTCTCCCGCTCCTCTCCGTCTCACTATAACACAGGGGAGGGAAACCATCATCAGTCCATAAACAACATCAGCTGTTCTTACCGGCCTCGCAGCGCCGCCCTGATGAGCCTTCCGCTCCACTCCTCCCCTGCAGCTGCGCCCGGGGCCACGCCTCCGCCACAACATTATTATAATTGTATGCATTTTTGCTTTAACATCGACAGCCCTAATACATATGTATATTTTCCAGCAGAGTTCTTTAGTTAAACAAATGAGCTTTTTCCACGAAACAGAAAATATAAAGGTAACATGGAGACTAGCCTCAGCTGAACATAGAAAAGAAAAATGCACTTCATGCAAACTTCATGAATACAAAGTGAAACAAAAAAGCTTATTTCAAAAGTCAGGCAACTCACAACAATCACACATTTGCACATATTAACGCACACAAATGCGTCCTTTAACCTTTCTTCAATGAAGGTATTAATCATTGTCAGGGTCAGGTTCTGGTTCCTGTCATCACTGCTTCACCTTCACAAGATAAAAGATGCTCATTTCTCTGTCATCGTTTTCCTACTGAACAGAGCACTCACTTCAGAGCACAACAACCTTGGCCCATTGTGGCCCAGCTGAGGTCAGGCTATCAACACACGACTGGACAGATTAGTCAGTCAGTCCCTCTGGAGACAGTCACAGATAACATCTTTTCTCTTGGAATTGCTCTGTCCTGCATTCTTCTGTAAAAGGCTTAATAACGTAGAAAAGTACTAGAAAACAAGCAGCATTTCTTCTTACAAACATGTACCTGACTTAAGTTCAATCAATAAGTGTTGTTTCGGACTTTGCCACAAGCTGCTGCTATATTGCAGTTAGACAACAGATCCAAAGCTACAAAGGCTCCTGCATTAAGATGAATCCAGTCCAAATTGGATGTTGCAGAGGAACAATGTGATCATCACTCCTTGGTTACATTGCCTCTCAACCGTTCCTCATTAGGGGCAATCACTTTGAGCAGTTTGGATGAACAGGCAGTATAATTCTATTGAGATTCAAGGATACACAGGGCAGAAATTAAAGGCCATTCTCTTACTAAATTTCTAAAAGCATATTAGTATAGGCACAGTCAGCTTGAGACCTGCTGAGGAGCTAACAGAAAACATGTTGAAATTAAGTGCTTTGAAATTAGGTGTGAATTCAGTCAGAGCCCTAAATGTTTTAAATAGATGTCACAGGATGATATGAGGTCGTGTAAATCTAGACAGATTTTTTATTTTTTATTTTTTTTGCTTACTGTGTGTAATTTCTAATAAACTTTTACCAAAACAAAAAATTCTGTTTAGGTTGGATAGAAGTTTTTTGTCAACCTTTTCTCTCATGTTTTTCTTGTTTGGCCAAAATGGATAAGGTAATAAATACTAAAAAAAGTCATTCATAAAAATGGTTAATGATCTAGGCACGTTTTTATGGGCTGCAATGCAAAAGCTCTTAAGGGAGCTTTTCTATACTTGTAAATGTCTGTGAAGGTTCTCAGTCATCCAGGTCATCGTAGTCAAAGGAGCTTGCAAAGAAAAGCGTCTGGACTTCTTTAAGTTGCTTGAAGACGTTTCACCTCTCATCCGAGAAGCTTCTTCAATTCTAAGGTCAAATGGTGGAGAGTCCCAGATATAAACCTAGTGGGAGTTTCCCCCCAAAGAAGGACAAAGGACCCCTGATGATCCTCTACCTAATCACATGAGCCAAGGTGTGAAAGCGGGTGTGGGTCCCATTCTCATTGTGAAACCTGGCCCCACCCTATCATGTGATTTCCTGAGGTCAGATGGCCCAGGATGTGAGTGGGCGTTAAGGCGTCTGGGGAGGGAACTCAAAGCTGGAGTCCAGACGCTTTTCTTTGCAAGCACCTTTGACTATACTTGTTAAGCAATCTACCATCTACCAAACCATGTTGGTGTGGCTTGGTAGATGGCTGGCGACAGTATGGCAAGGCAGGTGACCGGTAATGGCATGGCAGGCACAGGACTTGCAGGATGTGGCGTGGCAGGCGCACAGACCTCTGTCTCGGGCTGAGCAAGTCCACTCGGTGGGCAGCAGACTTCTAAATTGAGCTGAGCAGGTCCAGATGGCGCGACGACCTCTGGCTGAAGCGAAACTAGCAGGGGTTGCGCAGGGCTCGCAGAAGGCTCAGGTGGTGGGTGTCTCTCAGGTTCAGGCGGAGAGGGACCCACTGGCTTGGTGCCAGAAGCCGATGACTGCAGCATGGAGTCCAAAGGAAGCTAGACAGACTCATCTCAGCCCCAACCTACAGAGGCTGGAACAGCGGCTTGGCTGAGCTCCCAGCGGATGCAGGAAGCTGAGACAGCTCAGCTCGGTAATGCGAACTGTGCTTCCTCCTGGAAGTGAAAGCAAGGGAGTTAAGTGCTGCTAGAGCCGAAGGTGGTGTAGCGGTGGGCTCGTCCTCTGTCCTCTTGACAGAACTAATATAACTGGGTCAGGTTTGTTGGCTTTCTTGCTTGCACTCATCTTTTCAGTGTCACCAATAATTTTCTATGAGATTGAGATCAGGGCTTTGTGATGGCCACTCCAATACCCTGACTTTGTTGCCTTAAGCCACTTTGTAACTAATTTGGAGGTATGCTTGGGGTCATTGTCCATTTGGAAGACCCAATTTAACCTAAACCTTCAGATGTTGCTTCAATATGTTCACATAATTTTCTTTTCACATGATACCATCTATTTTGTGAAGTGTCAGTCCTGCAAAACTGCCCCACAACATGATGCTGCCACCCACATACTTCACAGCTGGGATGGTGTTCTGAGGCTTCACAGCTTCTTCCACCAAATATACCGTTTATCGTTATGGCCGAAGAGTTCAATTTTTGTTTTGTCAGACCACAGGATATGTCTGCAGAAATTAAGATTTTGCCACTCCATATGCAGTTGCAAACTGTACTCTGGCTTTTTTTATGATGGTTTTAAAGTAATAGCTTTCTCCTCCCAGAGTAACCTTTGGGCTCATGGAGGTACAGGACTCGTTTTGCTGTGGACAAGCAGTGTCTTCAGCCAGTATCTTCAAGGTCTTTTGCTGTTGTCCTGGGGTCGATTCACACATTTCGCTCTCAGAATCTTTCTCCTTCCCCAGTGATATGATGGTTGTACATAGCCATGTTTTTTTATACTTGCATATTATTGTTTGAACGGATGAACATGGGACCTCCAGGCTTATTGAAATTGCAAAGGATGAGCCACACTTGTGGAGGTCCAAAAGTCTTTTCCTGATGTCTTGGTTGATCCCATGATGTGTATGGGGTGGGCCTATATATGCATACGCAGGTATGCCACCAGTTAACCCAAATTGATTTAATTAACCTATCAATGAATCACTTAACCTATCAGAAGCTTCTTACGCTCAGACTGGAATCCTCTGGCGTTTTCTTGTTGTTTAAAAGAACACTAAGCTTAGTGTATGTATGCTTTTGACTTTTATTATTTTTTTAAATGCATAACAATTTCAGAAATGCAAAAAATGTGTCAATATTTATTAATCCAAAACAAAAAAGTTTACACCGATTTGATGTTTGACGGTAAAGAAAAAAAGCTACTCTACTGTACAGACATACAAGACATGTTTAGGTGCTCACAACATAATTTCACAATAAATTTCGTGTACAAATAAAATTGCCTTGCTGCAAATGTATTATCTGCAGTACTGGCTCTGTATTAGTATTAATGTGTATGAGGGGATAAAAGTTTTATTTGACACCACGATACCGAATGTAAATGAAGGAACATACTGTCACTCGACACGATGTAGAGTTCAGTCATTTAACAGAAATCAAACAAAGGCCATGTTAAATATAGTTTTACATATATGAAACAAGTTTTCTAGATAAAGGACAAGAGGAGTGAAAACACCCTCTGAATCTCTGAGTGTATATTTAGAGATTGCATTGTTTGCCATTGTTGATGGCATTGTTTGTGCACAGACTTCCTCACCTTTCCCAACAGCCAGGCTTATCAGACGCTTACTCGTAGAAGAAGGCTTTAGGAAGTTTTGGAGTAAGTGGGGCAGGTAGACTTAGAACCATCACTTTCTTTATATAGTACACTCCCTGTCCAGAATATAGATCAGGTTGCTGCATAGTATCAGTTACTGACTGCTCTGTCCTTAAGAGGCAGAGGGGAATAATTAGGAGATGGGCTGCATCTCTTCCATGGTGGACTTCAGAAAAAGTTGTTTCAACAACAGAGCAAAAAGAACTATGAATGCTCACCTCTGTTTTCTACACAGATACACAAACATATCACTGATCTCATCACATGCTCATAGACACACACACATGACACATGTTCACATGTGAGTGTTTTGTCTGTCGCATGATTAATGAGGTTTTGTGTGACCACTGATAAAAGAGCTGCGAGAGGGGGCCAGAGTTTGGAGTTGTCTGGGATCAGGTGAGGAGCTCGCAGCTCCAAGACCCTGATCCGATCTGCTCCCCGTGCAAGTTAAAATGGATCGAGCTCTAAACCAGCGGGGCCCGCGAAGCGCAGACCTAACACTGAACATAGCATTGGGTCGAAGCAGGCAGAGGAAACAGAATAACCATTTGTGTTTTCTCCTCAGGTATCACAATGTATAACAAACATAAATGTATCTGATTTAACTGATTTCTTTCAACAATCTCTTCTTCAAACAAGTAGAAAATTAATAAACCACGAGAGTAGTTTGCTGAATAATGCAAGATAGCAAGAAAAATGCATCATATTATCTGCGGTATGATTACAGAAAATATAAGTTATGACCATTAACTGACAAAGGTGGACAATGCATATACTGCATATACTGTAAAGGTCCCTTGGAAGAGCATCTATTAAACATATTAATAGATATATAAATAAAAATATATTAAAAAATGTTCATTTAGTAGCTGATACAAATATATCCTCTATCTATACTTGGAAAACATGTTTCTGCAACACTGTTTTAATCCTGATCTTAATCGTTTGCTATACAAAAGCACAAAACAACTTATTCTGTTGTTTAAACAACACAACATCACAAAAGTTTTGGCATCAGAAGACAAAAAAACTTAAATAATGCAAATAAATAACATCTAGCTCTGAAGTGAAATGTGAACCACTTTATTTACATGATATTTGGAAAAATATTTTATTCAAGACGTTGAAATGATGAATAGTAATACAGAGAATAATATTGTTGTCTGACAGATGATTCTTTGCCAGACAGATGTATTGTATTATAACAGGGTGAATGAAAGATTTCCTATATGTGTGCTTATTACAGCAGTGAATCAGTCTTTTAGAAGCTGCCCTGCTGCCTGTCCAGTAAGTGGTGAAGACGGTGGTCAGGATTATACTTGATGGATGACCCAGGCTTCATCTAGTTTTTTGGGATTTGCATACTAGTCCCTTCCATTTACAGACTCCAGTACAAATCTCCACATCCTTGAAAGTTTTAGTACAGCGCTTGTGCTCGCTGACTGGCGTCCTTTTCTTAAAGAAATCTACAACATCATGTACAGGGAGTGCAGAATTATTAGGCAAATGGGTATTTTGTCCACATCATCCTCTTCATGCATGTTGTCTTACTCCAAGCTGTATAGGCTCGAAAGCCTACTACCAATTAAGCATATTAGGTGATGTGCATCTCTGTAATGAGAAGGGGTGTGGTCTAATGACATCAACACCCTATATCGGGTGTGCATAATTATTAGGCAACGTCCTTTCCTTTGGCAAAATGGGTCAAAAGAAGGACTTGACAGGCTCAGAAAAGTCAAAAATAGTGAGATATCTTGCAGAGGGATGCAGCAGTCTCAAAATTGCAAAGCTTCTGAAGCGTGATCATCGAACAATCAAGCGTTTCATTCAAAATAGTCAACAGGGTCGCAAGAAGCGTGTGGAAAAACCAAGGAGCAAATTAACTGCCCATGAACTGAGAAAAGTCAAGTGTGCAGCTGCCAAGATGCCACTTGCCACCAGTTTGGCCATATTTCAGAGCTGCAACATCACTGGAGTGCCCAAAAGCACAAGGTGTGCAATACTCAGAGACATGGCCAAGGTAAGAAAGGCTGAAAGACGACCACCACTGAACAAGACACACAAGCTGAAACGTCAAGACTGGGCCAAGAAATATCTCAAGACTGGTTTTTCTAAGGTCTTAAGGACTGATGAAATGAGAGTGAGTCTTGATGGGCCAGATGGATGGGCCCGTGGCTGGATTGGTAAAGGGCAGAGAGCTCCAGTCCGACTCAGACGCCAGCAAGGTGGAGGTGGAGTACTGGTTTGGGCTGGTATCATCAAAGATGAGCTTGTGGGGCCTTTTCGGGTTGAGGATGGAGTCAAGCTCAACTCCCAGTCCTACTGCCAGTTTCTGGAAGACACCTTCTTCAAGCAGTGGTACAGGAAGAAGTCTGCATCCTTCAAGAAAAACATGATTTTCATGCAGGACAATGCTCCATCACACGCGTCCAAGTACTCCACAGCGTGGCTGCAAGAAAGGGTATAAAAGAAGAAAAACTAATGACATGGCCTCCTTGTTCACCTGATCTGAACCCCATTGAGAACCTGTGGTCCATCATCAAATGTGAGATTTACAAGGAGGGAAAACAGTACACCTCTCTGAACAGTGTCTGGGAGGCTGTGGTTGCTGCTGCACGCAATGTTGATGGTGAACAGATCAAAACACTGACAGAATCCATGGATGGCAGGCTTTTGAGTGTCCTTGCAAAGAAAGGTGGCTATATTGGTCGCTGATTTCTTTTTGTTTTGTTTTTGAATGTCAGAAATGTATATTTGTGAATGTGGAGATGTTATATTGGTTTCACTGGTAAAAATAAATAATTGAAATGGGTATATATTTGTTTTTTGTTAAGTTGCCTAATAATTCTGCACAGTAATAGTCACCTGCACACACAGATATCCCCCTAAAATAGCTAAAACTAAAAACAAACTAAAAACTACTTCCAAAAACATTCAGCTTTGATATTAATGAGTTTTTTGGGTTCATTGAGAACATGGTTGTTGTTCAATAATAACATTATTCCTCAAAAATACAACTTGCCTAATAATTCTGCACTCCCTGTAGAGCAGAGCAGAAGTGTAATGTCATCAGGTTCTTAAATATAAGAACTGCCTCAGCCTGAGCTTGTTCAGTCATTATTTGTGAAATAGACATGGATCTTATATGATTTCCTTGTTGTACGGTCTGTGTGATAACTGAATAGATGAATATTAAATAATAAATGCCTGTAGTCTGCCCTTCAGGAGATGGAGCTATCTGTCCACTGAACTCTGAGCCCCGACCTCACTAATGTGCCAGAGGAATATCGTAGCCTGGAAAAGAGATTTAGTAGAGATTGCACCTCAGCTCTTCCATTCTGTATGTCATATGACCGCAGAACCGATATACTGCCACGTAAACTTCTCCTCTTAAATCTAGAAAGGGACGCCATGGATAAACATCAAAATATCACTGACTCTCTAGGTGCAGCATCATTCATCATTCTTCCTCATTTTGCTGTATTTTCTGTTTGTAAATCTGCCATTTGTCTGGGTTTTTGCATCACTGAGACTACCCTCTGTAAAAATCCCTTTTAAACAGAAGATCAAGGCTGAGCAAACCTTCACTTTCCTGAACAAGGAAGGTTTTCTCTTCAGCACCTATCCCTGCTCCAGCCCGATCCTGCACAGCAGTATGAGGGTCGGGGGCAAATGACGCCCTAAGATCGGAGAGTAATTCACAAGTGGTCAGTCTGTCTTCAGTCCAACAACAACGAGTAAAGGTCCTAAAGAGCTACAGACCATTATAGAAGAGAGCTGACTGACTATGGTTTATTCATGACATCACACCCCTCGCTTACTTAGGCTTGCCATAAGACAACTTCGACACTGGTGCCGAAGCTGAGTGCTTCTGTGTGTTTCACAAATGAAAAAAATCATAAACAGCCATCAGAACGCTGTGTGGCGTCGGATTTATTCACAGTGGTGCAACAACCCGTTTTTATCTGACCCTCAGGCCACATTGTCTACACAGCCACTCCAGATATTGGTGGGAATGGCAAATATGAACCGGGAGCAAGCGGATGCACAGCAGGAGCAGCTTGACAAGCTGCGTGAAACAGGCGGACTGGCAGACACAGGTCCTGGAGTGACTGGTCAGGGTCGTCGTGTCACTGCCCACCCCTCCCCAGTGGCACTGCATCGCATGGGGGAAATGCACAATCCCCAGATTTTCGTGAAGGCCTTCCAGCCCACAGCAGAAACATGCCAGTGGCCTCCGGTGGAGTGGGTGCCGCGGCTGCTGCCCTTGTTGTCGTGGGAGGCCCAGACGGGGGTCTGAGTCTTCCACCAGAATCACAGGGGAACTTCGCAGACATCGGCCGGGCCATGCTTGACCAACTGGGCCTCTCCCCGGAAGATCATCGACGGCTCATTACAACCCCATGGCAGGACATCTGGGACATGATAAAACTCGGGAGCGAAAAATGGCCCAATTTCATTGGCCGGGCATCCGAGTGGATGTGCGCCGATGGTGCACGTCCGCATTGGCATGGACCTCACCGGGCCATTTCACCGGAGTGCATGTGGCTATCGCTTTGTATTAGTTCTGGTGGAGTATGCAACGCGTTACCCGGAAGCCGCTGCACACCATTTCTACAAAGAGTGTAGCACAGGCGCTGTTTCAGGTACCGAGTCGGCATCCCGAAAGAGATTCTGTCTGACCAGTTCATCACACTGGTACGTCCGGCCATGTTCTCATGGACTGGGTGCTACAGCTGCATGCTGCATATGCTGCCACCTACCTGGATGATGTTATCATCCTTAGTGACACCTGAGTAGAGCATGTGCAGTGGGTGGCTGCAGTCCTGGAGTCCTTGAGGCAGACAGGGCTCACGGCAAACCCAACGAAGTGTGCGGTTGGATAGAGGGGGGTACAGTATCTGGGGTACCACTTGGGGGACAGGAGAGTTCGTCCACAGGTGGAAAAAGCATCAGCGATCACACACGTACTTCGTACAAAAGGCTTTGGTGGTGATAACAGCTTCCAGACACTTCCAACTGTAAATTTGGCCCGTTCTTCCACACAAACAGTCGACCCATCCAGCCATCAACACATACTACAAGATGATAAGCTCATCCCCTCCCAGGGAACCACATTACTGGCAGCCACTGATGAACTGTTTAAACTTCACTTTGTTTTCAGCATGATGATGCTCCCACAAACATGAACACATTTCTATAGACAACAGTTTATAGCATTGATGTCGACACCACTAAAGAAAGTGCAAGAGTGAAAGAACTGAGAGAAAAGTTCATGAACAGAAGCTAAGTCAATACGGAGTATTACTGACCTTTAACTAAGGTAATTGAAGGGTGCACTTTGTGCAGTTAAACACTGTATGAGTTATTTATGGCCAAAGAATCCTTGCTCTCTGCATTTCTGTTTATGGAGCCTAACGCTAAAGAACTGCATTCTTAAAACTCAGCTGAAAGACAAATAGTTGAAAAATGGACAGATTTGTAGCTCCTTGTAGCTCAGAATACACCGAGTGCATCCAGCATCTTCCTTTTTTTTATGGGTTAAACCCAGGCAAAAAGACGTATTGTCGTTTGTGCCCAAAATAAATGTTTCCTTAACTTTTTGCAGGTTGTAGAAAGCATTTAAATAGTTCTCATAATACTGTAACAGGGCAAAAGTAGTGATGTTCAAAACACACATCAGTCGGATGTTACTGAGCATGTATCCTAGGAGCATGAACACGACATGAAGATGCACCTTCAACATGTTTTATGTCTGAAGAACAGGCAAAGTGAAATTGCTAAAGCACACAGGCTCTGAGAGTCCACCAACAGACAACACACCAGTATGAAGGGCAGCCTGCTGATGTGAAGCCCCAAAGTGGACCGCCTGAACTTGAGAACTGTATTTACAGCTGTAGTTTTCTGAGAAGTCAACATGTATCCAAGCCTCCTCCCCTGACATGTTGTTCTTCAGCTCACGGCAGAAGGCATACTGCTGCTCGATATTAAAGTGATTCATTTTAAATTTCTTTACAAAGCTCTGGAAGAGCTCAATGAGGTCCTCTTGTGTGCCCTCCAAAGATTTCTTGAGTGTCACCTTGACAGTTGCCTCCATCTCTCAGCTCACTCTGCAGGTATCTCTCCCTTCTTTCAGGATCAGCTTTAAGGTGTTCCCGATACTTCCTTTGCCTTTCTGCTGCTGTTGTTGGTGCCATCTTACTCGCATCCTTAACATGGAACATAAATCACATTCAGCATGCATGCAGTATAAGAATGGTGATTGAATATAATAATAACTGATTTAAATAATTGGATAACTTAACAACCAAAGTATTAAACTCTCAACCCCATCACAATCTCACAACCCCGTTACAATCAAAAACATAACAGGGTTGAGATTTTTGCACAAACTGGCCGCTGCTCAATGTAGTGAATACCAGACAGAGAACACATGGCATGCATGAAATTCAAAATCACCATATATTCAGGAACTAACAAAAAACTTTTCATAAGTAATAGTTTTCTTTTTTTCATGTTACGGTGTTGAGTCATTGAGGTTGACGACCACAATATCACAAGATAAATGACTAAAATAAAGGAAAAGAATGGAGCAACTTGCCTGTCTCTGGTCCTGTTGTCCAAAAGACTTCAGTGATGTCACTTCCTGATGTATATGGAATTCTGGATCACACCATTGTATTTATGGGGGTGGGATCATTCATGTGATGGGGTTGAAGGGTTAGTCAGGTACAGGAATAATTGTGATTTTATTGAACAATTAACAATTACATTTGAAAAAAAGAAATATTAACAGCAAACAGATGTTTAGGTTGATACCAAAATTTATTGACTTTTTAAATAGTTTTATTTGGTATTTTCAAAGTAAACTTTCATCAAGGCCATGAGGGACGTGACAAAATAGGTGGTGTCAAATGAAAAAACTGTATTATTTCCCATAAAAAGATAAAAATTAGTTCAGTTTTTTACACTGTATTAAAGGGTACATTTCAATATGTATGTAAACCTGTTTAAGTCCGGACCTGGAGCTGCTAGCCGTTAGCTTGCAGCCATACTATCTACCTCGAGAGTTCAGTCATGTGACTGTGTGTGTGTTTACATCCCTCCGAGGGCCGACGCAGCAGCTGCCTGTGAGCAAATACACACAGTTACAGTTACTGCAGACACAACACCCCGAGGCTTTCATTATTATATCTGGAGACTAATCATGCCACACTGGACTCTACTCTGGCTGCTTTTCACCAGTTTGTGAATTGTCCCACACGGAGCAACAGGACAATTGACCTACTGTATGCTAATGTGAGAGATGCATACAGAGCCACCCCCCTCCCCCCACCAGGGAAGTCAGACCACAACCTGGTTTACCTACAGCCACAATACACACCCCTCGTCCAAAGGCAGCCTGTCACAACGCGCTCCATCAGGAGATGGACCCAGAAAAGGAGGATGCTCTGAGGGACTGCTATGACACCACAGACTGGGATGTGCTCCTGAGCCCACATGGTGAGGACATAGAGGGGGCGACACACTGTCTGACAGACTACCTCAACTTTTGTGTGGACACGGTCGCCCCTGCTAAGACGGTACGGTGTTATCCTAATAACAAACCGTGGGTAACACAGGAAGTCAAAGCTGTCCTCAACATGAAGAAGAAGGCTTTCAGGAGCAAAGTGAAGGAGGAGATGAAAGCAGCACAGCGGGAGGTGAAGGCTTCAGGAGAAACTGAACAGGATGCAGGTGGACCCCTGCCTGGTGGCTTGGATCTCCGACTACCTCACCGACAGACCACAGTACGTCAGGCTGAAGGACATCACGTCTGACACTGTGGTCAGCAGCACAGGAGCACCACAGGGAACCGTGCTGTCCCCTCTTCTCTTCACCCTGTACACCTCTGACTTCTGCTACAACTCTGAATTATGCCATATTCAGAAGTTTGCAGACGACACAGCCATCATGGGGTGTATCTGGGATGATCAGGAAGAGGAGTACAGAAGTCTGGTGAGGAACTTTGTCGCATGGAGTCACATAAACCACCTGCAACTCAACACCTCAGAGTGTGCTGGGGGAGCAGCACAGCAAAGAAGGACTCATCCAGGCTGGAGAAACTGATCAGGAAGGCTGGCTCTGTGGTCGGCATGAAGCTGGACACTCTGGTGACAGTGGCAGAGAAAAGGACATTAAAGAAACTGATGGACATTATGGACAATGCTGGGCATCCTCTGCACACGGCCATAAACAATCAGAAGAGTCTGTTCAGTGACAGGTTGCTTCTCCCCAAGACAAGAACTAACAGACTTAAAAACTCCTTTGTCCCACACGCCATCAGACTGTTTAACTCCTCTCTGGAGGGGAGAGGGAGGGGAAACAGGAGGACAAAGGAGGGGGGGACAACTAAGCTGTAGTGCCTCTTCACTCTGCAATTGTGACGCCCACAAGTGTATGGTCACAATTGTAATTTTGTTGTGAATTGTTTTTGATGTAAAAGACCTGATTTTATGGTGGTATTGCACTTTTCATTTAGTGTTATGGACAATGTAATTGCGTGGCATTGCCACAAGGGGGAGATAGTGGTGAGTGCGATAGGCTGTTGCAACGCGTCTCGGCCTCAGACGAGGAAGAGCCTGCAGACCGAACGCAACTGATGTCTCCTGTCTCTGCTTTTCTGTTAAAAAAACAGGTCAGTAGTTCAAGTTTGCTCACCACAATGTACATATAAAGGCAAGAAACCTTTTTCTGTCTTAGTTTAAAGACCGCAAATGTTGTGAGAGAGTGTGTTTTCACTGATTGAGAGAAAGCTAACTATACCGCCATTTGTAATGGCAGCCGCCATTTCACTCGTAGTCTAAATAGGCAGCTGGTCTTATTACCTGTTTTATTTTGTGACAAATGGAGCTCTTAGACACTTCTTTTATCCTGGCATTATTGGAAGTTACAGTTGATTAGGACCTACGCAGTTCTTATGTGTCAAATGTAAATAGTCTGATGTATACTGTTTGTGGATGATTGTGAACTGTTTGTGAGCAATGGAAGAATATTTTTGTTTATTGGTTACAAATGTAATATATTGTTTGAATCTGTTAAAGTATAAGAAAAGTATAAAGGTGACATAAGCGGGTTAATTGCAGTGTTAGTGGTGCTGCACAGAAATGTTTTGATGCTGAAATGCAGTAAAATTGGTTACAGATTTATTGTAAATAAGGACGTTCATATACAATGATTATTTTGTAAGTTTATTCTTGTGAGAGTGCAAGGTAACCAAAAGGGTTTGAGCTATGGACCTAATTGAATGTTTGTGTTGTTAAAAGCGAAATGTGTGTGTCTAAATGAAAAGAAAAGGACGTTGTTAAACTCTGTTAATAAATGAGACGAGGAAGAGCCTGCAGACCGAACGCAACTGATGTCTCCTGTCTCTGCTTTTCTGTTAAAAAAACAGTTTAAAAACAGACCCCATCGAAGGCCTGTAACACAATACTTTTTGTTAATAGCCAACGGTGCAATAGACCTCAATACTTGAAATGTGCAATTCCCTTGTATTCTTATTCCTATTTATTCTATGTATCCCTTTTGTATATTTACTTATACATGTCTCTGTATTTCTATATGTGTATATATGGTATTCTGCTCACATTCTGTAACTTCTGTCGGTGCTGTGCTATTGGAAACCAAATTTCCCAGAGGAACCCACCCGAGGGATTAATAAAGTTCTATCTTATCTTCTTTGTTTCATTCCCAAGATGCAAAAACAATATGGCGTTGAGAAAATACTCACTCCATTTGTTGACAATGTTAACATATGAGGAAACAGTGGTATGACTGTCTCATTTACCAATACCTCCTGCACGACTGCTAACTGAAAATAATTTAGGTTTGAACTCCATTCTTGAAATGTTGAATCTCTGCAAACTACAACTGTAGAATGTGTTTCAAAAGGTGTTTAGTGAAAATGATCCACAATTGAAATTGCTCACAAAATTAACCAATGAGGAGCCCCACAGCTGACCTGTGGAGAAACCAAGGGAACGTTCTTCATGCATGATATGTTAGAGGGTGCAGCACAGCATGAAGTAAAGTTATACTGACTGAATATTCAGCCAAAACTGAAAACATACTGCAGTGTGTTTATGCATTCAATTAGGGCTTCATGGATAAGAAGACTTGTCCAAGAAACATAAACGTTTTGTTCTGGCGTTGGCCTTCATACCAGTCAAACACAAGGCCTCATCACTCTAATGCTTGGTACTGTTG